>NW_016690221.1:2334935-2581420 GCF_001604755.1 Lepidothrix coronata | reverse complement strand
CGGCCGGAGGGGCCGGAGGGGTCCCCCGGGCCGGCCCCGCCCCGGCGGCTCCGAGAGGGGCTTGAGGGAGACCCCGACCCCAGCCCGGCTGAGGGAGCGGTGGGGCCCCTGCCCGGTCCCTGCCCCGGTGACGCGCGGCGGGTGTTGCGTTAAACTGCCCAGAGGTCATGGGCAGCGCGGAATTTAACCCCCCCTTCCCCCAGTGTCTCTCGGCGGCCCCACGTCCCGGCGAGTTCGAGTGATGGTCCCCCGGCCTTCCCCCGGGGCTCGGCTCGGGGCTCGCCCGTGTCCCGGGCTGCGGGGCCGTCCTGGAGCTGAGCCCTTCGCGGCCCCTGCGCTGCCAGCTCGGCCCAAATGTCAGCGCAGGGGGCTGTGTCAGGGTCTCGGGGTTTGAAGGTTGACTTGCTCGGCCAGGACACAGGGCTACTTTGTTACAGGGCACAGCCACCCTGTCAGATAGGGAAAGGGGCAGCTCAGCGTGGCTAAAATCACCTGCATGGAGGAGTTTTTAAGAGTAAATTCCATCTGATGTAGTATTTGTGTATGTGACGGAGACTAAGTAGAGCAGGCCTGGGCACTTATTCAGAAATGTTGCTGCTGCCTCTTACGTCATAAGGAAATTATTTTTATTGCAAAACTTTTTCAGATTTTATGTTTCACTGCAGCTTGCAGTGGTCACACTTTCTCTCATCAGCATTTAAAATATAGGCCCTTGTGTTCAGGGGCACAGAATAAGGTGTTTGTTCCAGGGGCTTCCATGGTTGGTCCCAGCTTTGTTTTGCTTGTGGCTCTGCTAAGAGAGGTCAGGAGGGAAAATTGCCTTCACAGAATCCATTGGGTTGGAAAAGGCCTCTAAGGTCATCAGGTCCAGTCTTTGACCAGTCACCACCTTGTCAACTAGACCAGAACACTCAGTGCCACATCCAGTTGTTTCTTGAACCCGTCTAGGGACTGCGACTCCACCACCTCCCTGGGCAGCCCCTTCCAATGCTTGTCCACCTTTTCTGTGAAGAAATTTCCACCTTCCCGGTCTTGTGACTCCTGTCCTCAGACCTCATCTGAGTTAGGATAGGAACAGGCCTGTGACAAAGCACAGAAGAATAGCAGCCAGAGAAGACAGTCCTTGATGCACAGTCCTATTTCTGCTCCCAGTGTTCATCAGACAGCCTGCCCTGCCCTGCCCCCGTGTACCAGCACCATCAAATTAAAGCAGTTCATTCTGCCATGACCCTCTGATGGGATCAGCAAGGCACCATCCAGGCCTTAAGACTTAAATTGTATTTGGGAATAAATCTAAATTTAAGACAAAGCCTGGCCTATTTTATAGTAGGGATTATGTGATGTGGTGTCTGCAGTGGTGCAAAAAGTCTTGGCTCAGCGGGTCACTTCTCCTCCAGTCCTTTGGATGTATTAACTCACATACTTTGCTTAAGCCTCTCTGAATTAATTTGGAATCAAAAATCCTTCCTTTTCAATTTTAAGTGCAAGTGAAAGGAGGTGCTCAATTAATTGAAAAGGTGACATTTTCATGGCTGGGAAAAGGACTTCCTTCTAGGCAAAAAGGTGAAATGTGACTGTGAAACTTGTTTGGAAAGTCACTGCAGCCAAA
This sequence comes from Lepidothrix coronata, assembly GCF_001604755.1. Taxonomy (NCBI): domain Eukaryota; kingdom Metazoa; phylum Chordata; class Aves; order Passeriformes; family Pipridae; genus Lepidothrix; species Lepidothrix coronata. The sequence goes on along the minus strand of NW_016690221.1, from coordinate 2,579,811 downwards.
AGAAAGTGCTGGATACTCTTGTCAGTCCTCTGTAAAATGTGTTAAATATCAGCATTTTTCCAGAGACACGTTAACACAGATTGGGATGACCTCAGCTCTGGAATTGTGGTTGGGATAGCCAGTGCTTACTCCTTTTAAACACACTGGCCTGTAAAACGTTAGTCTGGTCTGTCAGAGGTTAAACTTGAAATCCTGACTCAGTTTTATACACTGAGATGAATTTGAGGGTGGAGGAGGGGAAGAAGTGGAGGAGGAAAGATTACCATAAGCCTACCTCCTGCAGAGTTATTATCCCTCCTTGTGATCCACAGAGCAGGTGGAAAACTGCTGTTCCTGCCTGACCCTGAGCTCCTCTGAAGAGGAGCACCTGGGCTGGTTGGTGTCACTCCACAGGCTGGCCGGGCTGAACCCTTCTCTCCTCATGGTTTGGTGACTGAGTCAAACTTCCAAGTGTAACATCCTTGTGACATCAATTTCTATTTTCCTGACATTGCTAATGATTTTTCTGGTATGAATAATATGTTCCAGGATTTCCATTGTCCTAAATGCCATTTAGAGCAGTGCCATCAATATTTATTTTTTATTAAATAGAACTTTTCTTATAAAAGTTCTTTTAAAAAAAACCTAACACTTTAAAATGTATTTTATATTGTGAAACCGTTTTCAGCATCTTTTAGTATCTTCTGTAATAATTCCCAGATTAAGAGCTCCCAAATAGCATTGTGAGTCTGCTGGAAATAGAACTTGTGGAAGTGGATCCACACTGAGTTAAACTCCTAGAAGCAAACCTGGATGTGAGCCCAACTATAAAAACATTGGAGCTGCGGATCTGTTTGACTCACATGAGGAACATTCACCGTGCTGGTTGCAAATCCAAATTGCTGAGGATCCTTATTCCAGCACACCACCATTGTGCCATCCATTATTTCAGTTCTGCTACTTTGTATAAGAGACCTTGGGGTTTGTGGGAGCTGCTGAGCAGGATGGGAGGACTGTCTCCTTCCTTGTTTGTTGTCTGTGTGATGTTACCAGTAGGGCCTGTTCCTGGAGCTGTCACGTGTGACAGGAATCTCGGGCACAGCACAAGAGCTTTGGGATGCATTGCTCCATCCAGTTGTCCCCCTGGTTAGTGTGACACCCCCCATGCCCTCCCTGTCCCACCACCCCCTGACTGCTTCACCCCAGAGATACCAACCCCTGTGTTACCCCACGGGGACTCTGAGGCTTTGGGTCACCTTGGGGGACCTCTGGGCTGCAGGAGCAGAAGGGCTGCCCTGACCCCCAGGGAATGGAAAGGGGTGACACGGGCACAGCCCAGCCAGGTGTGGCACGGAGGACAAACCAAACACTGCAGGTTCTAAAGCAGCATGGTCATCTTATCTCTGCTGATAGGAGAAAATCAGCTGCTGTTATTAACTACTGAGAACACAAACTTCTTGAGAAGCAGTTAAGAGAAATGGAATTTGGAAACTATGTCTGCTGCCACACCTAAACTGGGCTTTTATGGGAAATGCTGTGCTTATAATCTAGAGCTTTAGTTACGGGTAGTGATGATGTGCAGGAGACTGCAATCACAGCTGTGTGGTCAGAGGCTCCTGAGGTTGAGAACAAGTTCTTTCATTCCTCATTTCTTGGTTGACTCTTAAGTAAGGAAGATGGAAGCTGCAGCAGGTGTGTTTTGAAGCGTTATATTTTGTTTCTTTTAAAGTGTCCTATGGTGAATCTTGCTGGCTGATGTCCCCTGGCAGAGTTGTAATGGTCAGAGAGACTTAAACCAGTGGAAAGGAGACATCAGTGAGGAGAGGGCTGGAGTCACTTGGGCAGTGTGTGAGCTCTCCAGGGACTGTTCCAAAAATTGTTTCACTGGGATGGCTTCAGTAAAGGCTCCAAAGTCACCTTCTGAGTGGTGTAGTTCAGTGCATTGGCATATTTTACTCAGGTGAACCCCTGGCATCATTGCCTTTTCTTTGTTCCAGCCCAAATCAGATTTGTAGCTCTCAGTTTTCATTCTTGTATCCTTTGCTTTGTTCCATGAAGTCTGGAGCAGAAAACAAATTGCAACTTACAGTTAAAGCTACATCATTATTGAAACTAACATGATTTAAAAATAAATTATTTGTTGCCTTTATTTTAAACTTTAGTGATCTTTGAATCCTTAAAGTATAACTAACTTCATGGTAATTTTTATCATGGCTTTGGTATTTTTTCAGGTATATGTCACAAGGAAAACACGCAGAAGCAAGAGAACTTATGTATTCAGGGGCTTTGCTGTTCTTCAGTCATAACCAAGTAAGTCACTGGTTTTGTGTGTGTGGTTTGGGTGGCAGGGGGTTGTTAGTCCAAGATTTTGAGAGATGAATGGTGAGTTCTGAGGGGTAAATGTTTGGGCTAATTGCTTTGTAATCTTTTGTTTTATCTCTTTGTTGAGCCTTTCTCCACAAAGAAGGATTATGCCAAACTGGAACATGCAGCAGAAGTGTTTGTGAGCATCCAAACAATAACCATGTTTTGCTTTCCTGGAGGCTTCTCTTTTGATGCCATCAAATTACTATAATTTTTTTATAAAGGAGGGCTGAGACTTGATGCTGTGCCTTGGATGTAGACGTTGATAAAAGTATTAAACCCGCTGCTGCCAAAATTCTGGCTGATGTTTTCTTTTATGTGCTCATACGTTCATCACTGCCAGTGTGTGTCTGTTTTGTAGCAAAACAGTGCTGCTGATCTGTCCATGCTGGTTCTGGAGTCCTTGGAGAAATCGGATGCAAAAGTAGCAGAAGACCTTTTAGGTGAGGTGACCTTTGCACTCGGTTTGATGGTGTTCAGCTGTGCTTTCCCTTCACAGTGACTGTTGTTAATTAGTCTTAAAAGCTGCAATCCTGTTTGGGTGCATTCCCACATGGCTCAGGGTTACCTTCCCCATAGAAATGGGCTGAGGGGAAAGTTTATTAGAGAATAATGGATTCCTGATAACTTTGTGGATGCTTGGAACTAACATCGCTGCCTGTCTTAAAGATGTATCTTATAAATGCACTAGAAGCAGCAGATCATGTTATTTCTCCTAATGCTAAATATTTTTGAATCCTATTGTTTCTAGAAAACTTGGCTAAATTGTTTAGTTTAATGGATCCAAATTCTCCTGAACGAGTGGCTTTTGTATCCAGAGCACTAAAATGGTCCAGTGGGGGATCAGGAAAACTTGGACATCCAAAACTACACCAGTTACTAGCTATTACCCTGTGGAAAGGTAAGAAAAATCAACTGGCTTTTTTGTGTTTCCCTTTGAAAGTAATCTGAGGAAGCTGAGATAGAAGTGATTGATTGAGTTCTGCCATTATCTGATTTTTGCAATAACATCATCTTAATGTTACTAACAGGAAAAAAATGGAGCTGTAGCTCTACATTAGTGCAAACCTCAAAACACAACTGCTGTAAGGTTCTTTATAAATGACAGATTGAATCTTTGGACATTGAGGTAGTTTGTGTCATTAGGAGGAAAATTGCTGGGGTGCAAAGCTGTTTTGTTGGTGAGGATTTTTGTTTTTAAATCCTGGATAAACATGACAAAGATTGAAATACTCCACCTGGTATCCAAAACAGTCTCTGGACTGTAAATAAGTACTTTTTGAGAAGTTGGCCAGCAGGCTTATTCCAGAATGAATGCTCTTACCTTTTATTTATGAGCCATTTTATCACTTGTGATGGGATGTCAGATAAACACAAAATGATCTAAATAATTATTTTAATTGTGGATGATAGCCAGTTTTTAAAGTCTCGTGTTCAAAACATAACAAAGGTGATTGAGAACAGTTGAATACATGCCATTTCTTCTGTGGTTTCTCATAAGTAACTGTGCAAAATGATTGTTTATTTTACATTTTTCAGTAGCTGCCAAGTGATGACAGTGGTTTCATGTAACAATCCTGACCCCAATAATGGTCAACACTGCAGCTCATCTTCTGTCTGCTTGCCATAGGCAATCCCATAGCTGCTCCCATGGACTTACAGCCTGATGGCTGCTGCCAGCCAGAAAGGGAGGATTTTCCTCAGAGCATTTGAGTTAGAAGCTGAGCTACAATTAGGATAAGAAACAGTTGCATTCTGAAAGTAAAACTCTCCATTTTGTAGCTGTCTGCTCACTGTTCTCTTGAAGAGCAAAATGCCTACGTTTCCTTAGTCTGTATTTTTTTGAGTTTCATCAGAAAAGACTCAGATTTTTAAAACAAAGCTTTCAAATTCCAAGAGTTAGCAGCTCTCAGGTTCTGTCATTGCAGTGATTTTTGCACGATACTTTGCTTCGAGTTCTAACAAATCATTGCCATTTCTTACACCTTTTTCCTGTATAATTGCTGTTCTGTTCAGCATATGGAAGCAATTTTAATTTTGATAGCGAGAGTGGGCTAAGCTAAAAATAGGAAATCCCTTCTTTCTGTGCACTTAGAAAGAAGGACGCTGAAGGTGCTGTTTGACTTCTTGGTGCACATGGTCTAATGTGGAATTTCTTGATGAAAGCATGTGAAGTGTCAATATGCAGTTAGATAAAATTATATGACCAAAGTTCAAGCCAGTGGCATTGAATAAACTGTATTTAATAGCAGTTTTTCAAATGTATTTAAGTTGAAATTTATTATTATAACTTTTTACTAGTTGTCTTGTTTATATACCACGTGCGCAGCTGTTGTTCTTTTACCAGCTGATAAAGTGCAAGCCTAATAAATTTGGGTTTTGCACTCAGGTATGATGAACTGATTTCTTAAAAGCCTTTTTCTTTTTTCTTTTTCTAGAGCAAAACTATAGTGAATCTCGGTATCACTTCTTGCACTCCACAGATGGTGAGGGCTGTGCAAATATGCTGGTAGAATACTCGTCGTCCCGCGGATACCGCAGTGAGGTGGACATGTTTGTAGCTCAGGCAGTACTACAGTAGGTGTTAAACTTCTGTGCAAGTATTTTGCTGAGATGACATTGTGCTTTGGGGCCAGTTTAATCAGGATAACTGTAGGTTTAACCATGCATCCTTTTCGAAAGAAGCTGTGAAACTGGCCAGAGCTTCTGAAAGTCATTTTAGGTGGTAACAAAAGGAGAAAACCATCTGAAAACTGGTGTGTTAAATTGGTCAGACTGGAGAGGAAAAAAAAACACAACGTATTTAGGTTGAAACCTGAAATCCTGTTAATTGCCTGAAGAATTAATGCAATCTGTTTGACCCTGAAAGCACAATTCTTAGCTTTGTTAATACCACTTTATGTCCAGTTAGGGCTTACCTTGATGTTCTTACAAAGACTGGACCTAAGCAGGCTCTGTATTTACCTTTAGCACAGTTCTTGCTCTCAGTCTCATCCTCAGAGACAATTTATCCTGGTCACCCTGGTCCTTGAGCAGCAGCACTATGGCTTTTGGTTTGACAGAGTTGCTGCTGGCTCTCATTTACTTCAGGCATTTCTTTTGTAGGAGGTGGGAATGCAATTATGTGCTTTTGCAGAGCTCATGTAGAATGAAGGTTGACAAAGCCAATTTTACTGTGTTTAATCAGCTGATGGCTTTCTTCAGTCAGGGAAAGCAGCTCATGGAGGAGTCTGAGGAGGAGGTGGAGACAGGACTGTGTGGCAGGGAGTCAGGGAGAGAGTAGGTGTTGGGGGAGAGGGAGGAGGTGCGAGCAAGTTTGTCTCTCTTTTGGCAGCACTGAACTGTCATATCAGATTTGTCCTCCTTTCCATAGCTGGTTGCTATAGATTGCTGTGATTTTGAGCAGTAGCTCAAATCCTTTATGGGAATCCAGTATAAGCAGGACTCTTAAGCAATTTTATGGGGCTTTGCTCTGGAGGGGGTGAAATTCTGGGCAGAAATTAAGAGTAAGAGACTATTTTTTCAGTGTTTACACAGCACTACTACTGCATCCTTTACTGGCCTATATCTCAAATAGTGTGCTAAATCCTCTTACATAGCAGTTTATACTCTAATGAAAATAATTGCAGTTCCTTGCCTAGCAGTGAGGCAAAAGAGCCCCAAGCCCTTGCACATGTGAGGGTGCAGAATTAGAGGCCAGCCTGCCATCAAAAATGAGATGGCTCGTGGCAACCTTCCTAGACCCTGCTGGCAGCATTTGTCCCACAGAAAAGCCCGTTAGGCCAATGGGACTGGCAGAGATTGCCAGTTAAATTAACTGGACCTGAACGAGGATTTGATCTGTTTGGGGGATCGATCTGTTGGCTGGGGACAAATGGCTTGGGAGCTCCAAGTGTAGCTTTAGTATGAGACTTTTAGGCATGTGTGTTGAACTTATTAGTGGTCCTGATGCCATGTTATTTTGAGGTGGTGCCAAAAGAATGGCAGATTCATTGAACACTGACAGATACGTACTGAAAGGTGATGTGTTTTGGATTGGATTTAATTCAGTTTTTGCCTCAGCATAGTAATCTCTGGACCAGTAAATGCAATATCATGTTAAATGTAAATTACAGGGTGGCCAGTGTTTCCATGTCTTGATTAAATTGATGCTCTCTATTAGTAACCATCCTGTGTACAAGCTGCTTAAATCCTGGTTAAACTCATTCTTTATTATTTAATGTCTGTTCTCCCTCCTAACCTGCCTATTCCACAGTGTATTCTACTAGTGATTTTCCCCTTCCTCAGTTGATGGCCAGACCATTCCCAAAGATGTACATCTCTGCCAGTTGGTTTTTGCCATCAGTTTAAGCCTCAGATGGCCTCTGTGCACAAATGAAGTAGATTGTTGAGCTTTTGGCTTCCCTTTTTCTTTCTGCGTGTGAAACTGGTTTTCTGCCTTTTGTTTTTAACTTGCCTTGTTCTCTTTCCTTTTTCAGATTTCTCTGCTTAAAAAATAAGACCAGCGCATCAGTTGTTTTTACGACATACACACAGAAACATCCTTCAATAGAGAAGGGCCCACCCTTTGTTCAACCACTGCTAAACTTCATCTGGTTTCTCTTGTTGGCAGTTGATGGGTACAGTCTGATTTCTGTCATGTTGTTCTTGGTTTATTTTTCAGTTGTTACTGAGATTACATTTTTGGTTGTTTCCTTTCTAGAGGAAAACTAACAGTATTTACAGTATTGTGTGAACAGTATCAACCTTCGCTGAAAAGGGATCCCATGTATAATGAGGTGAGTTACTCATAAACAGGATTTAACCTCCTGAATTAGTTAAATAATAGCTGGTTGGCTCCTGTTTTGTGACTTGTAAATAGAAGTTGGTGATCTACCTTGTGTGGGTGACTGTTGCCCATAGTATTTCCACCAGTAAATGGAATAAATGACATTTTTCTTCATCTTGTGTCGTTTCAGTACCTAGATAGAATAGGACAGCTTTTCTTTGGAGTTCCACCCAAGCAGACCTCGTCCTACGGAGGATTGCTAGGTATGGTTGGTTTGTAGGGACCACCAGACTTACACAAAACATCTGTGCTGGAAACATAATCTGTTCTAATGAATTTATAGCTCTTTCCATAGCCTGTAGAAACAGTCCCTGCTGTAGAATACAGGATTCATTGGTTGCATGTGATATTAGTTTGGTGGAGTTAGTAGACCTCTCATCTTTGAGAAGGGGAGAAGCACATAAATGACTCTTATGGTTAATTTTTGACATTGTGGTATAACTTCCTAGTGTAAAGAAGCGTCTTACTGGTGTTAAAGCTTAATTTGCTCAGAGTTCAGTGGCTGATTTTCCTTAAGTCGAGTCTGGGGCTTTGTTAGAGTTCTAACACTGCCCTTCTACAAGAAATGAAAGGGAATCAAGAATTTCAGCCCTCATTTCCTGGCTCTTGAGTGAACGGTGAATAAAATTGAATGTTTTCCCTTGAGAACTAAGCTTCTTTGTTTGTAAACTGACTCGAAGCTTTAACTACAAATATCAATTCACTGATACCCAAAGTTTGGTGAAAAACATGAACATCACGTTTTTACCATCTGTAATTTGCTTTTCAGCAATTCTGGCACCTTTAAGTGCATTTGAATTTCTAATGAGTTTTTTACAGGGTGATGCAGGACTGTTGCTGCCTTTTTGAGAGTTTCACTGCTGCTCATGTGGTTGGGTGTGTTTTCCCCTCAGGATGCAAGTGTAGCACATAAATATGTAACTTTGATGGGTTTTTCCAGTGTATTGTTAGAGAAGGAACAGTATCAGTAAACAGCAGCAGTCCTGTGTAGGGCTAACAGTGTGCAGCTTCCCAAATCAATATTCTTAATGGACACCAGTGTGAAAATACTAATGTCTTGCTTCAAAAAACACTCTCCTCTTAGGTTTTTTTTTGGTTGTGTGTTCTTGTTGGGTTTTGTTTGTTTTGGGTGTTTTTTTTTTTTTTGTTACAGGAATCTGCACCATAGCAGGGTGGAAGGAGATCAGTTAAAAGTTTTTGAGATGAGAATGTAAAACTAGCAATTTTAACTGTCCTGTATTTCATTCTAGGAAATCTTTTAAACAGTCTGATGGGAACTGGAGAAGATGATGACACAGAAGATGGTCAGGAAGACAGCAGTCCTATCGAGCTCGACTGAATGTTGTTGTCATTGGGTGCCGTGTAAATCTGATGATTCGATGACTCCAAAGACACTTTTGGAATTTGAATCCTGCGGTTGTTTCTTGGCGCCTAAAAGGGCTCCTCTGGTCTTTTAGAAATGGTTGCTGAAATGTTTATAATGTCGGTCTATATTATTTATGTAAAAAAAAAAAAAAGAAAGATACCAACAAAAAGTAGCCAAACGAACCAATCGGAGCAGTTGTTAGTGGGTTTCCGATGCAGCAGCTGGTGACTGATTAAAATATAGTCTTCTACAGTTTCTGATGCAGTATTCCCTTTTGCACAGTAATTCAATAAAGCATAAACATGGGTCTTGTCCTTCATGGCCTGCCCAGTACCGTCTCTGTTATGAGAAAGCCTCCTTGACCTCTGCCCTCTCCAAGGAAGATCTCGAAAGGCAGGGGGAGCAATTGAATAATTTATTTGCGAGGCTGGTGCCAAAAGTACTGCGAGACGAGCCAAGCAGCCTAATTTGAGATGCACATGCAAGAGACATTGAGACAAGAACTCGCTTCCACTGCCATGAGTAACATGCACACCCTTCATACTGCCTGTCCCTCTCCCCAGGGTCTGGCTCTGGCCGAACCCACACGTGTGTTTTTAGCTGATACTTCCTGAAAAGCACAAGATTTGAATTGCTCTTGAGTAAAAGCCCATGAGTGGAACGTAGGTAATTGGCTTCCATTTGGCATCTAAAATACCTCCTCTGGCTTGTGGCTCTTCTCCTTTGGAACAGATTCTTTCTCAGTGTAAGTCCATAACGTACAGGCGACGGCGTGACAGTGAGTGACACAGTTTGCCGTGAGCAGTGTATGTGTTTGAACTGAGCTGTGTGTAAAGAAAAGGGATACTGCAGAACTCCTGGTTCTTTATGATATATTTATTTTTCTTGGGTGATTGATTCATTTAACATTTTCTGTTGAAAAGAATAAATCAATAAATAATGGAGTAACTTCACCCCCAGCAGTAGGCATAGCCATTCTCCATCTCCTCTGTAATGCAGCACAGTCTGGTGCAGGGAACAGATGAAAGGGTGGGGAAACAATGCTTTATTTTTTCACGATGAAAATAAAAAAGCTTAGATTAATAAACAGCAATCATGCATGGGGGAGGGATTAATACAAATTTATTGACTGTATGAAAAAAAAAAAGGCATTGACAGGAAGACTTTGTGTTAATTGTGAAGTCTCAAATAAACACTTTATACCAGGATGTGCAATAGTGCTGCTTTCTGGGACTTCCATGCAGAGATCTTAGTTTCCTTGCTGTTTTTTCCACTCTGCATTTGACTGTGGGTCATCCAGCCCTCAGTGCTGCAGCTTCACCTTTGTGCAGTGAAGGCATAATTCTAGGGGGTTATTGGAATGTCTGGAGAAGAGGTGGATTGCTTTGATTTGCAGCAAGTTTAAGGAAGAGCTGCCTACCCAGGATGGTGCTGCAGACATTTAATAAATGATCTGGAATGTCGACAGAGGTTTAGAACCACATCATTTCATTGCCTTTGGCTGCCAGGAATGGGTGGTGTAAGGTGTCCACAGGTGTCCAGCAGCAGTGTCCCCTCCTGTGTCCTGCATATATGACCCAGTGTGAGGTTACATTTGTGTATATACACACACATATAAACAGCCTTTTGTGTAGATTATAATTAAATAATTGTAATGGCATATAATTTATAATATATTATTCTCAATTATACGTACACAAAGACCAATCTTTACAGCTAGTTATAAAACATAAGCAATGTGTCCAATCTGTCCTCTCCCTGCTTCTGCCATACCTTAGTTGGTAAGTAAGGACGAGTGAGCCTGAGTGTGTGTGCAACATTTATAAATACTTTTAATACAAATTAAATATATCATTATAGTTGTGCATGTGGATATACTTGTCTTCATATGCAATATATTCCTCTACATTTATATGTTTATAAATTATATACTTATATAAAAAGCATGCACATGTTTATATAACTACATATTTTATAAAATTGCAATTATAAAAATGTCTCTATAGACAGGTATATGAAATACATTTAGGTTATATATTTGTAAATTAAATGTATGTATCTGAGTGCTATATATACATGCATGTGTGCATATGAAGTTCATACATACACACATATATTATACTCTATGTCCTATGCAGTTTATAGTTGTGTCTGTGAATAGTCAAAAACCATAATATTTATGTCTATAATCCTAAGAACTAGTATGAGTGTATATATATGTATATCCATGTATATATATGTGTATGTGTGTGCATACATACAGGAGTATTACACAGAAAACATATAGAATCTACACTATAAAATACACACATATACACAAAAAATATATAAAATAATACACATAACTCTGTGTAGCTTGCATGAAATATATTTACCTGGAATATGTTATGTGCAGCTTCTTCCTCACCAACACCCCACGGAGCAGCCCAGGGTGGGGCAGATGGTTTTGTGGGTGTCCCACACCCCCAGAGCTCTGCCTGTTCTATGAACCCCACCTCCCTCCCCTGCCCCAGCACCACACGGCCACGGCTCTGACATAACAATAATTTATTGGTTCGAATGACATTTAGTACCACAGTTGTCTTACCAGTGACAGAACGAATGCACACAGCTGATGAGATGCTCTCAGTTACACACACCAACCTAAGGAACGCGTTGGACGGGTCCGTGTCCGGGGCTGGTCCTTTCGCGGACGCCAGAAATTTCATTTTTGGGTAAAAAATCCAGCACCTGGTGTGCAGGTCCCAGCCCGCCCGCCCCGACTGCAGGAATTACAGTGCTCAACACCGAGCTGAAACGTCACTTCAAGCAGCTTTTTTTTTTTTTTTTTTTTTTTTCTTGGCAGGAAAAAAAAAAAAAAAAATCAACCAAAAAAAAATTTGAGAGAATTATTGGGGAAAAAAGTGCAACCACCAAGACTGGAGAAGGGACCTGCCTGCTGGGGGTGGGCTGGGACAGGCTTTGATGTGCCTGTCAGCAAAACTGCACCTAAAGCTCAACCCCCCCCAACTCCATACCAGGCTCCCAAAAGGGTGCAATCCCCCCCCAACCATAACAGAGGAATGACCCAGGGAGCAGAGCACAGGCCTGGCCCCCAAAGCTCTGCTTCCCCAGCATCACCTCATGGGTTCGTGTCTCCCTTGCAGGGCTGCAGGGTTGGGGCAACACTGCTCTGTCCCCCATTGAGTCCCCTTCTCCCTGCCCTTCCCTAAGCAGTAATGAGCCTGATGGTGCCCATTTCCTATTTCTAAATCCCATTTGACCCTGTCCAGGTGCAGCATCACCACCCCTCCACAGGGAGGTAATTTACTTATCATTTACCCCAATGCCATGGGGAGGCCCAGCTGTTTTGCACAGCACCATTTCAGGTGTTTCCAGGCTGCAATTTCCCATCCCACGAGGATGTCACGGCTCGGGGACTCGCAGCCCCCTGGAAAGGGCTGGCAGCCAGCCAGGACTGCGGGGATGCTCAGCTCCAGAGCCCAGGGACCTGCACATGTGGAAAAGCTCCATCTCCCCCTGGGATGAGCCACCAATAGTCTTTGCCATCCTGCTGAATCTGGGTGGGACACCCCTTCCAGTGCATGTGGGGTGATGGGGGGGGCAGGACCACCTGTCCCATCCCGTGGAGCAGCTACAGAGCTGAATTTCAAGTTGGATCAGCATCTTCTCCAAAGTTCCACTGCCGTCCTTCTCGGCTTCCAACATGATCAAGTGAATGATGAGGGAAAAGGGAAGTATTATTATTATTATTACTGTTATTATTATTAATTATTATTTTAAACATTTCAAATAAAACCACGTTGTGTTGTAAACAGAAGCTCACTCCTCAGGTCTGCCCAGCCAGTCCCAGCTAAGGTTTATGTTTGAAATGGGCTTCCACTGAAAGGAAAAAGCAGAGAAAATAAAGTTAAAAGCAGGATAAGCACTGGCAGGCAGTGGCAGCCCTGCATAAGCCCACCCTGCTAATGGTTCTTGTTGTGCTGATGCTCCTTGGCTGCGATTATTCTTATAACTGTACGACTGATCCTTACAGCACCATGGGCATCACACCAGAGGCAATGAAGAAGGAAGGATACCATCCTCCTCCTCTTAGTGTGAGCCCCTCTCTGCTCAAACAGCCTTTGTATCGTCCCCCGACATCCTTCATGGGCTGCCCCGCTCACATCGTACAGGAGGGAGCGAGTTGCTGCATCCCCAATGCCCCTCCAGCCATCGCATCCTCCAACACTCGGGAAACAGCAGAGCCAAGGCTGACATCCAGCCCCCACCAGGAAACACACCTGCGTATTCCTGAGGCAGCATGGGCCGGCTGATGACTTTCTGAAAGGTCGTAATCCACTCCAGCTGGTCGTCCTCTGTCTCGCAGGCGAAGAGGAATTTCCGATCCGGGGTGACGATGGTTATCCCGTGCTGCCAGTGGTTTCCCTGCGTGGACGGTGGGAGCCCTTCCAGCACCTTGTAGCTGTTTTCCTTGCTCCCAATAAAAACTTCCCCTCTAGCAAAGGCATCCTAGGAGACAGCAGAGCAGTCAGGCAGGTGTGAGTGTGAAGGGGGCGCTGGGTCCCAGACAGCTGGGACATGGCTCACCCTGCATCAGCCACAAGTCCCATGAGCCAAACCCCGACAGCACCAGCCACCCCAAGAACCCCTGCTCATCCCCCAGGGGCACCCACAATACAGCACCAACACCGGGGAGCCAAAATCCAGAGGCAGAATGCCCAGTGAACAGGGCTTCCAAAGAATTTTTGGTGAGTATCCATGAACAGGGCTTCTGCACGCTGGACACCAGGCAGAGCCACCGAGCAGCGACAGCTTCGTGCCCTCTTGGCTCTCCCACCAGCCTGAGCTTCACTGCAGATTATTACTATCATTATTATTATTATTACTATTATTAAAATTACTAGTATTATTATTGCAGATAATTCCCAACAGGCAGCCCAGGCACCTTCATCTTACCAGGGGATCTTTGAAATACATGAGCCGTCGGTCATCCATGGTGAACCATCGCTTCTTGAATCCCTCTGTTTGCTGGAGAGTCAAAAATGCTGGATTACACACTGAAATAGCACAGCTTCTCTCTTACCAGACATGATCCAGGAGTCTCAAGGCACTTGGAGGACCCTGATGGGTTGGGGGAGTTGAGAACAGGCAGCTTCTGTGTCATCAGGAGACACCACAGCCAGGGTCTGGGCCAGCTGTACCATGGGGGCTTGCAGGAAGGGGCAGTGAGTTTGTGAAATGGTTTTAGATTTTTTTTTTTAATGTTTGCTGCCAGGTGATAAAAATGTATGGTGTTACAGCTTTGCCTCTCTGGCAAAATATAATACATGAGAAATATTTCATATCCTACCTTTGGCCCCGTTTTCTCCATGTATCCTTCCTTCAGGTAGTTTCTAGAAAGCTTTGGCACCAGCTGGGGCAACCGAAGAGGAGAGAAAAGAGAGCAAGGTCAGGTTGGAGGGGGCTGGGGGGTCACTGGGTGTGCTGGGCAGGGCTGGGGGGTCACTGGAAGGAAAGCCCACACGGAGCTGGCCCCCAGCCTGAACCCACCCAAGAACCATGAAACATCTTTGAGCACTTCACCAGCACAACCAGCAGCCTCCAGGAGGAGCCCCAGGGCTGCTGGGGCAGCCAGAGAAGGAGCCACCCTGCACCTCAGAGCCGACTGGACCCCTCCCAGGTAATTAGTGGAAGGCAATTAGATTTCAAAATCTATGGTCAAGGAGGTAGCAGGGAGTAATCAACAACAACCAGCACCAGTGACGTTACCAACTGCAACCCCCAGCCCTGGCTGCCAGTGCAGCCTCTGGAATTAGATTAGCAAAGGGTAACACAATTAGCAGCTCCAGCACCCGGAAAACACAGCCAGAGATTCATAAGCCAGGCTGCATTGACCTGCACACAAGAACTCATCCAGAGGCCTGGGTATGGCACTGACATCCTTCTGCTTTCATCTTTTCTACCTTACAGCCTTTGTTTCAGCTTTCTGGTATTACAGCAGCAGAAAGATGCTGACAGCTTCCACACACATGGCAGTGCTGGAGTTACTCACACACACGACTCACGTTGTGAGGGTGAACATGTGTGACTGCACGTGCACGTGCTTTCCAAGGCTGGATGTTTGGGAGCAGGTGCTGCACGTGGGCTCGACATCCCACCACAATCATTTCAGCCTGGTAATTGTAAAATGCTCCGAAGGATGGAGCACTCCCCAAGCCTTCCAGCTTGTTAACAAGATGCTAAAAATGAGCAAGAGGGGAAAAGGAAATTAAAAAACCGACCAAAACTGCAGGAGCACTCACATCAACATCGCTGGCTCCAGGGAATGCCACTTGTAAGTAATGGAAACGTGCTGCCCGGATGGCGTTGAACCAATCCACTATTTCCTAATAAAGAGAAAGAAAAGCACAGTGAGGAACATAGTCTGCACACAAAATAACCTGGTCCTGCTGCATTTTATCTCTCTGATCGCTGTTCCCAGTGCCAGGGCACAGTGTAGCAGCAGTCCTAAAAAATACAGAATACAGCAAACGGGCGAAGGATGGGGAACATCAGCCTGCTGTCCTGGGCTGCCAGATGTGCACAGAGCTCTGCAGCAACCAGTGAGCACCAAGGGGCTTTCTGCAGAGGGAAGGATTTAAACACATCTCTGAACTGGCAAAACCAGCCCCAAATCAGCATTTGTGATATTGAGCCTGACCTTATAAAATGGCTTGGCATGTGCTGGCTGGTGCAAAAGCAGCCTGACACCCCCGCAGCCCCCTCACTCCCCCTGCCCTCCCAGCCCCTCTGGCAGGACATCTGAGCAACGCCTGAATCCCACCCAAAATCTAGCAACATACTTCAGTGCCTTGCTAAAAGAGTAGCTAAGTATCTCTTTATCTTTGTACCCCACTCTATCAGTTATGTCTGCGAGTCCTCTAGAGACAGCCACAGTGACATCCAGGTCCCAGCTCAATTCCCAGAAGCTCTGGCACTTTGTCCTTTGCTTGGTAAAAGTCTGTCTCCATTTTTTGTCCCCTAAAAAATAGTTGTTTTATAACTTGCTTGTTTTTAAACTCATTTTTTTCATTTGCCTCTGGTGAGACCCACAGAGCTTGTATTGCACCAGATGCCTCTTTGAAGGTTTCACTGAGAAATGCCACATTAATTTTAAGCACTCAAACACTGCCTTGTGGTCTGAGGGTGTGAGAAAAGGAAAAGCATGTTGGAAGGGATATTTACATCTTCCTTCCTTGGGATGCTGGGATGCTGAGCTGTGGGAGAGGGATGCTGAGCTGTCCAGCTGTCACTAATGCACATGAAGCTTCACACATCAGGGACATGTTCAATGAGCCAGACTTAATCCTAAAATAAACACTGTCGACCCTTTCAGGTGAGGTCGCTGTAGTGTAGGAAAGATCATATCAAAGGAGAAGTCAGCCCTCAGTAAGATTTAAACTTTTTCACGCTTTAAAAATGATTGGGGTGGGGGGGAAAGGCTCTTCTGTGAAATTTGTGAGATCTCAGTTTTAAGGAGTTGAATTAGGGTTTCTCAAAAATGATCTAATGTGGCAAACAGCCATCTTCAAATATTTAAAAGCTTTGTTTTGGTTTGTAAAGCTACTTCAAGTTGAAGGGAAAAAAACCTGAAACATAATACAACAAACAACTTTTTGGAAAATTCTGACCTACTTGTCTGAGGTTTTAGTCACTTATCACTTGCTTTCCTTACTCTAAGCAGTTAAGGAGACCCCAGATAGCATCACAAAGAGGATCAGCAAGAGGAATTCACTTCTGAAGTTAATGATGACCAAACCAGGCAGGAGATTATGACCAATGAGCTGCAATGTTAAAAGGTTGTTATCTCATGCAATCACCTATGGATGGCTATATATATATATATATAAAAATATATACATATATATATATAAATATAAATATATATATATATATATATTTATCTATCTGTGGGTCTCCTTCTTGATTGTGATGCAGAAAAGCAGAGGCTGAAACCCTTGCTGACTTCCAGCAGTCAATTCCTTTTGGGATATTGATCCCCCATCACCAGAAATGGGGTTTGATCAAATTCTTCCCTGTGAGGGTGGTAAGACACTGGCACAGGTTGCCCAGAGAAGCTGGAAGTGTTCAAGGCCATGTTGGATGGGGCAGCCTCCAGTCCCAAAGGGCAGGAGCTTACCCCAGAGTTTCATCTTCTTGCAGCCCTCACTCAGCCAAAGGGACAGACCAATTTCAGGGGAGTCTAAAAAAATTCAGCCAGGTCATTATTGGATGGCAGGAGAGCACATCCTGCCAAACCACTGACACAGTGGAGATACTGCATGAGACCGGGGACACTGCTCCTTCCACCAGCCCCCTACAGAAACCTCAGCACTTTAAACCCCAAACCCAAAACACAACCCTGACTGCACTCCTCGCAGCCTGGCTAAGCAAACCACCAAAGCCCAGCAAACCACAGACACAGGCACGATGGTGGGATGCAGCTTTCACAGGAAAGAGCTTCTTCCTCTTATTCTGGTTTAAATTGCAGCCAGGAAGGTGCCTGAGAGTGACCTGAATGACACTGTGCTGTGCTTGCACAAGTGGTGCCTGTTCTGCACCATGGGACTTGCACATCCCACCAGGCAGAGTGGAGGATGGAGGGGAGGATAAATTTGTGAGCAGCCCCAGACCCATGAGCCCTCTTCTTCACATCTCCCTTCAGAGGCATCAGAGCAAGGGATTTGTTTCAATACAAACATGAATATTTGCATTTTATAAAGGATGAGACAGGCAGAACAACAATTCCTCGCTTCTCCTACAATCCAGTTTGCTCCCCTTTGGTGAGTCTTTGGATTAAGTCCCCTCATTTTTCATTGCTCCATCCACCCCGTCTCCTTCTCTAGGCACTGAGGAGCCTCCCTTAAAGAATCCTCTGCTCCAAGTTGCAAGCAGAGCAATAGCAATTCCTTCCATTTGCATCTTGTTACTTAAAAGACACATTTTGCCACCTTTGTGCTTGGAAGGACACGACAAACATGCTCAAAGCTTGTTCTACATCCTGTACCCCCATTCTTTCCACCCCCTCCCAGCAATTCCAGCTGGGTTAGAGCCTGGTGTGCCACAGGCTGGCTCTGGGCAGCATTGACCTCCAGGACCACAACCCAACCCTTCTCATTATCTCTGTGCCCTCACCTTGCCATCTTCATGATAGACAAAGATGTTCCTTGTGCTATTGTCCTTCAAGTAAGTGATCTGCAGTCCGTGTGGGTTCCCAATTTTTGCAGGCTGGAAAGTCGCATTTAGGTGTTCGATCTTCATGATTGCTTTGGGTTCTTTTGCCTGAAAAACACAGCTGAGTGAGCAAACACCTGAGAATTGGCTTTCAAACCAGAAAGCAGTTCACTTGGTCAGAAAAAACTCCTGATTGAGGCCATTAGCTAAAAAGACCTGATTCCCAGCCCACAAAACTACCTGGTGATGAGATATCAGAGACTTTGCTTGGGCATCAATGAGTCCTTCCCGCCAGCCTGGAAAAATGCTCTGTTTGGCAAAATTCAGCAGAGACGCAAAAAAATCCTACAGACTGCTAACTAACAGGCCAGGATGCTTTCTGCACCTCCAGCACCCACAGCCAGTTCATCCTTGTCCCAAAAGGTGGAGGATTGTCCCCCTTGCCAATATCACACCTGGGTGCTGAGCTGGCAGGGACACCATGTGCATGTCCCCATCCTTTCACATGAGCCACTGGCTGCTGACTCCTCTCCTCCCCTTGCCTTCCAAACTTGGAACTTTCTTTTCAGAGGCACAAATATAATCCTTACAGCCCATCTCTTGGGTGGGTTAGCCCAACGGAGAGCCTGGATCAGGCCCTCTCAGGCACCACCCCAGCTGCAACCTCTGTGGCAGGTACCACCATAGCACTGTTCATCTTCTTACAAAATGTCTTCAGAAGTTTACCATCTTTCAGGACTGCCCTGAGAAGTGAACCAGCAAGTGTGAATAAGACATTCCAACAAATACAGATCAGGCACTGGGTAACACCAGGTTTAGGGCACAGCCAGGGGCCAGCAGAAGGTCGTGTCGTGGTGCCATGGTCCCCAGCACCAGGCAGAACTCTTGAGCTGGCAGAGCTGTTAGTGCCACTTTGGGAACTTGGGGACTTGCCATGGACACACAGCCTTCATGGGTGACCATGGAGGGGGAAATCCCAGCACAGAGGACATGTCTAGACAGCGCTGTTCCCACCACAGCTGTGGTCAACAACGAAGCAAAGCAGCTTTAAACTATCAGAGCAATCAAGAGTGGCTGAATGAGGCTGGTGGGACTTTCACTTCTCTCTCGGTAAGGACAGGCTCTCTCCTCTCCATGAGATGCAATTGCACCGTAACAGCCTAAGCTGCAGGAGAAGACAGTGCTGTCAAAGCCACAGAGAAGTGTGGGTGGGTGCTCCCCTCCTCTGCAGGTTGTGGCTCATCACAACACCACGATTGCATTAACTACTTGAGAAAACTGTCTGGTGGCTTGTCCTGGGCTGCTCTCAGCTGTGATGTTCAGGGAAGACTCAAAGATCATATAAAACACCTTGGCTCCCCCCAGTATGTGGTGCAGAACAGTGGAGTGTCCATCCATTCATCACAAATGCAATTTTCATGGTTACAGCTCCATTCCTCACTTACAATAATGAAATGTGCTCTGGGGAAAAAGACCAATGTTTCCATACTACTTGACATGGGATCTGAAAAACAGAGAGCTTTCCCTCCAGATTCCATGTCATGCTATGCAAAGGATGATTCAGGCCCCAGTGACCACTGTGAGGTGGTGGTACCTTCATCACAAGCTAACCATCACTATGAAACCCATGTCAGCTGGATGGTGCAAAGCCAGAACTGGTCAGTTGGGGCATCTCACCATGACTGTGGTGGTGGAGCATGAGCAAACCCTACTCAAGAGAGCAGTGAGCTGTACCTGGTGCTTTCGTCTTGGAGCAACTGGGGGTTCAGTGTTTACAGAAACTGCAGAAATAAACTGGTGGCCCAGGAATCCCGTGTTCAGAGATGCTCTCACAGCTGTGATCTGCACAGAGCAATCCCAGGTACTCACGTCGTTTTTGTTGAAGTACTTCAGTGCACCTTCTCTCTCCGATAACACGAACTTTCGGCTTAAGAACTGCCCATTGTCGCGTCCTCTCTTCCACAGAAATCCTTCTCGGTACCCTGCAGCAGAAAAGAATGGCCGAGAACCAGGGATAAAATCCTCTATTTAAAAAAAGAGTTGGGGTAAAAAAGAGGAGATGAGCCCTGGCTTCAGAACTAAGCAGACCAAGTGCGTCGCTGTTTTGCTCAAGACACGAATGAAACAGGCCTTCTCCTTCAGCTTTGCCCTTTTCATTCCACCCTTGTTCTTTTCCAACAGCTTGTGCTTCAGATGTCCCTGCTCTGACACTCAATTTAAGATATAATTATACAAAGAGCCCCACAGAAATGGTGTTCCCTTTCTTAGTTTCACCCCTGTTCAATTTTTGCTATTGGCTCTCAGGAATGATGATTTTAAAATTAAAAATTATGTTTTATAACAACTTTGAAATAGTAGCTAAACTACCTTTTTTTTCCCGTATGCCAAATGGCACATTAATGCCTCTCCTTCACCTGCCTGCTACAAGCCAGTGGTGTGCAGAAATTCCTTATTCAGCCTGCTTTTCACTTGTCCATTCTGATACAGATTTGATTTAAACCACTGATGAAAAGATGCAGAAAAAAATCCCTCAACTAGTTCCTCACCATTGACTCTACAGTTACAAGCAAGATAAAATGTTTCCATGACGTTAAAACCTAAAGCAAGAAAAAATTCACACACAGACTTCTACTGGACTTACGAGATCCTGCACCAAATACTTTCTCCAGTTCCTCAAAGAGACTTTACTCAACATCAGACAAAATCATCACTGTCTGCCACAAATACAGCCAATGGCCAAGCCTGTGGTGATGCTGAATGCAAGCCTTGCTGAACTGCATGGAAGTGGTGGAAATATTTAAAGCTCTCAGCAGCTTTTCCTTTGTCTCTTTATTCTATACAGGGCATGTGCTGCAGCAGGGCTTGATTTTAAAATGCAGGGCCTCATCCTGCCCCCCTGAACAGGTACATGCTGCCCCTCAGGAACCAGCCCAAGTGTTTTCATTTGGGGACTGTCTGCAGGGACACCCCTCCTGTATTATTACAGCTCACTCCCAGGGCGAGCCAGCACGAGCAGAATGTGCACCTCTCCTCCCATGAGATCCAGCAGCCCCTGCTGCCTGAGCTCCCACAAATCCACAGCCAGGCAGGCCCAGCAGCCACCAAGTCCCTGTCACTGCCCAGAGATGCAGATGGGACAGCAGTTTGCTCTCAGAGAGTGTGGTTTGGAAACCAAGGACAGGTGTTCCTGAAGGGTGCTGGGTTTTAATGCCAGGCCAGTTGGAGCAGCAGGGGAGTACTTCAAAAGTCACTGCTATTCACATCACTGAATGGCAGAGATGATTTCAGAGCCTCCCCACTGGTATTTGGGGAACACCTACATCTTGCAGCAGGATGGAGAGAGCTGGGCATAGAGGAAAGGACATCAGCATCAAACAACAAAGCAGAGAGATAACGTGAGAAGGACAATGACATCACCAAATGAAGAAGGAAAGCACATTTTTTCTTTTAGGAATCCCCACCTGGGGTTTGCTCAGCTCATCAGAGCACGACAGGCACACAGAGCTCAGTTCCCAGAGCAGCTCAGCTCTACAAGTCCTGGGTGTGGGTCTCATCCATTCACTCATCCTGAGTGTTTCATTATGAACATCTGAATGGCAAAGGATGCTGCAGGCATTCCTGGTAAAACTTGTTCCCCACCAAAACACCTTCTTTTGTGATTATTCTTAGCTCTTAAGGGATGAAGAAAAAATTGTTCTGCATCTCCCCAAAGATGACCTCAAATCATTGCAAATCTGTAAAGTCTACCTAATGGCCACCTGGCAGATGGGCACTGTAACAGCTGCATATATGAAGGGAGGGAAGCCCAAAGAGGTTTGGTGAGCTGCCCAGGACAAGGCTGTGAGCCAGTGTTCATGTCAGGCTGGAAACCCTGTTTTCCCTGCCCTTCTTACATAGGGACATTTAATTATTTTGATCTTCTCTTTCTAATATTTTGTGGCAAAACACAGTATCCACTCTACAGTATCCTTCCACTGCAAGGAAGAACTAAAAAAACCCAACACAACTAAGAGTTATCCCTCACATGGCAGCTCTTCCCAGACAGATTGCCTCAGCAAAAGAGCTCCTGGCTGCTCTGACAAAGCCAGCTGCTGATTTCAGTGTTCTTCAGTACAGATTTCTGCTTGCTTCTTTTCTTTTTTTTCCTTTTTCCTTCCCTCCCTCCCTCCAGGGCTGCATCCTTGGGAGCTGCTCCTCTGCTCTGCCCAAACCTGCTGCCTGCATCCCTGTCAACATCCATCAGTGCAAACCACTGTGAACTGGACTTGAACCCAACATGAACCCAAACAGGTTCCCCAGGCAAACAGTGTGTCAGCAAGACATGTCCTCAGTGTCCTGATCTAAAGGGTTGTGAAAACAACTAGAGAAGGTGCTGAGAAACAAAACTGCAGGAAGCTGAACAGGCAACAGATCTCACACCAGAGGGCATTGGAGTTGGAAACCAAACCCTCTCTTCCTTGTCTCTGTGGGCTGAACCACCTTAGCAATATTTAGAGTTCTCTGGCCACATCCAGATCTTCCTGGGTGGTGAGGCCCTGGCACACATTATCCAGAGAAGCTGTGGATGCTCCATCCCTGGAAGTGCTCAAGGCCAGGCTGGACGGGGCTTGAAACAACCTGTGGAAGGTGTTTCTGCCCAGAGCAGGGCTTGGAACTAGATTTAGGTCCCTTCCAACCCAAACCATTCTGGGACTCTATGAAGGCTGTTCTGCTTATGTTGAAGCTGCACAACCACTAGTCCTACAACACGTGCTGGTCGCTGGTGTTAGACTGTGCAGCATCATGTCATCAACACTCTCCCAAGGCCCAGAACGAGGGATGCAGCTGCCTGCCATCATCCCACTGATCACCAGCACCCAACTGTGACTGGAGAAAGGACTACCTGCTGGAAAGCACCTACAGCCACCCTTTAGAAATGCCACTCTTGCTTTGCTAACACCGCTGCTGTTTGGATGTCAAGTTCTCTGCATCACTTCAGCTGCCTGCCAAGGAGGAAAATCGACCACTTGCCTTCGCAAGCTGCTCTGGCACAAACCTGTGACACTTGCAAAAAACCCACCAAGCAGTCCTGACAAAGTTAGCCAACAAATGGCATGTAATACGACCTGAAGCCACACAGCCCAAACGGGTATTTTTGACCTGTAACATGGTTTCCAAGGTAAAATAAGGAACTGGCACTTCCACACTCACTTCATCGCCACAGCTAAAACTCTGGGGGCAAAGAAAACAGGGTCACCCTCTTGGTTGTGAAAAGAAGATAGTGCATGGCCTTGTGTCCGCTCAGGTGGGCTGTATCTGATGCTCCTTCAAGCCAGGCAGGTAAAACTGGCAGGACCCACTGGGTGCTCTGGTGTAGCCCAGCCTTCTTGCTGTCTGAGGGGCTGCAGAGGAAGCAAGGGAGAGGACTTTCTATCACGAAAATCTGATGTAGCCACCATCTTTCTATCTGACTTCTGCCAGCAACTGGTTCAAGTTCCCTATTTCTTAAGAAGAGGGATATTGCTACTTCCCCACCTCAGAAAGCTGTTACAGTGCTTAGATAATGATGGGGGTTTTTGGTCTCTGAGAATGTGGATTGTAGGAAGTACCCAGAATCAGTTTTAGCCTTTGTTCTCAGAGAAGAAAAAACCCTCCTGACAGCAGTGGATCAGATCCACTGTCTTGTAAAAACCATGCATGGCCTTTGCTTCTGCCATCTTAAGTAAGGCATTATAAACTGGGACTTAAAACCACATCTGCTCTTCGGTTTCTTTGGCACTTTACTTTGCAGTTTCATATGCAATACCATACCCAAGCCCAAATGCATCATTGTGTGGTTTCTTGCCACCTTCTCTCACTGCAAGACAAAGCATGGGAGGCTGAAATAGGAGAAAAAAAATGTACTTGTGCAAGTAATCCAAGGGCAATCCCATTTCCTAGAGTTCAGGCAGCACATCTCCTCCTACAGAAGCAGGTTTCCCTTCCTCTAAGCAGTTAAAGTGTGCTGACCCCAATTCAGAGCTTTGGAGAAGATACAACTCCATCACTTTGCTGCTGAAATTGCAGGGTATATATCTCCACTCCTCTGTGTGTCAGGAGCTGAGCACTCTGCTGTATTAGTATTGTAAGATGTTAATTAAGGCAGAATGGGGGATAGGTACTCACTAGACATGATGTGCCCACCCTTTCTGAGAGGTTAAGGAACTGCATAATTATGGGAGCAGTTGAATGGTGAATCCTTGACATTCCACATCCCCTCAGACCCCAGTGTCACAACCTTTGTTTTAACAAAGAGTCTGAAGGACACTCCTTCCAAAATACCCCCCCACCATCCATAGTCAGAGGGCTGGATGGAGAAGATTCTCTGTTTTCCCTACGGACTGGACTTGTAATAGGGCTGCCTAAAGAACTGTGCCTCTTGTTTGGCCTCAATGTAAATGGTTTGGTTTGATTGCTCTAAGTTTTAATATATTTTTTCCTGTAGCATTCAGCCACCATCAAAGCAACACATTTCAATGACTTCAATCTGAATATTTTAAGCATTTGCATTCCGATACAAGTTGTAAAATAAGGAATACTAAATTTTCTCATGGAGTGAAAACATCACTCTCTGTCCACACCCTCCCCACACATAAGGCAGCCCTCCTGCAAGCAGGGTCAAGGTTGGTCAAACCCCTCAGAGCTTTCAAAGCTGCAAACACTACCCTGCTCTTCTTGCTTTTTTGCCTTTGTTTTCCCTGTCTGCAGCTGTGCTGAGGAGCTTATAACTTCCCTACAAACAATTCTGCAGTCATCTCCAGATAAATACGCTTCCTGCTGGTCCCATGTTCAGCAGTGCAGAGACAGGAGTGTTGGAGATCTCAGAGAATGTTGTGCATCTCATCGGGATGCACAGGAGGCAGAGGGGACCTGGAGGGCTTGCTAATGAGATGGGCACCCTTCCCCCAGAGCTTCTCCTGCTCCGACCAGGTGAGGAGCCACCAAGAGCTGCTACTGCTCGTGCACAGTTCAGTGCTTCAGAAAGTAAAGCCTCAGCAAGGAGCGAATGAGGATGCGTTCAGGGATCCTGCAAACCAGTCTCTGCCCCAGGACACCTGGGAGAGAAGCTCTTGGTGCACCTGATGCAAGGTGGGTGCCTGGCATGTCTCACCTCACAGTCACAGGCTTGAGAAGGGAGTAATCTCCCTTCACCTCCCTTTAGAGAACTCTTTATTCCCAGCTAAGACAACACAACCTCATCGCATCTCACCCAGCCAGGCAAAGGAGCCTAAGACCTCCCTTGTGCAGCACCCTGACACCCACAGCAGCCACTTTCTCAGGCACACACAGTTTGAGGCGCAAGTTTCCCAGCTCTTAATCAAACAGTCCTCTCTTAATGAGCACTTAGCATCCAAATTACCTTTCCTAAAGGCCATTTTGCAGAGAAGGGTTTCCTGTTGCCATCCAGTCTGCCTCTGCTGTCTTCCCGGAGCTCATAAAACAATTATTGTCCCGCTGCATTGTCGAGCCTCAGCTATGGATGCAAGCAGCTGAGGAGATTGATTGCTTCCACAATACCCAATTAACCCACTCACTCTGCAAACGATTGACTTAATCAAAGGCAATTAGCGCTTGAATGGCTACATCAGACAGAAAGCCAGGATTTAGTAGATGATTCAGATAACACCATACAGACATCTCCTTGGCCTTCTGAGGGAAAACACCATCACTAATGCTCAGCTCAGAGCTGGAAGTAGATGAAACCTCAGGTCGGTGGTGAGAGGTGGCACAGAAAACACAAGGGAGAAGGAACACATATTTCCCTTTACCGATAAAGGGGAATTTGAAAAGCACCGATGTGATGTTCCCCTTTTCCTCCTTTTTCTGCTCATGACCCGGAGCACCAACCAGTTGACCAGACCTCAACTACCAGCTGTCATGAAATGGTACCTTTGGTCTCTGACAGCTCTGGATACTCAGTCCCCAAGTGCTGGAGGTACAGGGCTGTCTCCCATTACCAGCCCTCTGAGGAAAGTCAAACGTTTTACAAAGCCACCTTCAGTATTGATTTTTTCCAAGGCATCTTCTCCCACAACGTAAAAAAGATGCCCCAAAAGAGCCAGTTTGGAGGCAGGACCACATCTCTGCAGAAATACAGGTGTTAGTGTCCTCAGAGACTGTTTTTCTTCTGCTCAAATCACCCCAAACCAGCACAGCCAAAACCATTCAAAGCCTGAGCATGGGCTGAGCAACCCAGGTCCCCTAAAACAGAGGACAGAGACCATTTTAGAACATGTGTAGAACAACTTAAAGGTTGAAGCCAAGCATGGAAAACAAACTCTCCAGATCACTGCAAAAAGACATTGTCATCTTGCTTCATCCTGAGCAGCAAAACTATTGTAATAGAAAAAGGTGTTAGTTCACCTACCCAGCTTCTCAGATAAATATGGAAAATAGAGCCAAATGCACCATATCCGTGGAAAAAAAATGGGGCTGAGCTTAACTACACATCAAGACCTGAGTCTGACAGAAAGAAGACGAGGTCTGTCCCCACACACATGTGGCATTTAAATGCAAGGTTGGTCCCTGGGTTTCCAGTCCCATTTAATGTCATTGTGAATACACTTCATTGCTGGCTCACAGCTGAAAATCCAAATTGCTTGCAAGCAAAGCCCCAATAATAAAGCCGAAATCCATTAAGCTTGTGATGTTTGCCACTATTTAAATCTGATTAAAATTGTACATGACACCACTAAGCTGAACATTCAGAAAACACTCCTGTCAGGTCTGATGTTTCCCCGTGTAATCCAACCCCCCCTTCTTTCACCGGGTTGTCAGCTGAAAGGAGCCATAATAAGAGATCATGTACCTAATCCAGCTTCCTAAGCTGTTTTTAACTGGTTTCTTTAATCACATGTTATGATTCCCTACGGAGCAGCTCTCAGGTGACAAAGACATTAGCACAGTCATTCATACTCCCGGAAGGTTTCTCAGATGGGATCACTTTTCCCCTTGTGCCGACTGAGTGTGGCAGGAAGGAGACACACGAGGTGCCTCTGTGGAGCCAGGAAAGCCATCAGCGGCATGAAAGGTGGGAAATCACGGCATCAGGAAGTGACAGCCAGTGGGCAAGAGACTGCAAGGTAAAGTAGTGCAAAGGACTCTTATCAGAGAAAAAACTTCTTTTAGTAGAGTGATATTGATCTCCCAGTGAGCACTCACCTCCCCTGAAAATGCTGCGTGGGAACAAATATCAGGAGAAAACACCAAAATATACAATTCCCAAGTCTTCACCTGTCTGCTTCGGGCATATCAGGTTTGGTAGAGAACACAGCCACATCCTCCCTTTTATCAGTTTATCTTATAATTGACCATTGACACAGTACAACTTCCATGGTAACTTAATTACTGAGCAAGTGTTTACATATTAAAGATAAGACCATAGCTGACTGCTGCAGAGCAATTCGATTGTATCTACTGGGAGATGTTACAACCCCTTGCTACAGAAAATGTCTTTTCTGGAAGCCTTGCGCTTGCGTTATTGAAAATTGAATGTGGAATCTAATTTTACTTGGAAATCAAACGCTTCCTCTTCGAGTGGCATCCCTGCATACCCACCTGGGAGCTGCTGGCTGCTCAGAGAAAAAACCCTGTTACAGGTAAATAACCTTCAGGTTTTGATCTTTTGAAGCCAGCCTTTTGTAATAAAAGGCAGATGAAAGCTGGGAGGTTCCCAGTGCGATGCTCATCCCATTTACCAGCACTGAGTGCACTCAAAGCCTGATTTAAATGGAGAGCTGGGCAAGAAAACGTTTAAGGACAGGCATGCAGTGCTAAGTCATAATAACACCTGTACAGCAGTTCACTTCAGGAGCTGAATTTTGAAAGCCAAACCGCTCCCAAATCACAGGGCAAGGATCCTCCTTGGGCAAGACATAAACACTTAAAAAAAAAATCCTTGCTGCAGCCACTGTGAGTTACTTGCACAGAAGCTGCATGGGAGGATGTTCTGCAGCTTTCCTTCCTGGTTTCTGGAAGAACTGCTGCCTCCATCCCACACCCATCCCCCCTGCCCACCACAGAGCTGGTCCTGCCTGGACCTCTGCAAGGTGAGGGAGAAGCCAGATGCAGCCCTCACATGCAACTGCAATGACTCCTGTGCAGAAAGCAAAGAGGTGACACCCTGAAAGAGCTGGGGATGAGGAGAGTTTTACCCTCCATACACACCACAGATGAGCTGCACCAACCTGCTGCTGAGGCTTCAGCTCAAAACACCTGCAAAGCACCAGGGACCACCTGAAGGTCTGGTTTTCACAGAGGCATCCTCGAACTCCAGCTATGGGATCAGGAGCCTCCAAGCCCTGAACAGCTTTAGATCTTTAGGAGTCCCTTACCCACACCAATAAATAAAATCTCAGCCTGGGCAGCTGCTCACACAGATCAATCCAAGGAAGGATGAGATGAATTTAACCCCCCAACAGAGCTTTACAGAAGTCAGCACAGAAGTTCACCACAGACTTCAGACAGGTTTAAGACCCTCTGTCCAGGGCATCCTAGAACAAAGCATTTCCCCCACACAGGCAGCATTGCCACACAAACATAGATCATGGAAACCCATTCTCACATGCACATAACATTCCTCTTTCTTTGCTTTGAAGAGAAATTCAAAAGGCTTTGAGCATATCTGCTGCAGTACTAATGGCTCCTGAATATCTTTCATTGAGCATTCAATACATTTACAGTCAAAACTTTATGCAAGAAAGGAGGGGGGGGGTTTAAATTTAGGACTTGTTCCTCTCTTGGCTGCTGGTGTTACAGCTGTCCCAGAAATCAGCCAGTACAGGATGATCTGGCAGCTGTGCTATCAAGGGAGGAGCACTTGGCAGCGCAGCCTCAACCTCCAGGTTGCACAAGGACATTTGCACACCTTGATTTTTCTAAAACTATCCCCCCCCATCCCCTGGAGCAGTGTAATCCCACTTAATGAACTCCTGGAATTATATAAACCAAGGCTAAATTCTGTCCCATTGGCCAAAACTCTCATCGACTTCACTGGGCTAAAATTTTTTCTTCCAGCCTCTGCAATGCGTGAAAGTTTGAAATTCACTCCCTGTGGAGCAGCCTCCTTGTCTTTTAGGTATTTTGGGGATATACTGTTTGTTACTGCTGTGCCACATAACCATGTCCCTCATGGGCTGCCCTGGTTATGAAACTGGAGGTGGCTGCTTTGTCTGCACCTCAACTGCAGCAGGATTTATAAAACCAGTCCTATTTAGTCAGCTGGGGAGCCACCTCCAAGTCCAGTTTCACTGTAAGCATCCAAGAAGTGAGGTGTGGACAACTCCTCTGCTGCAGAGGCTTCCCTGCTGCATTAGAGATTTCAAGGTGAAAAGGTGGGTGATCTCCCTATAGGGGGAAAATGCAGGTGGAAATGGGCTGGTGGTGAGAAGAAAAGCATCAGCAAGTGCTCCCACTTTCGAGTCGAGGATGATCTAGCTCAGCTACATCTCTGGCAAATTCCAGAAAAAGACATGACCTCACCCTGGAAAATGTTCTTTGTCTGGTGAGAGACAGAAACTGCCTGACCCTGCACAGGTCTTCAACGCAAAACGGATCTTTCTTTAGTGGAAATTTAATTAAGCTAGGACAAGTTGCCATGAAAACAGCCTTTTCCATGTCCTTTGTTATCCTATTGCTTCCCAGTCACTCCCTTCTCATTAGCAGAAAAAAGATGCCTCAGCCTTTTGGTCCTGTGTCACTACACAGGGATTGTGAATGTGCACAGTATAAAACCATGGAGAAATACCACGAGACCCCCAATAACTACCTTCATAAATCAGAAATTGGGAAGGGATGATTCTATTCTTTCAGTAAATGTTTATCACCAAAAACATGGAGAACCGCCTCTCTCCAGTTGGTATAGGTCCCTTTATTGCCTGTAAAAACCCAAGGTTACAAGAACAGGCAGCCTTAGCAATATCAAAATACAGTATTTCAAGGTGGTTGACCTCAAATAGGGAAAGCTCAAGGACAGGAGTGAGTAATGATAATTATAGTTGGGGTGTTTCACACATTTATTGATCTTATAGTCTATGCTCATCGGGTGGCCTGACTCTCCCAGGGAACACCTACAGCTCAGGGCATCCCCAGGGAGCATCCGGAGCACACCCCAAGACACAGGCAGCACATTCAACTGCCAAGGGAATCCAAGGGGTGGAAGGGTTCAGACCACCTCACCCATGAGAAACTGCACTAGTTCAGCAAATTCAACTGACCTCAAACTGACCACAAATTAAATGCTTTTGGTTTGAGTTGACAAATGTAAACATTTCTGTTAAGGATGATGCAAAATGAAACAACATTTCTTAGGTGTGTTTTTCTGAGAGGCCAAAAAAACCCTTAATGAAACATTTTGCACAAAGTGCTTAGATGGAGAAAAAAAAAAGACCAACCTCCAACTATTTAAAATTTCATGGGGCAGCCCTTACCCCTTTCAGCAAGGTTCACTCCCACGTTGCTCTGCTTCCCCTGCAACGAGCATTGCTGCTGCCTTACTTTTTGCACGAGAGCTGCTGCTCTCTGGCTAATTATAGAAGCTGGATCAGAGCTATGCTGAAGGCAGCTTGACAGAACCAGCTGTTAAAATTATAGCTGGATCCTAAACTAGCTGTGAACATCCAGCTTTAGCTCACAGTGGTGCTACCCCCTTCCCAGAGCCGGCTGCCAATGCCTTGCTTGGCCAACTGCTCCTCCTCCTCCAAGTTCAGACCCACAGGTCCTCACCTGCGATTTCTGGCTGCCTAAATGCTTTTCTGCTTTAGGGGAGCTGAAGACATCAGAGTATTTCTCTTTGCTAGATGTTTTTCTTCCTACAGCAGCTATCTGTAAGATCCATCACCGCCCCATCACTTTGTCACTGCAATGTTCATGGATTTCCTGGAAAGCGTAACAGCAGTCATTGGCCTCTTGCCATGGCCCAGAGAGGTAGAAAAAATAAAAATGCTCCAAAGTTAACTCTAAAAGAAAGGCTTTTACGTTTGGAGCCCTTTCCTTTGCCTTCTGGTGGTGACTTTGAGCAGTGTCTCCTTAGCAAGTCTGGGAAATGGTGCAGCATCTTCCTTTGATTCTAACAGAGCCTCAGGAGGCGGCCGTGCTCTTTCAGAGGGCTTGGACTGTGTCTGAATCAGCACTTCCAAATGCTCCTGGAAGGCACTGAAAGGCTGCTCCAACTCCTGGTCATGTGATGACAGTTCTGTGGAGATGTCAGTGCATCCTGGCACGGGAACAATGCCACGTGTGGGTCCCTGCCACAGGCCTGCTCCCCTTGCACAAGAAAAAATAATAATAAGACAAACACACTGTGATCTCCCCTTGCATCCTCCTCATGAGTTTAGTTTGTTAAACAGCTCTTTGATGTGCTTTGTCTTTAGTGCAACGAAGTCTGTGTTTGATGTTTACAACATTTGTATTGTGGAGTTGTTAACATGGAGTGAGGCTGAGCAGGACCCACCACAGGCAGCTCCCCAGGAGGGCCTGTTCCCTCCACAGCCCCACCCAGACCCACTGCAGATGCTGCAGAGGATGCTGTTAGTCTGGCTGGGGATTAGATCTGCTGCTGGTTTCTTGAGTGGATTTTTTCAAGTGGATCCCTTTCCTTTCAAGGCAATTTAGCTCAGTATTTTTTCACCTTGGAGACAGGCTGTTGTGTCAGTTTTTGCCCTGCTCTGGATGAGGCTGCAGAGAGCAGAAGTGACCTGCAGAGCATCACCCCCCAACCCATCCCCTTCCTGTGGTACCAGTGCCAGAGCACACTGAGGAAGAAGAAGTAGATATTTGTTTTAAAGGAATGACTGCATTTCCATCAAACCTCCAAGGAGAGGATGGGGAAAGGTTTTTTGGAGCAAGTCCTGACAGGGAGTTGTGTAATGTTAAACACATAAAGGATTATATTGGAAAGACATGAAAAGGAGACTTAGCACCAGCAAAAGTGTCCCATCTGCTTCAGCTGAACATATTTTTGACTTTCCTATTTCAACCATTTAAATTTTTTCCAGAGCCTTTCATCTTCAACTGTTCCTTCCTATTAGACAAAAGTTTTGGGGAAAAAAAATAACCCAGGCCTTAGTCCCCCTTTTCTGTACCCAAAATCCACAGCACAAATGCCAGGGCATGGATGCAGACACCAGACCTCACACCCACCCACTGGGGCATCATGCCCTGCTCCTGGGGCTGCAAACATTGCACCTGACATGTGCCAGGTGCTGCACAGGTGAGGACCAAGTGTGGGGGCTCGGACCCAGCGAGCAAGGCATCACCCAGGGTGTGGGGAAGCAGCAGGACCAGTGCCCACCAAGCCTGGCTCCCAGCGTGACTCATGTCCCAGCTGATGTCAGTGCCCGGAGAACAGAAGCCTCTCTGTGGCTCTGGCAGCATGAGAAGGAGGTTTCCGTGCCAGGCAAGGTTGCTCACTGGAAGGATGCTTGTGCTTTAACCCCCTCCTGACAACAGCCTCCAGTGACCTTGGTGCTGGGTTGGGAGAACTGCAGGGTTTGGAGTTGTCCATTGGACACTCACACCCTCAGCCCTCTCGTGATAACCTCTGGACAGGGGCTGCTTTTTCAGGGCATCTAATGGAGCACCCAGAGCACTGGATGCAATCTGCACACAACGCTCTTGTGCACCCTTGAAGTACTAAAACATTCTTATGCTCCCTTGAAAAGCAAACTGTGATGAGGTTGCATCCTTTTTGGAGAGGGCTAGAACCTGCTGCCACTTAGCCAACTCTCCCACATTCCTCCTTGCATCCCTCCCTGCCATGCTCCCCCATGGCTCCTATGACCACAAAGAGAAGTGTTGGCAGAACCTGCACAGCACCAAGCTCACAGCAGGCTGCAAAACTCAGCCAAGAGGCCAAATTCTCCAGTACAGTCCTTGCCCAATCATTTTACTCTCTGGGACACCAAGACAGGGCAGAGGCCCATGCCAAAGAGGTGCAGCATCCCTGTGCCCTGGGCTCCTCATTCAGACATAAATCCAGCTGCGTTCAGAGATCAGTCCCATCTCCAGCTCCCCCAGGGCGCAAACACAAACTGCCAGGTGCGCCAGTGCCAAGCAGAGGAACTGCTCCTGGTGTCAGCTGGGAAAAGTGAAAATGCAGCCAGACTTTGGGACCCAGCAGCCAAGACCTTACAGACAAGGGCAAGACTGAGTGCAGAGATTTGTAACACAGTTTTGCTGAAATCCAGTAAGAGCCAAACCCGGAGCTTTGGTGCAGCCAAATACTGGAACCAGCTGCTGGGAATTCACTGGAAACTGTGATTTAACACAGGAGGCACCAGTGATGCAATCCTAGCCTGCACACCAAGCACCAGCACACACCACAGGGAACTGGTGTCTTGACTTCCTACCACAAAACATCTCCCCTCTCATGTCCAAATCTCTGCTTCGCAAAAGTCAACACGAATTTTCAACAAAATACCAGGCTACACTGATTTGTGCTGCTTTTTAACCATGCTACTATTATTTTTTTGTTTCCATCTCTAGGTCTATGAGTGACTTGCTTTACAGGGATGGGAAAGAGGGCCTGAGACAGCAGTACCAGGAAGCATCCCTTAGTGAGGGATCTCGTGGCAGCTGCATTTTTCCGACGCACACTGTTGCCCTGCATCACGAAAACTAGTGCTTCCCATCAGCAAGGGACAGAGCAGAAAATTACCCTCAACTCTAATACTTGAGCCTTTCAAGCATCAGAAGAGAATTTAATCCTCTTTACAACTGGCATCAGATAACAGTGACATTAAAAAGCAATAGGAGCCAAGCAGCAACTTCTCTTTGGGGCTAATAAGTAGAAATAAATTAACTTACTTCTTTATATTGAAAATTCCTCTCTAAGGACTAAGATCAAGGCCTGCTAAAGCTTTTGACAACTCTGTTTGCCCATCAGCCACATCTGCATTGAGGTTAAACAGAGACTTAGATTCACAGAAACTTCTGAAAAACTCAGACCTTTGGATCGAGGTTACAGATGTAGCCAGTATTTTCAGAAGTTCAACTCAAAAAAATGCTAGAAGAGTCGGTTATAATTAGGCTTTTTCTACATTTCTATATATGGTGTAAATCAGGAGGCAAGCCACTGGCACTATGGGAAATGTGCCAGCAAAAAAACAGAACGAGGGGGAAATAAAACTCTTTATTTGCATGGCACAATTCACTTTACAGGCGCATAACGCAGCCAGGGCTTTAAAGGCCATTTATAATTTCGCAGCATTATGTGGCACTAAAGCTTTTATTCCGGTATTCAGAGCCTAGTGTGACTTAGTGTTCATAAAGCAACATTTCAAACCCCACTGCTCTCACCAGAAACACCTCCGTGGCCATCACTCGCTTTTGGGTACGTTAATACAAACCATGGCAACTGCTCTGCAGAGATTCCTCCACTGCCTCAGACACCGAACAGGTAGCTGAGATTATAAAGTGATTTTTCCTAACAAAGTGCTCACGGCCCAATTACAAACCACTCCGAGCTGCCATTGCAAAGCCAGTGACATCAACCGGCGGAGCAGCTCCGGCACCGAACATTCCCGGGGGCTGCCCCGGGTTTGTGCTGCAGCCCCTCCAACAAAGGGCAGGCGGAGCAACAGCGGCTCCGCTCAGCCCGCGCTGACACCGAGGGCTATTTTTAGCACGAGGAGATGTTGTAAGCTCACAGGGGACTGGGGGAAGGGAGGAAAGGTTTAAGGGAGAAAAAAAAAAAATGCCGAAGTGTTTCTCTACCTTGTCAGGTCAGAGGAGGGAGGCAGAGCAGTGCCCCGTGCCGTGGCCAGGCACAGCCGCCCTCGCACCGGCGGTCACGCTGGTGTCCAGGCACAGCATGGAAATGGTGGTGTGTTACTTCAGACACACCAAACCCAAATCAGCCAAACACCACACACCTCCTGAAAGGCATTGGGATGCTCCTGCACACCCTGGTGCACCCTGTGCCACACAAGGCACTGCAGGTGACCTTGCTCTGCACCACCACGCTCCCCTATGGCACACATGGTGCCTGGACAAAGCCCATCGACTTGCTGCTGGTAACCCTCAAAATGGTTGCTTTTATCTCATAGTTTCTCTTAGTGCTCCTGTGAACTCGGTTTCCTAAGGAACCAAGGCTTATTTCATCTGTCTCTCCCTCTGGCTTCTCAGCATCTTGGATAATTTCAGCCAGATGTGGCTTGCTGTGTTGCTAAACACACCACTCTCTCTTGCTTATAAAGCAATGGGATAATTTACACACTTTAAAAATCATCCTCATCCCTGTGTTTTGCAGAACTACCCTTATAGTGGGGCACTGCCTCTTCTTCTCTGAGGAGCTGGCACCTGCCTCCTCTCACCTTACACTCAACTACACTAACATCCTTCTCTGTGTTTGTACAGTGCTTAGCACAGCACCACCTTGACACCCTCAGACTTTCACCTGGGAAAAGCCAGGAGAGCTGCCCTGGAGTTGGTGGAAATATGAAGAGGAACATTGAACAAGGATGTGGGCTGCACTTGGGGGAAAAAAGAACAATGAAATAATCTTCAGGCTGGTGTGCATGAGAGAAGCTGAGATGGCAGCTGGCTACCATCCCGACCACACACATGAGCTGGCTCAAATCCTCCCCAGTGCTAAAAGCAGCTTTTGATTTAGCTGATAACACCTTAGCAAGAATAGAGTTTCGATTCAACTGTTTTACTCAGCATGGATGTCTTGTGTCTCGTCAGCCAAGATGCCACAGGAAGCACCTATGGCACTTCTCCCCACTCACAAGGAGCTGGTGTCACACAACAGCTGCGTGTCACCCTTATCAAGTCACTCCCACAGGGCATCTCCCTACCCACAGCACGATGCTCTGACCACGGAGCAGCTCCAGTGGGAGGGAGAGGTGTCCCACATTAAGACTTGCAGACAGCATAAACCAGCACAAGCATTGATGGAGCAATGCAGATTCACCCCAGCCAAGGCAGGAATAGGGCAGGGGAAAAAAAAAGCAACGACCCACTCAGGTTCCCATCCAGGAACAACCTGCTGCCCCGACCCTGATACAGCTGCAGGGCCCTGAGCTGAGACTGTGCTCTTTCTTTAAACCTTCTCACCAGCATCCTTGGCCCTTTTGATTCAACTGTCCTTCCCTGCAAGGGAGCTGCAGCCAAGCCCAAGCAGGCTGTATTGCCAGGCAGTGATTTATGGGCACAGGTAAGCCTGTGTATGTGAAAGGCTCCTGGAGAAAACAGCTTCTCCTTGGAGCCAGCACACTCTCTACCACTACTTTATCCCCACCAGTCTGCAGCATAAAAACCTTACTGACTGCAAGATGCCCTGTTCCCCGAGCCTGTGGGCCCTCTCTGCTCTCGCCCTCTCTTCTTGCAAACACCCACAGATCAGAAGACCCTCCCTGTCCCCAGCCACCACCACCCCACCCACACAGTGTCACCTCACCTCCTCTCCCCTGCCACCTCCACCACCAGGTTTTACAGCATGGGCTTGCAAAGCAAAGCAAGGGGATGGTTCTCATGTGGCTTCACACTCCCTTCTGCATGAGCATCTCCTTAAAGACCACGTGTGCTAGGGGCTTAGCAAAGGGCACCAGGACCCCTCGAGCTGATGCCTTATTTCCCTGCTCAGTGCTTCAGGCTCTCTGAAGTGCAGTAAAACCTGTGCCCTTTTAGGCTGCCATTAGCACTGGTTTGCTCTCTGGGTGTGCTCAGCCCTGTAATTTGCTCCTGAGGTTGTGAAAAAATGCACTGCAGAGATGGTGTTGCTCTGACACTCAGCTCCCCACTAGCCAGGCGAAATGGGGTAAGAGACAGCAGAGGATGAGGTCTGTCAGTTAAAATAATTGGGTTTTAGCTGCAACACTGCTCACTGTTTTGTCTGATCAGGCTCAAAATAAACTGCATTACATCACTGCAGGTCAGACTGAGCTAATAAGGGTCTCTTCCTCACACTGAGAAAGGACGTTTTTGTGTCCCGTGCATTTTCCCTAGTGCTTTGCAGTCAGAGCTCCTTCCAACTGTGTGAGTGCAGGGAAAAATTAATTCAGACTGCTGCCCAAATTATGCAAGAGCCTCATGGAATGGAAAGTGCATATTAACAGATTTTACTATTTTGGGGTGTTCTTTTATGTCTTGTAATTTATTTTACCATCATATTTACAGACAAATACAAAATAACATATAAGCCAAGAAATCCTTAGGGTGCTGACAAAAGATAGTACAAGCAAATAGGTACCTTCAGAGAAATGCTACCCCTAGTAACTACCTCAATAAACCACAGCTCATCTGAATAGTGACAATAAGGTTGCAGTAACACCATATTATCTTACTGTGCAGCCCAACAGGCCATCCCACCCAACTATGGAACTACCAGTCAAATAATCAGAGTCCTTCAACTTCCACACCAAAGGATACGGTTTAAATCTTTAGCTGGTATAAATCTGGATTCCTCCACACTTTTCATGGGATCTATGGCAATTTATATCAGCTGAGGAGCTCCAATCTCCCATGACTAAAGAATGAAAGCAGTGGAGCCAAAAAGTTCAAGGAGAAAACAATTTCCTTTTGCTCTTTCTTGGCCACATCCACATTCCCATTCTCTCGTTCATGGCCTGGGTTGCATCAGAGCAGCTACACCTTGACCAGTTTATAATATCACAGTGCTCCAGCCCTGCAAATACTGTTGTCTTTTTCTTCCTCCATGTCTCCCTTGGTTAAAATAAATCCCTTTGACTAAGAGAAATCAAAAATACCCAAATGAACTAACTTTCAGCAGGACTTTTGGAAAGCACTGCCATAACTGCTGTCTGTCAACAGCAGGGGAAAACATTCAAACTTTTTAAAGCTGATCAAAATATTTTTAAAATTTAGCAAACCTTGCAGTTGCCTTGAGATACAGATCCAGACTTTGATGGCAATTACAGTCATCCCGTTTCTAGGAGAATTCAGCACCTGTGCCCCATTAAACTCTGTTAAAAGGGACAATTAGCTGGAGACTGACAGTAATTTCACCAGTTCATTTACCAGAAGGGATAAAGCCAACCTGAAACACGTTTATGTGAAAGTCTCAAAACTGTTATCATTCTGTGCTGTTGTGCAACAAACGTACTGCTATTGGAAAGGATGTGGCCATGGTGTTAATTGGGATTGCTGGGGTGTAAATAATGTTTTGTTTCATAAAGTCTGGCTAGGGCAAACAAATTATTTAGCTCACACTACAGCTGAATGAAGAGCTCAAATGTATAAATGGGTCTATCTAAGAATCAATAGTGGATCACCAAAACATTTAATCAGTTTTACTAATCTCTCTGCACTATCTGAACTCAAACTGACTCCTCACACTAAAATCAATGGTGCTGATATACTCATTAACAATGAAACCATTGGAGTTTGAAACACTAACTGGAGGCAGAGGAGCTGAAAGGCACGAATAGCACATGGGCTTGTGCTCCAAGGCTTCCTGGGGGAGCAAGAAACTCTCTAAAAACTCCCTTACAGGAATTTTCACTGCAGTGTCCTACCGAGGGTAAGCGGCTGTGACTACACGTACAACAGCACATCCCCAGGACAGGGCATCTGATTTAGGGACTGAACCCAGAGCTATGGATCCTCCTCCCAAGACTCAGCTCAAGAGCTGGTTCCAGTGCTCAACACTGCCCACACTGGGGATTTCTGCACGTGGGAAGTGTCTTGGTTTCCCAATTTTGTTCCCCAATTCTGATTCTGCTACCTCGCATCACTCTGTATCTCATGAAGCAGATGTTTCCCAGTGGTTTGGGGGCTATGCAAGGTGCCTTTTGGGGCATCCCACACTGCCTCTTATTTATACCCTTCCCCAGCAGCTGAAGTTTGCTTCATCCTCCTGCCAGGCCTCCCTGAACGACTATCTCAGCTCTGACCTGCACATCTGACACTCCTGTCCCGAGACTCATTTCTCCTAAGTCTGTCAGTTCGGCTGTGATAGCTTCTGCTTGGCATCTGCAGGCTCCAGACAGTCTCTCCCCAAAGGATATTCTGAAAGACACTGAATTTCTGACTGAGGTTTCGTCCGGCTGCCTGGAAAAGGATGTTTCTCAAAACTACTCAAATATAGCATTTTCTTATTTTTTTATGCAATTATTGAACAAATATCAGAATGCAAAATAGCCCCTGGGATTGGAAAATGGAATTAAATCTTCCAACAAACATGAGAAAATGGATACTGACATCTCTATTAGCAGCAAAATGTTTCATGCTCTGAAACTGGTAATCTAATACTGCTGCAGGGAATTCAGAACGGTGAGAAAAAATGGTCTGAGACAGCATTAGGAAGAAACAGAGATATACATACACTCCAGTGAGACACTGCTGGGTGTGGGGTGGGCAGGAGGGTGCCCTCGTGTCGGTCCCACCTCGTTGTGTTCACAGACAGTTTAGGTCAACAGCAGAAAGCAACAGCTCAGATCCTCTGCTGTTCCTGGCCATGCTGAGCCCGGCACAACCAGGAGGTCCAGCCCATGCAGGGGGCATCCTCCGAGCTACTGGTGTGATCACTGAGCTGTACCAACCCCTGCAAGCAGCGAGGAGGGCACAGCCAGGGCGTGTGGTGTTGTGTGGCTTCTGCAAGCACCACACTCCAGCCTGTCTTGGAGGGCTCATGGGTGTCACTGTGATTCAGATTGGCTTTGATGGCACTGGTTTGCACCAGCTGGGCAAACTGGTGGTCCAGCACTGTGAAGGACACAATGCCAAAACAGCCCCATTTCACCCAAATGATGCAAGAACTGTCCCCACACACATAGGACATGGTGTAGTGGTGTCCTTGGCAGTGCTGGGTTAACGTTTGGGCTCAACGATATTAAGGATCTTTTACAACATAAATGATTCTATGATGTTCGTTGTGCTGCTCTCCTACAGGACACAGGATTTTCCCTGAGCTCCCTTCTCAGGAACAACCCTGGAAAACAACCAACTCCCAGCATAACAGCCCAAGAGCTGAAAACAGCATCATCAACTGAGTTGCACGACAGTGTGGAAGAGGGAGCACTGTCTGGCAGAGGGTGAAGTACGGGTGGGCAGCCACACTTGGGGGCTGCTGTGGTGCAGCAGAAGGGGAAAGTTAGCACTGGAAGTTTAGTGTGTATTTCCCCGGCTTTGTTTTGTTGTAACACCAACCTGGTCTCCCTAAGGAGGAACCACATGGACAAAGATCCCCTTGGAGTTTCCTGTCCAGAAGAATCAATGAATGACATCCCAGATGCACAGGTCATTTGTGCAACTCCTATGCTGGATTTTAGCAACAGTGCAATTCTCAAAGACAAGATACAACCTAAAATCACTCATACACAACCTACACAATGCCCACGAGCCTGTTTCCCTTCCCCTCCTCCTCACGAGAGCACTGTTCACTGAAAATGGCTTACCCCCTCCCCTTCTACGCTGTATTTAATGACTTTTGAACTTCAAAGAGAGGGGAGAAAACCCTGTCACTTCACCATGCAGTTAAATATTATGCAGCCACATTACTGAAGAACACCTAGAAAATATGCTGTTAAAATAAACTCCCCTTTGAACTCTTCTTATAATATCTTTCAGAATGCTCAGAACACACTGCCCTTCTTCCCACACAGCATTGAAGCACCTACTTCACTTTAACCAGGTACATGCTCTTCTTCGAGTTGAAAGGACTAATCAATCACGTGCTTAAAATTATGCATTTGCCTCAAGTACCTGGTTGAATCTGAGCTTTTCTATGTAGAAGTTGCAAGGTAGAAATTACAAACATTATTCCTGGGTGAACATTACACACACATTGGCAGATACATTCCAAAATTATCTAAGAAATCAAACTGTTTATTTTTATTGTTAGCAGAACATGTCCAACTCCAGCAAACTGCTTTGAGACATCTAAAATAAAAATCTGCATAACATTCTCTATATGAATATGGATACTCCCCACACACTATGTGTGTGCCTCATGTATACAAAATAGCAGAGCAGAAATGCTCTAAACATAAATTGAGAATACATGAGATAAGAGTTTAATTGTGGTTTTCATATCAGCAAAATGCTGGAGCTACCTGCATATTATTAGTCTTGAAAAGCATCATGACAATAATATTTTAACCTTTAATCTGTAGCACGGTCTTTGCTAATAAAATTATCCCAGAGTCATCCAAGCACATAGCTGGTGTCAACTACTTATTATGCAGAGTAAATTAAATGCCACTTACATATAGCACAGAAATACCCAGCTACTTTCAAGCACTTTCATGTGGTCCTGATGCTGGTGCAGCCACACAACAAACACGGTCGAGCCCTGGTCTCCTCTTCAAACCCTGCCCTTCCACAAGGAAATCATCCAACCCATTGCTCCACCAACCCACCAGCAAGGAAACCCACTGGCACTTTGTCTGACCTGCTGTTGGTGAACAGCCCTTGGAAGTCAACAGAAAGACTCCGATTCATTTCCATCAGGTATTGAAATTCCCACTATTCCAAATCAAATACAGGGAATACCAGGAGGGATCTTTCACAAAAAAACCCACACTTGCTTCCTCCTACTTAATGACATACGAGCAATAGTCAATATAAAGAACATATAAACAGAGACAAAGAAAATGGAAGGTGCTGGACATCAAAAATCTTATCTGTCAAAAGTGTCTTTCACTACCTGCAGAGTAAGGCTCCTGCTTCTCGCTGTGAATGAATTCTTTTCGTTCATATTTGGCTCTGATCCACTGTTCCCGCAGCAGTCTGGAAAAAAGAAATACAGAGAAAAGGAAACATGGTCCAAGATACACTAAGGAAGAATCCAGAACCACTAATTCTTCAATCAAAATACAACTGTGATTTAGAAGTCTTCTAAAAATTGCATTGTACAGCCTGGAGTCAAGGGTTTCTTCTGCTTACAGTTGGACAATAATTATTCATGTAATTGTATATCCAATTTTATTGGAAACTTATTTAATAAAATGTACAGGTTTAGCAGAATAGCCCACTGCCATCCACCCAATCAGACTGTAAAAAAAAACTCCCTCAGTATATGAACTATTTTAAACCTAATTTCCTCAGACCACAGCAGGATCAGTAAATGAAAAAAAAAAACCAAAAAACTACAGACAAAAGAGGGATTATTGCCCTGAAGCCATCAATACAGAAGCAGAAATTGGGGATGCCTGGTGTGATGCATGGCCTTTTGGCAGTCAAAGATGCAGAGAGAACATCTCCTTGTCATGCATGGACAGCTATTCCAAGAAATTGTGATGTGTCAGGTTAAAATTACACTTGTAATGACCAGGGGATGCCCAGCCCAGGGATGGGTGACACCTGTTGACTTGGTGAATATGGAGCTTGCTGCAGGGTGTCACACACTTCCCAAACCAGGAACAACACAGAACAGTCATATCCCAGGCCCTGGCCAAAGGAACTGGGGTGTGTGAAAAGTGAAAAAGCCTCAAAAAGACCAGGAGAAAATGTACGGGTAAAGATGTAAAGGCTGGAACACAGGATCCAAACACTGGAAGTTGGTGAGAACCCACCTGGCCAAGCTCTTCCAAACTCATAGCCTATACTGATAAGTCTAAGAAAGCAATCCATAATGCATAGCAGGAGACATGATTAAAACATCCTTTATTTTTAATGCTGAAATGATACCAATGATTATACACCAAGACCTTAACTTTCAAAAACTTAAAAATATGCCAAAGATTATAAATACATTTTATGTTATTTTATTTTAGTATGAGTGCTGGAACAAATTAAGTAGTTTTGATCTAGAATATGCTAGAAACTCCTTCAAGAACTAAGGGCAGTTAAAAATGGTTTAATTGCCCTAGAACCCTAAATAGCCCAAGCAGGCAGAAATCACACACAGAAATAAAGGCATGTGTTAGCCCAGCTTCACAGCAGACATTTCAGAGCAGCCTACACCAAAGACAGTAAATGATCCCCCATCATTGGATGTGTTCTATAAAACCATTGCACTTCAACAAATCAACTTCTCTGCCAATGAAAACTGTTCATATGTTTAATCACCTTTTCCTTTTTGCTGATGCAAACTCAATGGTATCTTTTCAGCAGAAACATCCCAGAAATGCTCAAAGAAGATAAATATACCAACACTGCTTACGAAAATTCACCTGCAGGTACAGCAACTGCATTCAACAAATCTTCAAGGCACTATCCAGTGAGAACTGTGGCTGTGACTGGTTTCTTGGCAATAAAGGAGGAAATAATTACATAGACTTTGTTCCACCCACTGTGTCATCTCCTTGGTTGGGGCACCAGCCTTCTCCCCCAAGGCTCAAGGAGCTTCCCTGCACCCAAACCTCAACTGTGAGCTTCTGCTCTAATAGAAATAATGCACCAATTCTGCCTTTCCCCTTTCTGTTTCTGTTTTCATTACTGATCTTTAGTTGTTACACACACATCTGCAAGTTTGACTGTGAGCTCTGAAGATGAACACCCATCTCCTTTCTGTTGCCACCCTGTGCTGCACTCTGGTTTGAGTACAACACATTTTCAGTCCATCTCACGGGGTGCAGGTAAGCTTTGTAGAATCCTAGAATGGTTTGTTTTGGAAGGGACCTTAAAGGTCATCTACCTCCAACCCCCCTGCCATGGGGTTGCTCAAACCCCATCCAGCATCCAAAGGGGCTGTTCTGGGTCAAGCAGGATGCCCTTTCTGGATCTGATATCCACAATATGGTAGCTTGTAAAGATAGGTGGCTGATGACCCAAAAGTTGGCACCAAAATTCCTGTTTCCATACAG
The DNA here is from genome assembly GCF_001604755.1 of Lepidothrix coronata. Taxonomy (NCBI): domain Eukaryota; kingdom Metazoa; phylum Chordata; class Aves; order Passeriformes; family Pipridae; genus Lepidothrix; species Lepidothrix coronata. The sequence continues at coordinate 2,536,331 of NW_016690221.1, read as the reverse complement.
TTGCAACTCATCAGCAAAGCTACCAAAATTTAATCATAAAATCAACACAAATACTTAAATTTGCTACCCTTCTTGCAATTTTTCCAGCCCAGCTGCTGTGGACAGCTTGTTATCACTGAATCCAAACTTGGACCTTTTCAACAGGATGATTAGGGATTGAGCCAGGGGGATGAAAATTCACACCACCCTCGGCTCCCGCTGACGTCAGTGGATTCAGCAGGAGCTGCAGCTGCTCCGAGTCTCTGAGAGTCAGCCTTCCAGCACGGATGTTTAAATACAGTATAAATTAAGATTCATGTGCGGCAGTGGGAAAACACTCCTGCTGTAGGATGCAGATCGTACAACAGACACACCCTGCTGGGCTCACGCCCTGGGGAACACTGCTCTGCAGGGACTGACTTCCCACAGCGCTGCCAACAGCGCCGGTTCAACGTCTCCAGAGCTTGTGTGCAAGACAGCACACTCTGGGCAGCCATCCGGGGCGTTCTGAGAAGCTGCAAAACGCTCTTGATAACCTCTCCCAGCATCTGGCCCTGAACACAAGTGGCCCCAAAGGCAACTCCCCCGGCACACGGGGCTCCAGCCGTGCCGCTTTCCCAGCGCGCAGAAAGTGCTTTCTGACAGTTCACACACCCTTCCCCTTTCCTTATCGACACAAACCCAAGCTCTTTAGCAATAATTTCCCAAAACCCAAGAAACACCAAGAGCAGCCCACAGTTAGGACAACTCAGTGCAGGGCCAGTAGCTGCAGCTTCTGCTCCAGTGGTTATTTATAGAAAGCAGAACAACTCCAGCAAAAGAAACCAAAACAAAACCCCAACTAGGATGGTGTGGAGTCCACCAGCTCCCTTCACTGCAACAGAGAAGCTGAGCAGGGCCTTGACCACACTCACACTCATGGACTAGATGCAAAGCTGCCATAAAAAGTTGCTTATGATCCTGGGGTTAAACCCCAGTTTCACTAGCACGGCTTTGATGAATCCAAACAGAAGCAGGAATTTGTCCTGGTATCTACAGGATTTGAGAGCAATTGGAGGGCAGGGACCATCCAGAAGACCCTCAAACAATACAAGGATTGTATGATAACAGTCAGTGTTTCAGTGGACTGCAGACCTGATCTTAATTTCATTTTAAGTATGCCTTCAGGGGCTTTTTAAAATATCTGTTGCTATGTTTTAGTTGAAATGTACTTTTCCAGATGTGAATATGTGTGTAAATAACCCAGGGCAGACTTCACATGCTGAACACAGGACCCTCCATCCAAATACACCTTTGATTCCAAAAGGAGTTCTGTGAACAGAAAGGACTGTAGTAACAGTCTCCCAGTATTTTACTGCATTTCTGGTGATGGGATAATGTAGCAAATAAGCAAATATGCCATTTGTGTTTGTCACATCACTCCTAAACTGCAGAGATGCGCAGCTCTTGGGATTGACTCCAAAAGATTTAACAGCCCACCTAAAGTCTGTCAGGCTGCTGGTTACAGGGAACATGTCATTTTTTGGCAATTAGAACAAAAAAGTCCTGCTAATCATCAAGATAAAAACCTGGGAGCAAAGAAAACAAACTCCCACCAACAACACAAAACGCTAAGGAAATCCACATTTCCAACAGAATAAGGGAAAATTTGCTCCCCCAGGTGGAATAGGACTGGGCTTCACTGAGGAGGCAGTAGGTCCAGAGGCCAACGAAGCACCGCCAACACCAAGAGCTCCAAATCTCACTGTAGGCACTTGTTTGCTTGCCTGACCACCCACATGAAAACAAGGGCTCTCTGCCCAGGGACCAGCAAGGAAGGTTCCAGAAGAAGCCACTGGAGCAGCTTCATCTTGGTTCCACCTACTCAAAGCCTTTCACTCACAGCAAAAAGCACCACAGGAAAAGCTGCTCAAGCAGTTAATTATCAAACTGTGGCTGCGTGGCTTCAGTGTGCTCTGTGGAGGAGTGCTGGGCAGCCAAGTTCTGAGTCTCCAATTTATTATTTCCCAAGACTCTCAGCTGGCCTGGCTGATGCACTACAGAACACACACCACACAGGCAGCATAGCTGCTGTGGCTTTTTGGAGACTTATGACAGACTAGAAACCTCAGCCAGAGGTGAAAGTGGCCCAAAAGACATCAAACACCATACACTACCTCTTTCTAATTGCATCCTTGTGAGGCACCACCAAGTCCAAGAAAGACAAAAGAAATGAATGTCATCCAGGAACGCCATTTCCAAAAGCCAAATTTGTAGCTTCTGGAATTTGTCAGAGGTTTTTCCAGCAAAAAACAATCTGCTTTCCACAGGCAGCTTGGTGGATGCAGCCATGCCAATTTTCTGTCAAACAACTCCTTTAATGAAATTTTAAGCCCGAGTCCAAATTTTTTGCTCAGACTGCAAGGAGAGCCACGGCAGCACAGACTAAAAGCCTGTCTAGTTTCACACTCCTTTTCTATCTAGTAAGTCCTTGCTGTGAGAACTTGCTTTTAAATGGCTTTGTGAGGCATGAGGCAGCTGGGGGGCTTCTTCCAGGTGCTCTGTGCATCACCTCAGCTTGTGGAGTCCCCGGGAGTGATGTGCCATCCCCCAACCAAGACCAGTGCCCAACAGCAAGCTTCCAGAGGAGAGCAAAAAAGACAGGGGTTTTCGCTAACAAGCCATAAAACCCTTGCATGATGGATTTGGAGAAGTTAAAGCTGAATTTGAGTATGCAAAATCACAACATCCTCAATTAAAACGCTAACTGGTTCCTTTTCTGTTTGGTTGTTTTACACGCACGGTCCGGTTCACCCCGATGCTACTTTTCAGAACAGTTAAACACCAATTAAAAACATGTAGGAAACAGCCTGTGTCGGTACTACCTTAACTTTGTAGCAATTTCCTTTGGAAATTAAAGGAATCTGTATGATTTAACAGGCTTAGGAGCTAACGGCAAAGAGAAAATGAACAACAAGGAAAGAAAACCCTGTGGCTGGTCAGGACTGAAGGAGTGGGCAGCTCTGAGCACTCAGCTGACTGCAGGGCGATGCTCAGACAAAGAATTCCCGAGGCTGAGTGCCCAGTTTGAGCCACCACAGGAGGTTCTACCACTTTGGAACTGATCACCAGCCATTTGGACAGGCCACACAGCAGCACCTCAAACTTTACACCCAAGAAATCAGGTACTTTTGAAAGCCGTGGATGTAAAATCTGAAGACCCTCATTAATAACTAGGAGCCTGAGCAAAACTCAATTTTACCCCTCTGGACATTAGGCAATGAAGTTTATTATGTATAAAGGACCAGGAAAAGGGGGTGACAGAGGAAGAGGAAATCTGTTTTGCATCCCTGACTATACTTATGCCCCATTCATGGGGGAGGAGGGGGACACACTGACCTTCAGACATCAGACTGAGGTGGTGGCCTTGGTTGCTCCTCTATCAAATGAACCAAACTTCAAACAATAAAGAAAAAAAATCCAGAGATTTACCAGGCAATTTTCTCCCTGCACACTTCAACCAATACAATAAGGCACTTCAGCTAATAAGTGTTGTTCTTTAGATGACTACATGGGTGACTCTTCAAGATGTGATCCTCACCAGGATACATCCTCTGACTGATGTCTCATCTCGTTCCAGATAAGACAACCACTCAGTACAACTCATGCCATTGCAGTCTGCCCCATTTTTCCTACCAAGGTGCTCAAATGTGCTGGCAGTCACTGAAGTGTTCTGCATGAGGAGCAGATGTAGCTCCCACTTATCTAAGCACAGAGAGAGGAGCAGAGCAGAACAGTGCACTGCAGCTCATACCCAGTTCTGCAGGATGATGATCTGCATTCCCAAATCAAGCAAAAACGCAACAGAAAATAACAGTAAGTGTTAGGCAGGGACATGGATGTACTTCCAATCCTGCAAAAGCCCAATAAGAGATCATCTCCACTTCCTTCTACGAGTTTTCAGCCAGCAAAAGACTGAACAAAGCTTTTTTCCTTTGCTTTTGCTCAAGAGTGATGCTGTTACTCACTGATGACTCAAAACTTGACCATGTGCTTGCAATGTGTCTGCCCCAGGAAAGGCTGTTTTACAGCTCTTGGTCTGCTGCTGCGGTGTACAAAGCTGGGCCATGACCACTGGTGACCATCCAAAGAGGGTTTTTGCGGTTTAAGTTCCTCACCCAAGGCTCTTGGGGCCAACACTGCTGTGGTGTAGGAACACTCCAAAGTCTGGGACTCATTTCACCCTCAGGAACTCCCCAGTGGTACAGAAGTTGGCTCTGTTCATTGCTCCCAAGGCACAGGTTGAGGTGCTAGCAATCAGAAGGTGAGAGGAAAGGACAGAAAGGGATTTTTTTTTTGGGGGGGGGGGCTGGTAAATTTTCCCTGGGCAATTTCAGAGCACCCTGCAATTTCTCTAACCTTTCCCACGTGTCATACAGGACCGGGAAGCCACAACGGGGTTCCTGAAGGATACAGATGCCAATTGCAGCAGGCAAACACCACGGACTTCTCAAGGAGTCAAACACAACATTGTAGTGTAGAAGAAAAAAGGACAAACTGATGCTGCAGCACTTCTTCCCTCTTGCTCTGAACTTCACAATTCTTCATGTGACCAAAGCAGAGGAATTCCAGAAGGAGCATTATAAAATTAAGAAGCTTCAAACGAACCAACAGCCTGTCCTTGTTATAGCTCATATGTCAGCACCCTGCTGTGCTGAGGGCAGCTCCCAGGGCCTGCCCAGCCACTGCAGCTGCCCAGCAGCACATGCTGTTGTGGGAATTAGAAGCATCAAAACCTCTTGATGCTGCAGAACGTGGGTTGGGACACAAGGGCTCGGTGCCAGCACTGGATGGAGGTGTCATCCATGGCGATGCCACCCCGGGCTGGGAGCTGGGAACAGCTCATGCTATTGCAGTGACTGGACTGCAGCGAGGCGGGGAAACAGCTAAATATATATTCCTGTAAAAAGCAGCACTCCCCTGCGCTTGTTTAGCATGCATCTGTGCAAAGGCACAGAGAGCCTCTGACTAGGGAAAGAAAAATACAGCCTGGCACACCATCCTTGAGACACCCCCAACGTGTAACGTGCCCACAGCTGCTGATACTGCAGCAGTGTCAGGAGATCTGCTACTGGGAGAGGTCACATCCATCCCAGTGCACCCTGCTGCTATGGCAGAGACCCAGCAGTGCTGGTCTGGAGAACACCTTCATGAGCAGAGCTCCAGGCTGAGTTCAGAAATCAGGCCATGCAAGGCTGCTAATTGTCCCAGTGCAGAAGAGGCATAAGTTGGGACCAGAAAAGGGCCAAAAATTAGTCTTCCGGTTGCTTGCAGCAAGACTGGCCTTTCCTCATCCTGCCCAAGAAACAACAGCAACAAAAATCCCTTAATTCTCCTGCTCCTGTTTCTCACAGGTTACCAGCCCAGCAGTGTGTCGCTCCATCGGGCGTCGGGAAGGGCTGTGCATGGATCAGCCACCCCAGCACGGTCCCTGTGTGATCCCAGACAGCTCTGGCAGGGCTGTGGCTGGAGCTCAGCCACTGCTTGGCAAAGCTCCCCGGAGTGCAACTGCACCGCAGGATGGAGGGAGGAAAATATCACAGCAGCAAAGGCTGAGCTGCATCATCCAAGGGAGCCAAACCAACCGAGCACAGAACCAGCCACAGACACTGCTGCCAGCCCGACAGCACAAGGAATGAAAATGCTTATGGTCTCCAAGCTGCCTGAGTGCAGGACCAGCTTTCTCTGTCTCTCAGCCTGACCTGTGCGAGGAGAGTAGGGTGTGATTTGCACCCAGATCTCAGGATGTCCCAAGCTGGAGAGGGAACTGCCCCACTTCCAGCCAGCACAAGGTCTGCACACCCTCAGGCAGGGATGTGGCACGGAAAAGAACCAGGACTCTGCTCCTGAACAACCCGAATATCACATAGACAGCATCTAATTGAACTTAACTGAAACTTAGGAGTAAACAAATCCCCTAGAATTGTGGTTCTCCTACTAATGACAACGAGGTAGAAAAAAGTCTTGCTTCTCCAACCCTAACATCACAAGCACATACAAGTCTCAAAATGGCACAGCTCAACTGCTGGGATTCTGGAGCTCAGAACATTGCACAAATGGATGAGTTTTTTATTGCCAGGCCAGGCAGCACCACTCACATAAAGATACAAAACCATCTTGGTACTTGGCAGGACCCTGAAAATCAATTTTAGTTCATCTTCTTGTGCCCTGGGTGGTACAGCACGTTCTAGCTCCTCAGCTTCTTGGTCTACAAAGTCCACCCCAGCTGACTAGGGAGGTTTACTCTACACTGTATGGGAGACAATAAGTTTTACCTGCTTTCACAGGGATTATCTGTCATTTAGTTAAAAAAAAAAAAAAAAAGAAAAGAAAATCCACCCCCTTGGCATAAAACCCCAGCATTTTTGCATTACAGGTAACTCAGCATTTCACACAGCAGATCAGCAAGCTCTGTGTTGATGCAGGAGGGGGGATTTGAGAAAAGCAGAGGAAATCAATGGGTAGAAATCGGCGTTTTTGTAGAAACTTGGAAGAGCCTGGGGAACAGACAAACAACTGACTTCCTTGCATCATCTCAACTGTACTTATTAAATAAGATCCCACACGTAGCATAAACTCTACCATATGTGCGCAGAAGAAAAAACATTTTCAGGGCCTTTTATAAATGAAACCTCCTTTGTGGCTAAAAAAAAAAAAAAGGTATTATGCTAAAACTAAAGTATTACAGAGGCTGCAGCTGCACAAACAAATAAATGCTGTTTACCAGCAGAGGTATTTACTTACTGACAGTCAAGAAACGTTGGCTTATAATAAAACGGTGGCATTTTAGATTCATATTTTGCTTTTGCTACATTGTTTCCATTCGAGGCCATAAACTGTTAAAAGAGAAAAGACAGCAATAATTATAAAATGTTAAGAGCATTTTCCTTTATCCTCTTTTGCTTTTACAGAGTAATAAAATGATTGGGATAGGGCATCTGTTCACTTTGAGAGGGTTCCCCGGGACTGTGCACAGAAGGGATGCTGTAAAGACTGTTCCTGCAAACCAGGGCTCAGAAGTTAATATTGATCATTATTGCCGGAGATCCTACAGTTTAATATGATGCTCAGGACAGGTTCTTGTCACAGTCACACCTACATGATCCCAACCAGTCCCCACAGGAGCAGAAGGCAGCATGCAGTGGCACTTCCTCACTGGCATGGGAATGAGATGGCTCTGGCAACACATCCTTTGCTTGAGATCACATCACTTGTGCCAAAAGGATAATTTTATTTTTGCAACGTCATGCCAGCAACCTCAGAAAGGAGTTTAAAGTGATAAATAAATAAATAAATATTCCATCTGCATTGACAGCCCTCCTTTCCAATAAATAAATAAATATATTTCTATCTGCCCTGACAGCCCACCTTTCCAATAAATAAATAAATACATTTCTATCTGCCCTGACAGCCCTCTTCTTCTTCTGATCCTGTATACAAATGGATGGTTGAGAACTCTGCAAAGAGTTCTTATTTTCTTATTCATATATTTTATTTAATGAAAGTCACTTTACAAGTGTAAAAACCCCATTCTTTTCCAGGCAGTCATGCTAAATACATTTTGTTTTGTGTCAAATGCCAAGCATACAAACATAACAAGCAGCTAAGCTTTTTTTCATTATTGTCATGGTTTTGAGTTTCTCACATTTACATATTCAATCTATTCCCCCCCAAAAATCAGAGAATTAAAAACCCCTGCAACATTAAGGCCTATTTTTATCAGAAAAGGCATGACTCCATGAGCTGCAGCTTTCAGAAAAACCTCAACTCTACACATAGAAGATAGAGATCAATGACTGGTAGTGTTCTTCGTGCTCTTAAAGACACCAACAGTCAAAGCAGAAAGGTTTCCTGGGTAGGCCTGCCCTTAGCAGCATCACCCAAATCTAGCCAGGTGTGTGGCATAGATAGAGAGAATTTATGCTGTGAGGGTTTGGTTTTTCAAGACGTGAGTTTAAGAGTCTTCAACACTACGGGGAACAAAGCCAGAAATAGCTGAGCTGGGCAGGGGTGGTTTAGACTAGAGGTCTAGTAAGTAATGTAAGATATGATAATGTAAGAAACAGAAGACAATTCATTAAAAATTAGTAATCTCTACACACTCTATGTCACTGATGTTTTTATATGGGTGGGGGAAACCCTCACAAATTCTTCGCAAAATGTCTGTTCTATCTCAATCAGCATCACGGACCTCATTCCCACATTCGGGAATCATCTAGACGTGTTTTCTGAAATCACATTTGTTGTGGCGTCTTTAGAAAGGACTCTAAAGGGAAGAACCCAAACTCACTGGTACTGCCAGCCTCGGGTGCACGTACCTCCACTTGAGCATCATCCCAGTCATCCAAGCGGACTGACTTCACTTTGCTGACCTGGGGAATATTGCGATGGATTCCTGAACAATTCAGGCAGATGAAGATCCCTAGGCTGTGGGATGCCCAGTCTGGGTCTGAAAGCAAGAAGGAAAGAGAGAATTGCACTTGACTGATCTTTCGGATTCAGGGCAGAACAGGGCATGGCAGGGGAGTTCAGGAGTCACCAGGTCCAAGTTCCCTGATTCTAAAGGCATCAAATAAATATACAAGCAAAATAGGATGTGTGCTTGTTTATATTAATAGTCATACAAATTAAACTAACAACTAACAGATTTGCAATCTCCAGTGCAGCTGTTATTCACAAATCCCCAATATACAGACAACTACATGTGCCCAAGACCTCCCAAACTCACTCCATGCTCACATGAAGAGAAGAGGGGAATATCCATCTTTCATCAGCAAATCCCACCCAAAAACTGCATGGAACAGAAACTTAAACCCCAGAAAATTAAAATAAAAAACAGCTCAGGGAAACCACTATGCTGCTCCCTTGCCTTATTTTTATTTATTTATTATCATTTATTTATTACATGTGCTCCACAGAGAGACTTTCCTCCCACAGCTGCAGCTCCCAGCAGCTCAGCCGACCAGCCAGGAGGTTTCCAGCCCTTTCCTTAATGGAAAAATGCTGCCAGTGGCAGCTCTGTACTTTCTCTGAGCAAAACCACACGCTGTTTACAGCCCCGAGCTGACATCTCACACAAAGCACTTTAAACACGAGTCCCCTCCAAATTCCTCCTTGGGAGAGGCACCGCCTGAAGCGGGAAGACAGAGAAGAACCGGAGCAGGGCAGGGGCCGGGGGCAGGACACATCCACCAGTGTCCCTGGCACTGCCTCGCCAATAAAGCCAATACAGGGATCTTTGTTTGAACTCCCACTGGCAAATGTCAGCGCCTGCGAGTCCAGCTGCGCCCCGGCAGAAAGAGCTTCACTGCAAGTCACCAAGTCAGCCACTAAATCCTCCCGACGGACGTCCCCTGGCGCCGTCCTTCCCAAACCTGCAGGGGCGGGAGTCCCTCGGCCGCCCCATCACATCGGGTTGCCGAGGGGTAAGGGCAGCTCTTCCCTTCTCACAAATCCTCATCGTCTGTTCATTCCCCGCAGTGATTACACAAAACACTCGCTCCTCACAGCGCAGCAATTATTTATAAAAGGCAAGGGAATGCGCTCTCTCCTCCCCATACATATTTAATGCTCGGGTTGTGTCGGTGCAGGGAGCAGGCTGGCATGGGGCAGCACAGCTCCTCTGACGAAGTACCGAGGGCTGCCACCAGCCCTGCCCGCAGGGACGGCCACCAGCCTCCCGCAACACACTCTAGGGAAGACCAATTCGGTTCTCCAGAGGTGGCTCTGCTCAAATATAAACCCCAGAGCTAAACGAGCAGCCTCATCAGTCGTGGCTGAGTGCCCACCCAGGAGAGGGGAGCAAATTCCCAAGCTGTTACAAGTCCCTTCAGTCGCAGCTCCCTGGGCTCCCAGGGCTGGCACCAGCAGACTACAAATAAAGGTGTCTTTTTTCTGTTTCACATGGTCTCCTATCCTCATGCCAGGCCCCAACGACTGCAGCTCAGGCCTGGCAAATATTAAACCAGTCAGGTGGATCTAAGGGCACCTCAGCAGCAGTCAGGTGCTGCCCACATCCAGCCATGCCAGTGAGAACAAAGGGTGCTCTGCCCCACCAGCCCCAATCCTCACATCCTCACCCTGCTCCTCCCTCAAGCACTGGGTGACTCGGCTTCACACACCATCCCAGGTCAGGCACCCTCACTTATTCCGACCACAAAGGCTGTGGCCAGTTATTGGGTTGTAGGCAGGCAACAAGAACCAAGGGTTTTGAACACTCATGCATGTTTCTGTTTCTGTGCTCTAACTCCTCATGTTGCCCTTTCCCATCTCCAAACACATGGCTCTAATCAAAGTCTGGGACTTGCCAAAAGTCCTCTCACAAACAGTCCAAGGTACAGCACTGCTGCCTCGTGGCAGCCCAGGGGGACTAAATGATGCAAGTTGGGCAAGGTGAAAGCACCAGGATCTCTTGTTTAAACATCTGTCGCTGATTTCCACACACAGCATCAGGCACAAGGAATGGTGAAAGTGTCCAGAGGGTGAAGCAGCCACAGAGCAGCGATGACAAAGCCCTTGCATCAAAGTCTGGAGCTGGGAGCTAAATGGTCAGCAGCTCTCTGTGCTCAGCACAGCCGCCCCAGGATAACTGTGCTCCAAACCTTCCCAGTGAAATGAAATCCGATTAAAGCACTGCCTGACCCAGGGAAACGGGTGTCAAAGTATGTACTGGCCAATAAAACAGGTTTTACTGGGAGTCCCAATGCCTGTTTTATGTTAACAGATTTATCTTAGGCATGCAGATGGATTTCTTCACGTCATCTGCAACTTCCTGGACTCAGGCTTCCAAAGTCCTCTCGAAGAGGTAACCCCTCCGCTGCCTGCACTGCTGTGTGTGACAGGACCAGGAGATATCACACCTTCCTTCAACCAGACATAAGGACACATTTGGGTAGAGAAAGATCCTGGAGGAGACTCCAGCTCAAGTGGACACCAAGGCAGCTCATACCCAAGCTGTTTCTTCTTGACATGAGTAAACAGCACCTCAAGCAACAGGTTTGAAGCACAATATGGCTTTATAGAAATCTACTCACATCAACACTGTCTTCTTCAGGCCAGACTCTTAAACATGCTCCCCCAGCTCTACACCATGTCAAGCCTTTCTAATTAAGAAAACAAAAGCTGGATTATATTACAGGGTATATATGCACAAATGATGTGAAAAATTCTCAGATCAGGAACACAGTGATCTCTGACCTTGGCATCATCACAGACTCCCATCTTTCAAATGACTGCACCATTGCTTTGAGATAAGGCATCTTATCAAACATGCAAATAAATTTTCACAAGTGTCTTCACATGAAACAAGTGAATTTTGGGGCGGCACCATCAGTTTAGTGAACCAGTGACCCCAGGCTGCACAGCTGGCAAGCTGAGCTCTCCATAGCTGGGTGAAGTCCACCTTGCTGTTAGACACTTCAACAGCTGGAACACATTCTCCACGCTGGACATTACTGAGAGTTCAGTAATTTTATTTAAGATATTCTGTCTGGGCATGGATAAAAAAGGTGCACCAAAATGGCAATATGTTATAATCTGGAACATTTGGGCATTGCTTAAAAAAGATAATTTTTTTCCTAAGCCTCCAGAGTTTTGAGCAAAAAGCAGTGAAGCCTAATGAAAACTCTCCAACATGCCTAAATTCCACACAAATTACTTTATTCCATTATTTCAAGCCAAAAGTAATAAAGATGAACAGGAGCAAGGGGAATATTAAACCAAATACACTGTTTTAAGTGCAGAAAGTCTCTTATCCTGAACAACAGATTCCAGCTCCTAAAGGCTTTCACTACCCAATGTGCTAGAGATTCCTGGTCACTTATAAACAGATTATAATGACTTTCAAAATAAAGACTTGAGTCAACTTCCTTTTTAAAATTAAACAAACAAGCAAAGCTAAACTAAACTCAGAAGGAGGGCATTGGGCTGGTATTTTCCCATCTCATTCACCTGAAAGGGAAGGCACAGCCAGAGATTAGAGAAGCATCTGAAACAAAACTAAAACCCTTGGGCAACACAGTTAAATTCAAAAATTAACTTCCCCACCCAGCCCTTTTGCCTCCATAAGCCCCAGGAAAACCCAGCACAGAAAACAGGGAACTCTGCAGCTTGAACTCAGTGTTACTGAACAAAAGAAAGAAAGGGGGAAAAAAAGGCTAGACCCAGAGAAATATTAAGGAAGAAAAACCAACAGAAGACACGGGACAATTCACACAAACCAAAAAGACTGGAAGTGCAATGGCAATGGAATTTAATTTTTTTAATAAATAATCAATATTTCCTGTATCCAGAATATAAACATAAGGTTCCAGTTTGAAAATCCCTAGATGCCATCAGTCCAAAAAAAATCCCATGAAGTAGAGCAGCAACAGGCTCAAAGTAGACACAAGACAAGAGCAAGAACTCGAGTCCCAAAACTTACTTGGATGCCCCTACTCCACCTTTTGTCTTGAACTACAGTTATCACTAGGTATAGCACAATATTGATGACCAAGGCAAACATCTGTTAGAATGTACAGCAACACACTCTTAACACATTTCCCAGCACACAAACGATGGCCTGACCCTTAATGAGCTGCCTGGCTTCACCCCAGCCACCCCAGCTGGATGGGAGCTGGTCTTTGGTTGGGATGGAGATTCAAAGGATTTTCCTGATCTCTCTCCTCTTTGAGGTGATAAAGGCTGATCAAGAGGAAGAGAAGGACCCCTCCAGGTAGGCAAAACCTTTTTTACCCTGCACTAGAAAGGTAAATCATCGGTACAGGATAGAATCACAGGGATTTTGATGTGATCCAGACAAGCAACAAAGCCTTTGCTGCTCAGCTGCTGCTGATTTCCTACGTGGCCCAGTCAGAGAACCTCCTGTTCAGCACTGAAGTTCTGTAGCTATTTACTTTGGGGAAAGATTAGGAGGCTAATAAACAGACCCCGGTCATGCACGCTGAAAAATAACAATGAAAGACATTAACACTGAAGCCAAACAGCCTCCCACCAACACTCCTTTTCAAGTAGGAAAATTTTTCAGTGAAGGCACTAAACTTGCCAAGGTCTTTTAATTCAACTGGCAGGTCCCAGCAGCCCCCTCTCACTGTCTTCAGCCCACGACTGTGCTGCAGCCCAGGCACCAGGACCAGACAGAAAACACCGTCACATTAAACCTCCTTTGTTCCAAAAAGTCTTTTCTCCTGCATAAAGTGGTATCGAGTTAAACTGCTGTGAGACTCTTTTTTTTTCTTCTTACCCCTCCAATCTGCTTATGGCCAGGGAGAAGGGCTGGCAAACTCCCAGGGAACCAAAAAAAAAATAAATAAATAAATAAAACCACTACTTAAGTGAGAGGACAATGGAGGTGCAGGAACAAGTTTCCACTTTCAGCTCGAACACGAAAAGCCCGTTTCACGCCATTAGAGTGGCGAAGCTCCGGAACAGCTTTGCAGTGGGAGGCAGTGGGGGCAAGAGAGAGAACGAGCTGCGAGGCAGAGCCCCAACACTCCCCTGAGGGGATGAGGAGAGTCACTGCAGATGGCAACACAAGGCAGGACCCAGTGACTCAGTTGTCTTCCTGATCTGGGTTGGATAGAGGAAAGGAGAGGGTTGAGATCAAATCTGTTCAGTGCCTTCTTAATCCTCAGCAAATCAAGCAATCCCCAGCACTCATGTGTTTCCCTCTAATCACCACCCTCACTTGGTGACATCAAGGGAATGGAAAAGCTTCACCTGTCTTAGAACTGAGAAGATGCTGGGCCTGCAGGAAAGGTGTTTACAACCACCTCAGCCATGCACTACCCACCCTCAAGCTCTTATATGAATTGTTACACCAAAACACCAGATTTGCACAGCTCTGCAGCACAAAGCTTGGATACCAGACTTCCCTCCAGCGTGTGCCTTCTGCTCTTCCTCCATCCTTCATCCCCTCTGATGTTACCCAGAATCTGTGTCCCAGTAATCCATCCCAAATAAGAAAGATGAAAATGATAACAAGCCATGTAAACGGCTGATGGAGGGTTTAAACTGCAGGATTGCTTTGATGGGATTTCCATTTCTGTCTTCAGAGCCTCCCTGTCCTCCTACAATGTAAAATGATTCTCACTCCATGGAGACACAAGCCTAAGTCATAGAAAAACCGAGTAAAGAGAGAAATACTCAAGGTCTTGTTATGCCCTGAGATAACCATCCGTCTCATGATGCGAGGAAAGATTGCCTGAGACAAAGAATCATTTAGGAAAAAAAAAAAAGGCTGAACTGCCACACTAGTCTTGAAGAAAAAAAGATTATTCTAATGCACAGAGAGCCATTACACACCAGCAATTCAGCAACATTGCTCAGTTTGCACTTAGGACGGCATTTACAGACGCTGTCTTCACTGTGAAACCACAGCTTTAAACCCACGAAGCAAACATGAAGCAAACATGAAACAAACACCGACACCCAGGACACAGAAGTATGTAGTGACAGGGGACCCGAAGCCCCATCTAATGACTTTATTACAGTGGCTTCTACCCCAGAATTCAGTTCCAAAGATGTAACCAAGGCAATCTCATTACTCGTTACAGACGGATGACATTTTTGGAACTGAAATATCTTTTATCCAAAACAACCTCTTGTTGCAATTTAAGGTTTTGTAAAGATACAATTAATAAAAAACTAACTTATAAAATAAGACCCACAAAAACCCTGCAAGTGAAAAATGTAACCTCTCAGGTTATTTTCCACTCTGATTTTCACATTCTGCTCTGGCATCCTTTCTGCATTCCCAGCTGCCATGGCCACTGTAAGACTGTTCTCCCCATCTGAGACATGTCCTCAAAACCTGGGAGGAATCTTTGGAAACTCTGCTTTTTTGCACAAGAGATTTTGCAGCCAGGCATATACACTGGTCCTGGGGAAGACCCAGATCTGACCTTCCTGAACATCACACTCAATACCACATTCCACCCAGCTGCAAGTGTTCATATCCTGTGCACGGACCAGAGGAACACACAGACCAGAGGAACACACATCTTGAACTCAGCAGCCTTGCTTGCAGGGCTTGGCCACTTAAATAATCCTCAGTCATGATTAAGTGGCAAATTCTGGCCCAGACCCAGGCAAGCAGCAGGTTGTGCTTGGATCCCCCCAAGGAGATGTGATGACCCTGCGGGGGATGAAGTTATTTACACAGCCCAGGAGGAGAAGCACTGCCTCCCTCCATGTTCCCTCTCCATCCCCAGCTTTGATTTTTGCATGGTCACAGCTTAGTCCAACGATGCCAAGCTGTGAGCTTCTTTGCATCAGAAACCCAGGGATTTGTTACAGACACAGAATACCTGGGACAAGCAGTGACTTCAGGGCTCTGGCTACTGAGCCTCTCCCAAATGCCAAAACAGTAACAAAAGAAAATAACCCTTTTTGACAGCAGGGAAGGGAAAAGAAACAAACAAAATTTCACTAGCTGGCTGATTTCTAAAACAAATATTTCCAAGAGAAAAGGAAAACCCAGCTGGCTTCTAAACACACAAATTAAAGTGACTAACAGAGAATTATATTTCTGATCCATCCTCTTCTTTGTTATCAGGATTCCTGAGCTAAATGGCTGTCTCTTAAAGTGGATCCTGTTCTAACTGAGGATTTCAGGAAAAGGCACACACCCACCTGAGAAGTAGAAATAATAAAAGAGGGATCCTGACCTTTGGCTTCCCCCTCAGCTGAACTAGATCAGCCCTATGATGATACTCACATGTGGGAAAGCACAAGTCCACCCTCCTTTCCTCATCTTCTGTTCATTCCCCATCCTCCCACTTCTTTCCTTCTCACTTTATTTTCTTGCTTTGGTACTTTTCCAGGGTCAGCTGCACACCTGGTTCCAGCTCTCACCTTTATCTCTCTGTGCATCTCACTTCTCAGCAAAGAATAGACTTGCACTCCATTCTGGAGGCTCTCTTAACCCCTATCCTGCCTATCTGCATTACCTCATCCCCAGAAAGACCTGGCCTGCCACACCTGCCCAGGATGAATAACTGAATTCAGGGTGAATATTTTCTGTATCACCTCCAGACACGAGATAATATCTTAAGTGACCCAGAGCATCTCAAGTTTATTGTCACTCCCAGGCAGACGAGCACACTCCAGCACCACGAGGAGCTCTTGTTTGCCAAAGGAACTGAATCAAAGTAGTCACTAAAGAAATTGGGTTGATGAACAAGGAGCTGGTCCCAGGGAAGCAATGCCACAAGAGTTCAGAAGAGGCTGAATGGTATTAATATAGCACATCTTGTGTTACAAAAGCCACTGGCCCAAATTCTCCTCTCTGAGTTTCAGATTCACTAAGACATCTCTGTATGCAAACATCACCAAAAGCAAAATACGGTTTTGTTGTTTTACAAGCCCTTTTGGAGCCTTTACCAACAACCCTCTTTCCCTGATGTGAGCTATTTTACTGTCCTTCAGCCTCATCTCCACCCTGATAGCGCTGAGAAACTTCCCATTTTGCAGAGGGCTAGGGAGAATCATCCCACAGACCTGAATGGTTTGTAAAGACCCAGGTTTGTAAAGTTTTCTCCAGGAAGGAACAATTTAGGCAGACGCCTACTCGGTGAGCCCAAGCTGTGCTCAGCAAGGCACCTCAAAGGTGGGCTGGTACAGTCAGGCAGCAGCACCAGGCAGCAGATGGGTGGGAGCAGGCAGAGCAGCGCGGCGCTGCAAAGCCGTTCACGCTGTGCTGAAAGTTCTTTGTCCTTTCCAGCTGGGTACCGGGGGAGACAACACGTCTGAAAGTGAACTGCAGTGTCCTGAGATGCAGGTTAGGGATATAAAACCACTGGTAATGGTAGGAGCTGGATAGGGGTATCCAACAGATCTTGAAATCCTAAGCAAATCAATATCTGGGAAAATAAGATTCAGCTGAAGTGTTGGGTTTTCTTTAACCTATAGAATGACATAGGCTGAGAAGGACAACCTTTCTGTACACCTCTTCAGAGCCATCCTGTTCAAGCTAATACAAATTTAGGTGTTTCTATACGGTGATTTTTTTTTTAAAGGAAAGATACTTGTTCTGCAATTTTTCTAAGGTTGTTCTCAAAGGCGGGTCCCACCGCCTCGTGCAGACCCTGCTCAGCAAGAGCATCACACCCCGACCCCAACAATTCACCATCCAAAGGGCTAGAAAGCCGTTCCGAGCCCAGATTTTCTCCCGTCTGCGCACGAAGACGGCTACGGACATTCCAGCCCCGCTCCCTGCACAGCTTAGGCACCCATCGATGGCAGCTGGGCAAAGGTTGGTCGGCAGGGTGGCCGCAGCGATGCCTCTGGTTGTCCGCTCTGTTTGCTCGCTGACAGGGCAGTAGCAGCCGAGGGGACACGGAGGACACGCCGCCCCCGCAGCACCGGGCACCCCCGGCAGAGCCCCCGCCGCCCGGCTACCGGCCCCGGCAGCGCTGCAGCCCGCGGGGACCCGCCGGGATGACATCAGCGCTCACAGCCGGGCGAGGAGCCGGGCCGGGCCGGGGGGGACCGGGGAAACCTCGGCCGGGGCCGGCCCGCGGGGACCGCGGCAGCGCAGCGCATCCCCGCACCGGCCGCGGAGCATCCCCGCCGCATCCCCCCGGGGTGGGGAAGGGGGGTCGGGCACCCCCTCGGCGGGGCGCAACCCCCGCCGCTCCCGCAGAGGGCAGAGCCCCCCGCGCCGTCGCTGCCTCCGCGCGGTGCTGTGCGGTGCTGTGCCGTTCTGTGCCGTGCTGTGCGGGGCTGTGCGGGGCCGTGCGGGGCGGACAGGTGCAGGTGCGGCCGCCGCCCGCGCCCCCCGCCTCTCCTCCCCTTGCCCTGCCCTGCCCTTACCCGGGGCGGCGCAGTCGGCGCACGCCGCGTTCCCCGGCCGCTGGAGCAGCTCCACCAGCGCCTTCCTGCTCCTCTCCTTCGCCATGGGGGCGGCGGGCGGCTCCGCGGGGCTCCGCTCGCTCCGCCGCGCTACCGCAGCCTCATGGTGCGGGCGGGGGGCGCTGGCGAGGCGGGCGGCGCCCGGGCGGCTCCATTCGGCCCCGCACGCTGAACGCGCCTCTCCGGCCGCCGGGACGCGCCGCTGCCGGGGCGGTGCTGCCGCTGCCCTGGGAGCCTCTGGCCCCGCCGCTGCCGGGGCCGCCCGGCCGGGCACGCCGCCGGTTCCGCCTTCTCGCCGGGCCCCTGGGGGCTGGTGGCTCCCCCGCGCCGCTCGCCCGCGACCTCCAGCGGCTGCTTGTGGCCCGGGCGCCCCGTTCCCCCCTGGGGGGGATCCCTGAGCTTCAGGGCGTCCCATCCCTCCGGGTGTCCCCAGCACTGAGTGGTCCCTTCCCTGGTTTAACTGGGGGTGACGGTGACGGGAGGGGATGCTCTCGCTCACGGGGTGGGAGCTGGCGGGGAAGGGGGAGGTGGGTGCCGGGGGTCTTTGCCTGGGGGAGGTGGCAGCTCACAGCATCCCCCACCCCTCACTGGCCATGGCCTCACCACTCAAGCACCTTGGCAGGTTCACGGGCAGCACTTTTGGGGAGCGTTTTCAACATCAGCATCTTTTGGGGGTACTTGTGAACATCTCGCTAGTAGCCACACACGCTCCAAAACACTCCTCCTTCACTGCTGTCCTTCCACACATCACCACCACCTTCCACGTCTGTGTCTTGGCAGGACCCTCCTCCAAGCATCTTCCCACGCTTTTCACACCCTCCATGGTGTCAAGGGAGTATCAGGACAGAAAACACCCCTGGGGAATAACAACAGCTTCCTTGTGTCATCATGTCTGTGTTGCTGGGACCCAGGGCTGCAGCCCCTCATGCATGTCATGTCACCAACAGGCAAGGCTCCTGTCCTTGTTTTACCAGCTAAGGACTAGGGGGTGACCGTGGGTGGCGACTTGGGAAGCCTTTGGCCAAGGAGAGGTTCGGAGCTGTGTCTTGAGGCTGCTGCCCAAACTCCTGCTGAAACCTTCCTCTCAGATATGGGTCACCTGCAATGCTGATATGTCCTGTTTGTGGTTCATACATCTCTGCTTATAGAAACAATTTTGGTTCTGCAAATCAAATCCCCCACTCAAGCTGTCGCTCTCGACTTCCTCCAACAAAGCAGAGCCCTCCTGCAAGCTCAGCTCATGTCGTTCATGCTGCCCATGAGGTTCAGGGTGTGCAGGAGCATCTGCAGGAGGAGCCTGCCAGTATATCCTGGAAGACTTCCACAACCAAATCACCATCTTGATCCCGCTCCAGATGTGAGCAGGTTCCAGAGGACACTTTGTGGGAGGAAATAGCGTAACACTCTTAAATACGGATAGAATCAGGGCCTGGTATATTTATGTTTGCCCCACTTGCCTAGAATATGTTTTTCTAAATGACCTTTGCATTTGTGCTGCCAGACAAGCAACTGTAACCAGGCTGATTTCTGACTGCTTTAAACTGATATCGGACTGTTCCTTGCTGACTCTGCTGGGTTTGCTGGTTTTACACACATAGGCTGATAACATCTGGAAACTCATTCCCGTGCTAACCAAAGGCACAATCCCACACACAGGCCTTTGGTGGGCAAATTGAGCTACTGTATCCAGACCCTCACCTTCTTCAGCCTCTGAGTCACTAATACCTACCTAGAGCAGAGCACTGACTTCTAACATCCTCTGAGACAAACCAGCTCAGCACATTATCTTAGCCCTTATCCTCCACACCTGTGATATACTCAAGCTTGAAGTGTAAATGCTTACAGGATCAGAGCTTTCCCTAAGCTCAAGTTAGGTCAGGTTTTCATTTGCACTCTGGTTTTTCCAGGAGAGGCACTTGCTGAAGGCTTCATGTGATAGCCAGGATGCTGCATCACGAACTTACCACGGGCTGGGGTTTGGAGGAGGGAGGGGGTTTGGTTTGAAAGTCGCTGTTTAGCTTTCCATTAAGACTTATTGATTCTCTTAATTTTTTGTTCTCCTGGTTGCTAGGCAATCCCTCTCTCTCCTCCGTGTGTTGGAAGCCAGGGCTGCAGACAGAAATTTATATCTTGTAATAAAATCAAATAAAACAGAGCCTGTTGTCAATGATGAAAGGGGAGCATTTCATAAAGGATGGACAGAGCAGGAGAGCAGGGCCAGCGAGGGTCAATCAGCAGCATCCTCAGAATTTAAGTCTCATCAGACTGACTCCAGACTTCACATGGGGAAACAAACAACCCATATGGGTGGAGGGAACATGGAGAGACAGGGAGAAAAGTTGGAACTTAATGAGCCAGAATCAAAGATAAACTTTTGTTCAGTGGAAAATCAAAGGCTTCAACCAATCTCACATATAAAAGAGTACCTCTGTAAATTTACTCCTGGTTTATCCAAGGTTAAGAGGTTGGGTATTGTCTCAGTGTTGATCCAGGGCAGGCAGTGAGGCTCTCTGGATGGGACATTGGCTCCTAAGGACTGTGATTCCTGGTGTAGAGCAGGGACAGCATCCGAGTTTATAGTCTCACAAGGGTTAAAGGGCGAAGTTTGCCCCGTCAGAGGCTCCCAGAGGCTGCTGAGCCTTGTCCACGTCAGACTGTTCCCTCCTGCCTCTACCCACAGGAGTCAACACCTCCTCTGAGCTTTGCCCCACAGTTGCCCGTGGGTATGGCCTGTCAGGGAATGCTAAATGAATTTGCTCCTACTTCTTGCAAAGTCTCTGGCCAAACTCTCTGGAGATGCGTTGTCACTGTCAGCTCATCACCATCATTCAGGTGCTTTCTGTCTCTCCACTGCTAAGTGACTTGTAGGTCTGATATAAATTTATATACATATGTATGTAAATACTTACATATTTATGTGTAAGATGTGTTTGTTTGTAAACACACACACTTTTAACTCAGTCTTTTCTAAATCACAAGGTTGTTGCCTTAGAAACGGACGTTATTAATGGGATCTCTTGAGGTGGTAAGCACAGTGGCAGCAAGGGCAGCCTCTGGAAATGCCAGATACTGAGGTCAGGGCAAAGAATGCTCAGAAATTTCAGGAAACCTTTCCATCATCTTTGTGGTGACACCCTGATAATGGACAGACATAACCATACCTTCTCCTTGCCCTTCCACATTAGCTCCCTTTACCCCAAGACTGCCTTGTTTTGTCAGGAAAGAGCTCTTTACACTGGTTTTTTAGTTAATTTTGCAGCCCTGGCCCTGAAATGGCTAGATCAATGTCACAACCATGCAAGTGAAAGGGTGTTAAACACAACCCTTTATGTGACCCGGGAGCGCATTCACAGCGTAAGGTGGGGAAGCATTACAGATTCCTGCGTGAACAGCAAACCTGAACAGAGATATCAATAATTCATGCCACTGCAACTGCATTCAAGCAAAACTCTGGAGTAGCAGATACACCAGGCTGGATCCTTTAGGCTTCCTCAGCACCACAGGGGAGGCAGCTTTTGCAGCTGGAGGTTTGTGTGAACAAGCTACAGCACTGGCCAGCTGCACCTATGCTACAGCAGCTCATTTCCGTTGCAGTTTTGGTTTCCTGTTCAAAACAAAAAAAGGAAAAGGAAAAAAAAAAGGAAGAAACTTAAATCCTAGAGGTTTTTCTTTAAAAAATTATATATCTTGTTTTCTGGGTTATCCAGTTAAATCAAGAGTGGCGACAGCTGAGAGGGAGGAATGCCACAGAGGAGAGGGCTCAGATCAGGGGAATTAAAAACTCTTGAACTGAAAATCCAATACTGATGCCAACTTTCTCTGATTTTGAGCAAATTGCTGTGTGGATCCTGTGGGATTGTTCTTCTGTGGAACAGGGTAAAGCACATTCATTGCATCTGCATGGTTAGGATGTGTCGGTCAAATTGAAGAGAAAGTGATGTGAGGGTGCAGAAATAACAGTGAAGTCCTGTGTCTGCAGAGCTGCTCTGCACCTGCACCAGCCCTCAGAGAAGACAAAGTGTGGTGCAGCTCTAAAAGTACCTCACTGCAGAGTGTTTTGCAGGTCAGGGTTTCATTCCATTTGCATAGTGGTTAACTCTGTTGCAGCCCAGTGTTACCAGTGTGAAAGATGGGGAGTCCTTTGTTCTGGTGATTTAATAGTCGTGGAGGTAACATCATGCACACAGAGATCCTCTGTAAGGCAGCAGAAACGGGGAGAATGAGGACAAGAAGGGGGTTCAGAGTAAAATCTCTGCTGATTTCTTTAAACACCTTTGTTTTAGGTTTCTGCAACACCCTAGAGCTGATCATTGATCTCTCACAGCCACACTGCCAACAAAAAGGAAAGTTCTCCGATCACCAGCCCGTCACGTGCTCAGGATATCCTTTCAGCTTCCATTCTGCCTGCCTCTGGCCAGCTCACTGCAGCAATGGGCTGCTTTGGGAGTTGGTATGTGGTTGCAGGGGCTGCTTAATTGCTCAGACAGTGTTGTTGGGAGCCAAGAGACCTCTGAGAGAGAAAGGGGGTAATTGATAGATTGAAGATGTTGGATATTTGTATGTCTGCTCCACAGCACATGGGGAAATGTCAACACAGGAAAAACAGCTCTGTAACAGTCATGTTGCTGTTGTACCAAACCCATTTCATATGATGTAAAAGATGACATGGAGGGGACAGCTGAGGGAATTGGCTCCGTGGCAGCTATGAGGCACCTGTCTGGAGCTGTGCTGATTTCTATGGCCTAATGCTCTCAGAGAAGATGAAATTAGGCCAATGAAATCAATAATTCAACTATGTCACTGGTAGACCACTGCTTTGAGCCTTATTCCCCACCTATCCTAATTAAAAGATTTAGGCCTGTGAAATCTCAGTATGGAGAAAGCCAACATATGTGTGAAGACACTCATATGTCAGGGTATCAGCTCCTCCAAGAAAAGTCAAAGTGATTATTCAGAGCAGGACGTCATCAACTCAGTCTGAGTCAGAGGCACGGCGGGACAGGTTCGGTGTGCCAACCACAGGGCAAGCACTTACCATGGAAATTGCTTTTGCTCAATTCCAATAATTTAATCTCTTCCTGGCTCAAATGGCTCATTCTTCCAGGAACAGCTTGGAGACATTCAAGCAAGAGACAGGGCTGCATGATGTCCCCATTCCAGGGTGGGGACAGAAGTGGCCCAGCCAGCTGCTGCCAGCTCTGGGTTCCTGGGAAGCAGTGGCTGATCCTGCCAGGAGCCCAGTGCAAAGAGAATGATGGAGATGATACAGGCATGACCACAGGTCAGAGGGGCTGAAGCCCAGCACTTCATTTCTGGTCTGAAAGTCCTTCAGAAAAAAAAGAACAAACCATTTTAAAAGGGCACAGAAAAGAAAATGGTGCAGTTATTGGCCCCTGCAGTCAGTCTCTTGTCATAGGCTGCTGCCTTCAGCTGCTGGTCCAGCTCAGAGAGCTGAGACCACATAATTTTCTGTAACATTGCTCAACTGTGATTTGAATAAAGCATTAGATGGAAACAAGGCTGTGGTTTTTCTCTAGAAAGAGATTAAAAATTATGGCTTGAAGGAAGCTGCCAAACAGCTGGAGATGGTAATTCAGCCTCCCCCCAATTAACTTTGTCCACAGAAAGTTGAGGACTGTGTCCTACTCTTCCTCTGGCTGCTGATGGGATTGTTTGGATGTCACTGCATGCCTCCTAAAAGCTCCCACAACATCAAGACACAGAGCATGCTGCTCACTTCTCTGCTTATTTCAGTATGCTTTGCCAAAGAAAAATCAGCAAAGAATTAATTAACAGCAATTATTTCTAGCAACAACAGAGCAGCCCTGCTCCAGAAGCCATGAAAACAACATCATGAGACCCCTGTGGCCAAAAAGCCTTTCTAAACAGGTGCAAAAATAAACAATTTTATAGCAGGCTATAAAAAGAGCCGAAGCCAGGTTGGGGAATGGCAGGAGAACAGCCATTTCAATGGCTGAGTCAGAGCAGCCACCCAGGTGACTTTTGTGAAGGAGCTTTAATAAACAAACCACAGCAGAAGCACTAACCCGAGTGAAAGAACCAGCAGGACCAGGTTATTGCTGCAATAGAGGGTTTAGTACACCTGTCACTCTGTGTTATTAGTGCTGCTGAAGTGATTTACTGTCCAAGTCAGTCTAACCGATTAGAGCTGTGATCTAAAGTACAGCCAGCTCCAGTTTCAGTGATAAACATCACCCCCCCTGCCTATTACTTGCTAAAATAAGCTGAAATAAAGCCATCAATCCAGACATCTCTGTGTTCAAATGAGTCCTTCTGGCTGGCACCACCACACCTGCAAGTCTCCTGCCATGCATGCTGGAAGGATGGAGGGAGATGTTCCAGACACGCTCTCATTTTTCACCTACCTGGTTCTTTTTCACCAGCCAGTGAACTCAGTATCTCTGTCCCTTTGACCAGAACTCACACACCTCCTGTCACCAGAGCCCTGCAGTGACCTGGTTCCTGTAACATCTCTGTGCTGCCCTTGCACATGCTGAGCATCTCTCACACAGAGCTCAGGATGCATCTCCTGTCAGGTTGTTCACCTCCATGCTGTGTCATTGTAGGTGGCAGTGGATAGTTCCTCTTTCCCACCAGACTCTGCAGCACAGTTTGGGGAGGGGGAGAACTAAACTGAAGCCCACACTCCACTCTCCTGTACCACTCACACTGATGTCTGTGCACACAGACTGTTAACACCTGACCCGTGGCATTGCCTCTGCTCTCCCATATGGATACTGCTCTGGGATGGGGCTGCACTGACACAGTACAACTATACCTCTAGATCAGACAGACATTTGAAGGCACAGAGAAAGGGGACAGACTTATGCTGCCTTAGCAACCACTCTGAGCATGCACAGAGATGTGCCAAACAACAGGCACACCCTGGAGTGTGTGCTCCCTATGGGCTGGGCCACAGTGATGGGTGATGAGGACGAGGGGTTAAAGACAACCTGCTACATCCAGGGGTTTACAGCACAGCCTAACTCCCATCTCCACACTAAAGAGCAAAAGCCAAGGGAGGCAATCCCAGAGCTGCAAGCAGCCAGCCTCATTACACCCCTGGGATTTCCTGCTTGGTGCTTGTTCATGGGGCAGTGAAGGCTCATTTATCACTGGGGGGCTTTGCTCCTGCCTAGTTTGGCATCCTGAGTTACCAGCAATTTTCTCAGCACTGATCTGATCCGCAGCTTCTCTGCAATCCTGAGTGGCAGCAGGATTTCTTTTCCCCTTTGAGTCTGCCTGCCCCAAAACTGGCTTCCTCAGTGTGATGAAATGCTTTGGACCATCCATCCAGCCATGCTACCTGGGGCTGCCAGTGCAACCCGGAGGGGAAAGGTCCTTGGTAGATTGGCAGCAGATGGCTGCAGCACACAGCATCACATCAAATCCTCAGGGCTATCCTGGTGTCCCAGATTCTGTAGTGCTATCATTCTCCTACTTTGTCCACTAAGGAGAGATTCAGTGCTTACAAACCCTGCTGAAACCCAGAACATGATTTAATAACAGAGAAATGTAAATTGAGCAAACAAAACCGGGCCTGACTCCCTCACAGAGCACCCCCTCCCATGTGGCTGCCTTCCCACGTGCTATCCTTGATTAGCAGCTCTGCAAGCAGGAGCAGAACTGGGTGTGTGAGCAGGTTCTTGCTGAGCAGGACTTGCTAGCAGTGAGAAAACTAGAAATCCTCCAGAAATCAGAGCTGTCAGCTCCTTGAAGGTTACTAAAATAGACAAAGGACTCAGTTGCCCAAAGGGGCTGCAGAAGCACCTCCACTGCCCGCTTTTTAAACCTATCAAGGTGAATTGAAAAGCCTGGATCATTCTGGGTAGTCTCCTCGCTTTCTTTCCTGCTCTGCTCTCTTTTTTCAAGGCAACTTCCCACCACTCTTCCTATCAGAGTTTGCCATAATTCATAAGGACCAGAACAGAAAAGCATCCACAATACTGGGTGGTCTAAGGTGTTGCTCATTACCAGGAAGCAGGGCACACAGCCAGATGGACCCCCAACATCCCTCCCACATCAGTAGGAACCTACCTCACTCTGTGTGGGAGCTGGGACAGGCTGCTTGTGGAGGCATCCCACTGGAGGTGGGAAATATGGGGCACCAAGGGCTGGATTCAGCCCACCAGATTTGATCAACTGAACTGTTTTACACTCACAGATACAACTGTGGCCTTTGTTGGGCTATATGGTGAATGCCAGGCTTGTCTGGGGTGTTTTTCATCCAGCCAAGCCCAGCAGGGATCAGCAAGCATAAGATTGATGCACCTCCTAATGCAACTCCCAAGATCTCCTGGAATAATGAGAGCACAAGCATCAGAACCTCTAAGAGGAGCCATAAAAACCTGTCCCTGTATCATCATCAGTCTCAGGAAACAAAAAATGCATCAAGGTCTATTAAGTCCCCTGCACACATGCATTGGACTTCTAGGTGACTTTCGATGAAGCTTCTATTTTGAGCAGTGATCAATTATGCATTTCAAGCCATATGGCACCTTCATTCCAGAAGAAAGGCATTTTGTCTTGAAATTTGTAAGCTAGAAAATCTGCAAGATAGAAAATCTGCTGCATCCTGAAAAAAATGCAACACTGCCAGTTATTCACAGCAGCAGGATCATTAAGGGAAATAAAAAAAAAGGGGGGGAACCAGGATAAGATTAATCAGACATCCAATTTTCATTGAAATACTCTGGAAGGGAAAATGGACCCTTGCATGTGCACTTGCAAATAGGTTTTTAATTAATCTGAGTCAGAGTTTTGATCTTTGTGGGAAACCTGATGCTTTACACAACATTACCAGTTTAGCAGAAGGATCTCTTCCAGAATGGATCTCCTCCAGGCACAAAAGCAACTGAGTCCTCTGGGGTCACTGAATATGCTACCAGAAATGACCACACTCCTGCATTCTAGCAGAAGCATCATTCCCATCCCAGGAATTACGGATGAGAAATGTAGAAAAATACTGCTCTCCAGTGGAACCAGAACATCCAAGGCACTTTGAGAGCCTACAGCAACAAGTGATGCTACAGACACTTTTTGTATGGGAGCAGGCTGCTCCTTCTCTCATAGCCTCACACAACATACGTTTCATTCCAGAGGCTCAGTGAAAATAGTGTTGCCTCTCAGTGCTCTTCAGGCCTGCTTGGAATGAGACAACAAGGTGAAATTTAAGAGTTGCTTTAACTCTAGTTACCCCTCACTCACTGTTAGTGCTGGTTAAGCCAAAACCACAAAAGCAGCAGTAAGGGAAAGCTGTTTTGATTGCTGCCCCAAAGGGCAACTAATCATCAGCAAAGGCCAGCAACTCCATGGTCTCCAAAGGAAACCAAGTGGATGACTACTAGACATAAGTGTAATGCCCAGGCACAAGGAACTCCTTGGATTTGAAGCAGGCAGGACAAACTGGGGAGAAGGCCTTGGAAAAGGGCCAAACGTGAAGGTCAGCAGCTACACCCACTGCCTGCCTCTAACTGTGCACAACCCCAAATATTCACTTCACAGGTGCTGACAGATGCAACCCTTCTGCTACACCAGGTATGCCATTCCAGGTGGCAGATGGAGCAACAATCCCTCCTCAGCACAGAGGCACGGGCTCATTGTGCTCCCACAAAGGACTTTGGACCATGGCCCACTTCCAGAGCAAGCACAGGAGGCTCTCTTTGTGTAGGATTTTCTGTGAAAGCACACCCAGAGCTTTGGAAATGTTTATTACACCCTTTCTTCCTTGTTCTGCAGGTCACTGCAGTTGTTTGGAGAGATACACCTAGAGCTCAAGGTCTCCCAGGAAGACATAACGAGGGTTGGCTTGCAGCAATGTTCCCTCTGTAAATAACTGCAGTGATCAAGGTTAAGCTCTTTGTGGTTGAGTGGATTTTAATATGAGCAAAGAAAGGGGGAATGCATGGGCAAGGTTCTCCCCAGTGCCAACAGCAAAGCTCTGCTGTTCCAGGGCCCTCCGGGGACTCCCTGGGACTGATCCCAAGCAGCAGAGTGCCTCCTTAGGGTGGGAATGAGGGTCTGCTGAAGGAAAGCTACGGAAAAGACAATTACAGCCCCCTCACTTATTGATTCTATTGCTGCGGTAACAGCTCAAATAGATCTTCGCTCCAACACAGTCAACACTTCCTCCTGCTTCGGGCTATCCCTTCCACATCTGCACATCCAGGCTGGCAGTCCGTGCATCAATCCCAGCCCAACCTCATTTCCCAGTCATTTGCCTGTCTCCAGCTCACGGGATCCGTCAGCAGGTGGAGCTTTTCAGCAGCTCAGGCAGCACCTGACAGGATTCTCACAGGAAGATTAATGCACTTGCGTGGGACCACTCCCGCAGCAGAGCAGCTCATCAACTCCAAACAGCTCCACGAAGGAAGCAGTGCCCCTGACAAACTGCCTCCCCTGTAGCACACACACCTCAGCTCAGCGTTTCCAGAATACAGATTTTTTTCCCAGCTTGGTGACAGGCTTCTGGAGAGGTTTCTCCTTGGTATGGGCACAGGAAAGATGGTTGTGAATTTACAGCTTTCCTTTGGCTTTCATTTTAAAGGAGCACACACCTGGATACCACAAGCAAAGCTAAAATAAAGAGGTTTTAAATGGAGAGGCTTTAACTAATGATCTGTATGTTGGCAGGAGCTAATTGAAGAACATTCTGGGAATTCTCCCTGATGACTCTGGTGTCGCAGGGGCTTGTCCCATAGAGCAAGTTGGGAAAACTGTTTGACCCAGGTTTGGCACTGATTAATGGCTTTTTTTCCCACCACATCTCAGTTGCATTAGATCTCACTGTCTGATGTCCCTCACCAGCTCTGAGCTTACCTTACAGCTCCACTGAACATGTTCTCTTCTCCAGCTAATCCTTACAGGAAATATGTGCTTCTGCCAATTCCCCAAGTTTTCAGCTATCCACTCACAGCTCTTTTCTCACCCTGGCATGAGGGGACAGGGCTGTGCAGCTGACTCACAGTGCTGGGAAGCAGAATGAAAGGTGCCTATGGATCTGGACAGGATGAAGATGTGATCTTAGGGTTGGTGAAAGGTGCAAACCTCTCACCCCCGTGGTCCCTTTTAGAGTGGCAACCACTCAACACCTCAAAAACTTTACCCCTTTTACTCTAGAACATTGCAGAGGACAGAGCTGGTATCAATATCTCAGGAAAACATGGACTGAACTCGTGAAGGAACTGTTTGGCCAAACCACAGTGCAGACTAACACCCAAAAATTGAAACTAGCATTGATAACAGCCCAGATTACTCCCCCACCACTGGTGGGTTCTTTCACACCTACCAGGAATTCACTTCACCTTATAATATTCAAGGAGCACAGAAGCATGAAATTTGATTTCTTTCTTCTGCAGATGCTGGAGATTATTTTAATTCTAACTTGGTATCACTGAAAGAAAGCTCTTGTTCAGTGGTTTAATATAAAGTCTTTTAATATCTGGTGCAGAAATACAATCTCTGCTTTCTTTTCTATAAATGTACTAATCTCACCAAAGGATATAATTTGAACAGTAGAATGAAGTAGAATAAAAATATGCAGCAGCAGGCGAATGTTCTTTTCAAACAGGAACCAGCTCTGAGCTGTGTGCACTCTGTTCCATCAGATTAGACCTGAGCAACAATTTAAATCTCAGCTCCAATGATCAATATGAAAAGCAGAAAATGTTCTTCCACCCTTTCCTGAAACTCAGTGTGAGCAGATGCACAGTGGAGAGAAGCAGAAGCAAAAGCAGACAGCAGGGAAGGGGAGATATATCAAAGAGAGGACACCAAATAAAGAGGAAAGTGTTGGAGAATTGCCTTGACAAACAGATCACTGTTTGTATCACTGTCTGCAGGCCCTGACCCTAAAGCTTAACATTCAAGAACCAGATAGGCAGAGAAATGAGTCACTGGGTTAAAAACAAAAACAAAAGAACAGGGGTGACAGGGCAGAAAATACAGTAGAAAATACATCCAAAGGATTTACAAATTTATTGCCTGCTTGAAACACATTTCTAAGGGGCTAACAGGCCAAACTATTTCTGCCTGAACTCAACATTAATTAAGAAAGACTCAACTGCATTACTACATGCAAGAGAATGGCTTTGGTAATTCATGGTTAAATTATACAAACACATAGCAGGGATCTTAAAGACACACTCAGAGCTGATTTCTCACCTGCTGCATGGCCTTCTCAATGTATGGGCTGCAGCTACATGTGTTGGAAGAAACACTGGATTTCTTAGACAGCTAACTCCTGATCTACCCTGGTTTTTATATAAAACATTTGATTTTAAAAGAATAAAAATTGTCCAATCACATTATGTATATTTGCTAACTCAGAGCACAAATAAACACCATTTCTGTCTCCACACTGATTTCACCATTAAGATAATAAAACCCCAAAACATATGGCAGCTCTATTTGGATAAGTGAATGTATTCAGAATGAAACATTCCTAGTTAAATGATGAAATGAAGTTAGGTGAACACTGCTGGCATGGTAACTAAAAGTAGAATCACCACCTGACTGGTGTCTGGAACTAGAAATACTCTCCTGACAAGGATGGAAGATTTTAAGACTGAAAAAAAACCACCCACCTCAAGTGTCTTCCATAGCAGGGTGAGAAGGAGATCACCCCAAAGATGGGCACTAATACCAGTATTTAATGAAAAGCAATTTGCAAGTACCACAACAGCTTTATTTCCACCTAACAAGCAACTCCTGTGAGCATATTAGTACTGCCCACACAAGATTAATCAGTAATTCAAGATCTACACAATAAAGGGTTGTTTGGTTTGGGAGTTTTGTCCTTTTAAAATAAGACTTCACTGTTCTTACAGAGACATGGAGAACACTTCAGGCAGTAACTGTTTTCCCTCTAGAGAAATTAAAAGAAAGAAGTTAAGAAATACTTGAGCAAAGCAGACAAAGGCAGTACTTTTGCTCATTTAAAAAAACCTCTTATTTTAGGAAAATTAAACTCTGGAAAAAATGTTCCTTTAGGAAACATTTCCTACTGCAATATGAATAGGAGGTACAATATGTACTACATTTAGAGTTATGCATTCCATACATGAGGAGCAAAGTTGTCTGTCTTCATCACAACTTTTCAGGTTTTTCTTCTGATTTCTCATTTATCAGGTCTTTAAATCCCAATTTTTCCAGTGGTTCATTAGCCATAAGCTGCCTAAGTTAAAAAGAAGAAAACAAAAAGCTTTTTAGAGAATACAGTCTATAAACAAAAGAACAGTAGCATTCTTTACTTCATTTAGTATCATTCACCCTAAAGAAATCCAAGACATCTATAGAGAGTTATTGCTGCTTGGCAAGATCTCAGAAATTTCAGTTTTTGGAAAGCAACATTCTGGGATCATTTTTTTCCCTCTCCTTAACAGTGGTTTTCCAATTAAAAGTGTTGTTTCCTGATTTTGGATACTGAGTAAGAGTTTCCTCAGAAACTGACCTGACTCTTGGTTTATCTTTAACTAACAGACTGCATAAGACCTTTCTAAAATTTTACCTGTGCCATTTATGACAGTGAATTACCACTTTTAATTACCCTTTGCTGCAGTGATTTTCAAACAAGTTTTTGATTTGCAGCCCTCCTTGACACCAGCCCATGAAAGTCTATTTTCCTTAAATACAGAGAAATTCGTTTACTTCCCAGAGTTCCCTGACTCACAGTTGTTCAGGAAGCATTGCAAAGCAATGCACGAATGGAAACATCCCTGGAAAACCAAACATCAACACTTTTTTCACTTGACCTGAGGAACAAGTTCAACTTTTAACTTGCCTGCTTGAAACATATTTCTAAGGGGCTAACAGGCCAAAGTACTTCTGCTTGAACTATACCTGAATTATACTAGGATGTATTATATAGGAAAATATATTATATACTTGAAAATGTATTATATACTTGAAAATGTATTATATACTTGAATATGTATTATATACTTGAATATGTATTATATGCTTGAATATATGTATATTATATGGGAATATATATTACATAATTGAATTATACGAGGATGTATTTTGAACTCAGCATTAATTAAGACTCAGTTGCATTAGTATACACAAAGAAATACCACTGGCTCTGATAATTCATGGTTAAGTTATACAAATACCTGTTGGGGGTCCTAAAGACATACTCAGAGCTGATTAGGAAGGCCAGGCAGGAGGTGAGCAAAGCACGTGCAAGTTAAAAGTTTAACCTGTAACCAGCTGGGAAAAAAAATAAGCTTCACATCGAGAAATGCGGTTGTGCGGGATGGAAGCTGCCCGAGTGCCGCTGTTATCCCACCGCACGGGCTGGATAACAGGGAAACACGAGCCAAGTGATGCTGATGCCACACGGGGCACCTTCAAGGACACCTTCCTGTGTGACTGCGGGCTGCCCTCCCCTCCCGTGCCCGCAAAGGGATCCCCGCCCCGGGGACCACCGGGCTGGCCGCCAGGTCCCCAGCGTGTCCCGGGGACGGCCGGGGTGGGGCAGGGCCGGTGTCGGGGGCACACTCGCCTGTCCATGCGGCACTCCAGGTAGGCCATGGCGCGCTGCCGGCAGGCCGCGCTCTCGTAGCCGCTGTGCCGGAGACACTCCATGAACTGCTCCTTGAAGGCGCTGCACTCCCCTGTAACACACAGCGAGGGGCCGTGATACCCACCGGGGCCGTGATACCCACCGGGCCCGCGGCACGGGCGGGGGGAGGCAGGCCCGGCGCGGGGCCGCCCGGCCGCGGTACCGCACCGAAGTGATCCAGCGGGAAGGCGCCCTTGTCCGGCGGCCGCGGCGTGAAGCTCTTGGCGCTGAAGTTCATGGCGGTGGACATGTCGCCGGTGTTGGGTGCGGGGTGGGCACGGACGGTCCTGAGGTCCCTCGGTCCCTGCCCCGGTCCGTCGGTCCGTCCCGCCGCCGGGGGGAGCCGCGCGCCGAGCGCATCGAGCGGCCACGTGACCGGGGCGGGGCCGCCCGCCATGGTCGCGGCGTCCCCGTGGCCATGGCAACCGCAGCGATGGGCGGGTCGCCATGGAGACGCCGCCGACGCCGCCCGCCATGTTGGGCTGGGCCCCAACGGGAGGGTCGGGCCGGGGGACTTCGCATCCCTGCGTTCAGGGCTTCATCAGCTTCTGCGAAATAAACCGATTCCTCCTCATAAAAACCCGTGGTTTTGTCCGCATTCCTCTCTGAACGCTCCGAATGATTCTTGGGGTTGTCCTGGGCAGGGCCAGGAGTTGGACTTTGATGATCATTGTGGGTCCGTTCCAACACGGGATATCCTGTGATTCCATGGTTCTGTGAATGGGTGGGTGAGAGCGATGGCCACCGGCCTCCTGTCTGCGAAGGGGCCTGGAAAAATGGTCTGTCTCTGGCACTTGTTCAGCTGGAAATGGAGGGGGAAAGAGCCAAACTTGGATCCTGGTGTCAGCAAACGGCTTCATACAGGATCCAGCCCTAGCGAGTCTCTCCCATTTCTATCCAGGGACCAGGCTGAGGCCGGGCTCCTCCTTCCCCTCTGCCATGAAGAACAAGTTCCTCACCTGCCACTTCTGAGAGTGCTGAGTCTTGACTTAAAAGCACATTTTTCAGGACCCAGCCCTGGCTGGTGTCATCCCAGAGCCCTGGGGATAACGCTTGCAGGGAGGCAGTATGAACTTCCCTCAGCAACCCAGCAGGATTTTGGAGGAGCCATCCCCATCCTGCTGCAATGACATGAACTCTTCCATCAGCTGTCCGTGGTGGTAATAACATGGTTGCTTATCCCTCATTAATCCCCATGGTTTAATGCCGTGCACAAACCTGATGGACAGCACTGAGTTATTTTATGCCTCCTACAAAGGATGGGTGAGCAGGAGGGTTCTCATCACATGGCATGAATGCTGATGAGGCTGGTAAAACCAAGCAGTTTTTGGCAGATGCTTGGGAAACGGTGAACTTCCAGATCCTCAAGATGGATAATCAAGAAAAACACCCCTATTGCCTGCAGGTTTACAGCACATGCTCTGCAGATCCACAATCTCCTCCTGAAAGGAGGATGAGAAATGGCTTTAATTTAACCTACCCAAGTGTTAACAGTGGATTACAGTAGTATTTTTTCTTCTTTGCTAATAGCTGCAATTGGTTTCAGACAGTCTTTCATCTGTTTTAAGTTGATTTTTCTTTTAATTAAATGACTGAGCTAAGTAGAAAGAATTCGAGGCTGGGGAAAAAAAAAGAGAAATAGCTTCAATTTTTAAGGACAGTCATTATGGAAATACTACCTGCAGCTCTATTTAAAGTGTGTTTTGTTTATGCCTTGATTGCTTTCTTATTACAGTATTGAAATTCTAAATGGAAAATTACACCGTGTTCTATTACATAAGTAACTGGTTTAAACAGCCTGAAATTTAAGGTTTTATTATTAGGTGTTCAGTGCTATGAACAATGGAGGGTTTTTATTATACGGCAAATGGCACTTTTCCACTTGACTTCATTACAACACTTGGTGGTAAAAGCGAGATACTCCTCTTTCATAAATACATGCAGCAAACTGTCTCCCAGATCTCAGAGGACTGAGGAGCAGAGAAGCAGCTTTGGTTCATCTGGACAAATTTAGCTGAAGTGTCAAGGCACTTGATTTTAGCAAACTGCCCAAATTATGTTCCTCACTTTCTGGACTTGCTGGTTCCCCATGTGATGAAGGAAGAAGTCAAAGGAAAAAGATACACAGGAATCTCACAGCAGAATTATTCCCAGACAGACAGTGACAATCCATTCCAGTTCTGTTCAATATCTTTATCAACAATCTGGATGAGAGGATTGGGTGCACCCTCAGTAAGCTTGTAGATGACACCCAGTTGGGTGGGAGTGTACATATTAAGAAAAATTTCTTCCTCAAAAGGGTTGTGAAGCCTTGGAACAGGCTGCCCAGGGCAGTGGTTGGAGCCAGCGTCCCCCGGAGGGATTTAAAAGATGTAGATGTTCTGATGAGAGACATGGTTTAGTGGTGGCTTTGGCAGTGCTGGGGGAACAGTTGGTCTCAATGATCTTAAAGGTCTTTTCCAACCTAAACAATTCCATGATTCTAGGCAAAGGCTATATCAAGTTGATATATTTTATTATATCCAAATATTTTTATAACCTATTTATTAACTGTCTGTCTTTGGAGCCTTAAATTTTGTAGTTACCTGCCTTCAGATCAGGTATAGTAGCAGGTGTTTGGTTATGGTTACTTAATGTTTTTATTGCAAATGCCAGTTGTATCTTCTAGAGTTTCCTTTAAAGGTACATGCTGTCATACAACCTAGTACACGTGCTTTTGCAGTTAAGGATGTATTTTTCCCAAGGAGATCAAATGAAACCCCTGTTAGATAATCAGTGTGAAGAAAAAAAATCTCATTTGCAGATTAAGCCAACCAATTCCAAAGAAATTCAATAAAAAACAAAGCAATGCCATAAACAGAGAATTAAATGTTTTTTCCATATTATCTTTCAAAGAAGTGAGAGACTTTGACAGCATCAGGGAAATCTGAAATAGCTGCTTCAATATAAAAGTACCCATTTTACAAGAGAAATCAGATAATTTGTAAAGCATGCAGTGTTTCACGGAATCTCTAGTCTAGAGTCCTGAGCCCTTTCCAAAAATTAGAAGGCTCAAATTAGAAGGCTTCCAAAAGTAGGGAATATCTTGGATCTTCCTCTTTCAAGGTACAGAGGTTGATAGATTTAAAAAAAAAAATCCTTTGCTTGAATCAGTGCTGTTAGTCATTAATTAGGGACTAAAGATTCATTAAATATGGACTAAAGTAACATTTAAAAACTGTTTGCTCTTTTACAATGTTGTCAGTTAGTGCTGAAAACTTATTCCACTACTGAGGTTTATTTGTCAGTTGTACAAATGTCTCTTCAGAAGTTATTACACACTTACCACTACTTTTCAGAAGCACCAAACTGAATAATACGTCAGAGAACCTTTATTCTTTTTTATGGGCAGGGTAAAGTTGGTGACTTCCATTATTTTCTCTCTTGCACCACGCTGCATCTTTTAAAAGCCTGAAGATTCAAATTATCAGGTAGTTAATTTGAAAATAATTTATTGACAAGCCATGAAAGGCTTTGAGTAAAGTACTCGGGGATTTCGTAGCTTCACTTGGGGTAGCTGTAAGAAATTAATGAGATGAACAAGACCAAGCACATTCAGATGCTGGAATTTGTGCCCTTGAGACTGCTGTTCCCAGCCCAGGCACAGAACACACCTCAGAGAAACATCCTTCCAGGATCACTCATTCCTACACCTCACCCTTGCAAGGCGAGCATGCCGCCAGCTCTTACATAAGGTCTCTTGCTACATCACTGCCACAGGCTGTTGTAAACCATTTTTCTCCCTTTTAATTCAGGTTCCTAGACAAGCAAAAATGCAGAATATTGCCAGAATAGTCTGGGGAATGGGGATTTTTGTTGTGGATGATTAATGAAGTATTATTGTTTAGCACTTACAGGGAAATTGTAGTTTCATGCCGTTGAGGTCAGAGCCTTAATATGTTATGTGCTCTGCAAAGATGTACAGAGTGATAGCTCATTTTCTGTTATTACTGAGCCAAAGCCTCATCAGGTTAGAGAGGAATGTTGTAGAAATAGTAATGCTGCACTGAGATGCAAAGCAAACCTTTATCTTACACTGCTAGTTGCAATTCTGGTATATCTAAATCCACATCTCTACCTGCATCCAGACAGGGGCCCAAGAGTAAGATGTTGGCTCTGTAGATACCTACCTCCTAATCACCCTTCATGATATGTCCCAAATTTCTCTTGGATTAATACAATTTCTGCAATACTCTCCGTTGAGATAGACTGAGGCTAGAGACCCCGAACAAAAAATCCTTGGAGTTATGACAAGGCATTTGATTTGATTTCTGACTTCCCAGGTCAGGCTGCCATGACTTGGTGTAAATGTGAGATCTGGAAGAACATGGTTCTGGCTATGGTCACAAGGGACTTTACTGCAAATGTTTTTGTAGATATGCATATTGAAAAGTAACATTACCAACACCAAACCCGAGGATCTCCCATGTATTTTCTCACTGAATGAGACTAAGGAAGGAATGGCATCCATTCAGTACAAGAAGAAGGCTTTTAAAAGCACCAAAGTTCCCAAGAATGGTAAATGCTTAACAGGAGTGGAAAATACTGTCACCTTAGGCTCTGCACAGGGACAATGCACTAATCCCACGCATAGATTTTTTTATTTTCTTCCCCCAGTGACCAGACCCATCACATAAATTCTTTCAGCTCAGAATATGTATAAAAAGCCCCATGAGTCTTTAAAAATTTTTTTGCAGTGAAATAACGATTTTTAAAAATATTTTTCCAGGAGTCTTTCTTCTCAAAGTAGATTTGCAGCCCACACTGATTTGACAGATAACTGAAAAGAAACTAACAAGTTATTTGTATGAAAATGAGCACACTGAACACTTGAGATACTGATCACCACCCTGTAGTGATCCTGCAGAAATACAGATTGGCAGGGTGGGAAGAAGTGGGTGTAATCCAATAAAACAATGCCATAATGATGAAAAATTGAAAGAGGTCAAAGTCGGGAAGCTTTTGATTTCTTTTTGCAGTGGCATTTGTCAGGGCAAGCAAAATCCATTAGCAAGGAGCAGCCCGAGTTTTAACACATCTGGGTCTTTAAAAATGTTAATGTTTAATAGGGTGTGCTCAGGCTTTATATATTCCTGATAACAATGCACGGGCTGATAGGCATCTCCAGAGGCTGTAAATCAGTGGCAGAGCCTTGCAAGGCACACAAGCACTTGGTGTTCACTCTCATGGTTTATTATGTTATCAGCAGTCATTGACTGAATTATGGCCTTATAACAACTCTTTCCCTGCATTATCCTACAGTTACTGTAGCATTGTTAACCTGTGTCCCATTAGAAGATGATATGACCTTCTCCAGATGAGCACACAGAAATTACTGTGGCTGTTTAATGTACAGGCTCATTTTCTAGGAGGAACTGAGCTGTGCCCACAAGGTCTGCTTACCTTAAGATGGTATCAGTTCTGGCTTGGGCTGGTAGAAAGACAAAGACACGTGAGCAGGGAGTAACGTTTTCTCCCCAGTCCTGTGTGGGATGCCTCACCTGCAAGCCAGCAACTCAGTTGTAGGCTGTGTTTGGAATTGCATACTGGAAACCAAGGTACATGAGGAAGAAGTGGAGGTGAAGGCATCACATTGGCTGTATTTTAAGACTGCAATCATTCCCTCCCGCTGGAGAGCTCCTCCATTATTTCCCACAGTGCATACACCAGCCCAGCGGGTTGCAAGTCTATGGGCTCACTATTTGAGAAAGGGTTTCACCCTATATTGTCACCAGGTACAACCTGAAGCTTGAAACAGATTGGAAGCCCTTGGGAAGGTGCTCTTGCTTGCTATGGCAGCAGCCAGCTCCATTCCAACAGACCTGTATGTAAACAGAAACAACAGATTTCCTCCACTGGTACCCAACTGGCCCCATGTAGGGTTTTTTCCTCCCTCTTACTGTGTATTACAGAGTGTCAGGAGTCCCAGTGGTCACACCATTTTCTCAGAGAAGAATCTGATATTCTTGGAAATGTCTGGGAGAAGAGAGTGCAGAAAAAGACCTCATAGTTTTGCAGCAAATCTTGAGACTGACATGACCATCCATTGCCCTCTTTTCTTTGCCCACCCTGCACAGGAAAGTTCCCCCTTGTGAAAAACTCCACTCCTGATAACAAGCCTTGGAGAGCAGGCAGATGTGCAGGCACCTTTTTCATGTCAATTTAGTTAGAGTTTATTGATTCCCCTTGCCTTCGGCTAATGTACTTTTATTATTATTAATAAATAATCATCATTTTTCCATCAGT
The DNA here is from genome assembly GCF_001604755.1 of Lepidothrix coronata. NCBI lineage: Eukaryota > Metazoa > Chordata > Aves > Passeriformes > Pipridae > Lepidothrix > Lepidothrix coronata. The sequence continues at coordinate 2,497,591 of NW_016690221.1, read as the reverse complement.
GGAGCCTGCACCCGGGAGCCTTGGAGAATTCTATCAAAAGTATTATTAAAGCTAAAGATTTCTAAAGGGGTGAACAGCAGCCCAGCCCAGTAATCTGACAGAATCTGCAACTGGGGAACAAAATATCCCCACTTGAGAATATGTGATAGAGCATCAAATTGACTCTTTCCCCCAGAGTTAACATTTCAACAGAGGCCTACTGTTCATGATCACTTCAGCTTTGTTGTCATCCCTCCAGGATGCAGAGGGTGTAGGTGGCTCTTGGGGAGCTGTCTCCCGGGCACGCAGGCTCTTGCAGGCCCCTGCCCTGGCATGGTACATGACTCAGTGCACCTGGAGGGCCAAAAAACTGCTGCTCCTGCCTGGCACCCCCTCTACAACAGCTGCCCAGGCAGCCTCCATCCTCTGCCTGGCCAGCTGCACTCTGATCCTGGCTCCTCCCAGATTACAAAGGTTCAGGATCTCTTTTCCAATCTAGGCAGAAGGATTGCCTGGAGGGGACGGTTTCTCCTAGAGGATTACAAGCATCTGCCCATAAACAGAAAGAGTCATCACCAAACACAGAGCCAGACATGGACACCCAGTCCTCTGGACAGTAAACTGCAAAATAATGACTGAAGTGGTTTCAGGAGCGGTTTGGGATTGCTGGGAGAGAATTTTTGGGACAAAGATCAATAACAGTGCTAGCAATGAAAACACTGTGTTGCTCAAGGAGGTGGTTTCACTGGGGTGGCAGGAAAGCAAAGAGAATCAAAGCTGTCACTTGTAAATAGATCTACTCCCATTGGCAATCCTGAATTAGCACATCTTTATGCAACCACCGTTCCAACTCCTCCATGGTCAGTCTTGTCTTTCCTGAGGGCTTACTTGCCAGCTGCACCCTGGGCCATGTGTTATTGTGGGCTTTCCTGTGTCCTGCTTCCTCCATTGCATCACCAGTGGTCCAGCTGAGCCCTGTGACCTGGCATCATGGCAGCAATCCAGCTTGGGTCCTGTTCTTGAGTTCTGCCCCTGAAATAATGCAGAGAACAACATGCCCATAACACAGATTTTCACTGGAAAACAAACACCTTTTCCCAGTGTTATAGATGAAATAGGAACTCCTGATTATGATAATCCATGGTTCAGAATAAAACAGGGTGGTTTATTTGTCAGCATAATGAAGTACATCTGGTCTAAATGGATGTTAACAAGACCACAGAGTCCTTTTCTCTGCACAAAGCCACTTCCCCAGAAGGTGTGTTCAGGAAATGACAGAAGGTCTATAAAGGGACCCCAAGACGCTCATGCCCACACTTGGATTTGGACATGGCCATGCAGAGTTTCCTGCAGTACGTGGGCTCCAGCTCGCTGCTCTGTTTGGCAGCAGGGCTGTTTGCCCTCCTTTACTTTCTCACCAGCTCGAAGAAGTCGGTTTGCAGTTTGCCTCCTGGGCCACGGCCTCTTCCTCTGATCGGAAACTTGAACGTGGTGGACCTGAAAAAGCCGTTCCAGTCGCTGACAGAGGTAGGGGCTGGATGAGGAGAGAGGGGGAAAATGTGCAATTCCCAAAGTGAGAAATGCAACTAGAGAAATGGAGATGCAATTGTGTTTGCTTTGCACAGAGGGCAGAAATGAGATATTTGGCATATAGGCCGACTGGCAGAATGACTTTACCTTCGGAGGTGTGCACACACAGACATGTATTTATATGTATAAATATAATACATACACTCCTTTCTTTTTATGCACTTCAGTGTAGATCCCCATCCCTTGGAATCAGCTCCATATTGTTGATGTTTCAAGCCCTTCAGAGGCTGCAGGCAGAAGACTCAATTTGGGCCAGTTGCCGACAGATCAGTACTATTTGCCATCAAGAGATGTCTCACTGCAGCCAGACCTCTAGGAAGGATGGATGGATGGATGGAAGGAAGGAAGGAAGGAAGGAAGGAAGAAAGGGTATCATCCCCACAGCAGAGGGAAGGGGGTCCTATGCACACATTTCCAAAGCTAATTATATCCCTGCAATGCAAAGCACAACTCTGCCTCCCCAGCCATTCCCCTGCACACACACACTGGCCAGGGTTATTAAGGACTTGATACGTGGCTTTTATATGTCTAGCTAAAAAATTTGGTTTTTCTTACACAGTTCCATGGATACTTTTATTTTTAAAAGAAAGAAAAAAAACCCTTAAATATTTTAAAGCCAGGGGCAATGTTTGTTTCTGAAAGTGTCTGCTGTGTTCCCATGGGAGGTGGGGACAAGTCAGTGTGAATTCAGATATCATCTGGTTGCTGTAGAGACAGTTGAGGTGCTGTGAGTGACCTGTCACACGCCCTGTGTGTGCTTACTGGACACTCTGATGGAGGAAAGACAGTCCACAGTGCACTCCTTCAGCCACTTGAACATCTGCAGTGAGAGGGCAGTGCAGACACTGAAATCCTCCAGTTCATTGTAGAAAAAAGGACATTCTGGGCTGAAAAAGAATGGAATTCCTGTAGCAGGCATGCAGTGCTCATCTGCCCTGATTTACAGTGCAGAGACCAGAGATTGTGATGGGCTTCTGGTCCTGAGCACCCTTCTGATCCTAGGCATGTTTGAGGATGCCAGTATGAAAGAGCAACTATTTTTGGCAGTACTGGGGGATTTTATAATACAAATGCCATGTGATGGCACCAGACTCGTTTCCTGTAATCTACTAAGCAGCTTTATTTAGGCTTTCAGGCCTTCCACATTCAATACTTGTGTTTCTGAGTAAAAACAAAGTGGATGCCAAGAAGCACTAATGCAAAGAAATGACCAAAGGAAGGCTCGGAGGCAGCTGTGATTCCCTGCCCCTGGCTCTGCTCACTCTGTGAGCTGCCAGGGATGAAAGAACCAGTGCTAATGTTATCTCCCAAGCCGTCAAACCACCATTTGATGAAAACAAATTCAATTTGTCTGGTGTAATAACAGGAGCTGCTTCTAATCTGAAATTCAATTTGTGGAATGTATCTAATGCATAGCAAATGGTAACCCAGGCACATCAGAAACAAGAAGACATTTGGAGCTGGTGGCTTGAAGTGTGTTTAAACGAAGTCTAAAATACCAAGTGAATGATTAGCTTGTCAAAGCTACCTTTCTGTGCAGCAGATGATCCATATTTAATTTGCTGTAAAAGCCTAGTGCTCCTGTGACATTATCTACAAGAACAGGCTTCCTAGTTTCTGGTGGCCAGCAAATAATTTTGCAATGACTGCAACGCTATGCACCTTGCCATAATTGGAGACAAGTGCTGTCCTGAAAGAAAGAGTTATTGTCTAGCTTTGTTTTTGCAGTGTTTGTGGCTTCAGCCTCAAAGGTGTGTGCACGCCCACTTGCCTCAGGTCAACAGCATTACAATAAACAGGCCTGCCTGCCACAGCATTCTCCAAACAGCCTCCCAGTGTGGTATCACTGCACTGGCCTGTTACTACAGAACACCACAGGAATGCAATGGCATTTTATTGACTCCTCTGATAGGAGCAGTGATAGCAGACACCTTGTTGTGCAAACAGGGTGCAAGCTGAGATGCTGGCAATCGATAGCTCTTGCTCATTACTTGAATTACAGCAGCACCTGGAGACTTCAGGCAGGGCTAGGAGGCTCCTTTTGGTCTAAAATCCACCTAGGGTGGCTGGTACTAGTGTTTGAGTCCAGATCTGGTTTTGAATGAACATATTTATTCACCTTGTCAGCTATCCAAGACATATGGCAATGTCTTCACCGTGCATTTTGGACCCAGGAAAGCCGTGGTACTGGCTGGATATGAAACCATCAAGGATGCCCTTTTAAATCATGCTGAAGAATTTGGAGAGAGGGCAGAAATACCCATATTTAGGAAAATGACACAAGGAAATGGTAATTGACCTTTTGATTGGGTAGGTTTTGTAGTTTTTTCAGTACCTTCTTACAGCAGAGGGTATCACCATCTTACAGATCCATTTTTGTGATCTGAGAGAGGTACCAGTGTGTAAGAAAGCCTTAAAATGCTTATGAACAACAGGTGACATAGGATGTTACATCTTTATTTTAGGCATAGCATTCAGCCACGGAGAGCTATGGAAAACTATGAGAAGATTTACCTTGTCCACACTGCGGGATTTCGGAATGGGAAAGAGAACCCTGGAGATCCGAATCCTGGAGGAAGTAAATTCCCTTATCAAATATTTTGAATCCTATCATGGTGAGTGTCAAGTCTTTCTTCCAGAGACAGAAAACAGGTCTAGCAGAACAATAAAAATTAATGAAAGTTTAACTCTGAGCAAATGGTATCTCGTGGTTAAAGTTCAGCATATGCTGCAGTAGGTTATTGAACCGAGGCCTTAAAACACTGAAACTAAGTTCCTTGCTATGCATTCTGGGTGGGGAATGAGTTTTCTTTGGGAGCTCAGGACTATATTTCTATAGGAAATCAGACCAAAAAAAGCACAATGTCCTTTCTTTCAATTGCTTGAAACACAGGGAAACCATTCGATACAAAAATGATACTCAACAGTGCTGTATCCAATGTCATCTGCTCGATATTGTTCGGAGAGAGGTTTGAATATGATGATCCTGTGTTTCTAACATTGCTGGAGCTGATAAATCAAAATGCTAAGCTGTTGGGCTCCCCTATGGTGCTGGTAAGAGCTCTATTTTATGTTTTACCTTTCCGATTTTTTGGGGATATCAAGTTGTCCATATTTGTTCTCCTGGCCTCCCACAACTTGCTTCTTGAAAACAAGAACATTATCAGCCAGCCAGCCTGTACAGAACACATCTGTGGTTCTGTATGTGAAACACATAGATTCCCAGGCCCCTGTGCTTAGTCAGTGAAGCTTATTAGTAGAAGAAAAAAACACCAAAGTCTTCACAAAAGGAACAACTTTACCCTCTTTGAAGAGCAGAAGCACAATCTCAAACCTGCCTCCTTGTATTCCACATTCAGTAACTCTCTTAGTTCTGCTTCCCCTACTACCAAGTTTGACAAACTTCTTTTTCTTTTATTTTGGCCACTGAAGTTCAACCTTAGCAGGCTAACAGCCTGATATAAACCTGTTCCTTCCTGACACAAAGCTTCTGCTTTGACCACCAGTGGAGTGAGCCACACTGGGGTCTGTGTCTGTCTGTAACCCCAGACTAGCTAAGCCCAAAAAGCACCACTCAAGCACAGGTCAGAGCAATGTTGTCTGTCTGTGAAGGTGGCCAGTTCAAGTCCCTTCTGCTGCCATAGGGGTGTGGCACACCTGGGGACCTTCCCTGGAATAAGTACAATGCTCTCATTCCAATCTTTCACATCTGAAACCCTCTGTCCCACCATCTACACAGCTGGAAGCCCTGAAAGAAGATTTAAGCTGGTGAATCTCCCAAAAGTCATGGCAAGGACTCATGCAGAGGCATAACAGAACAGAACACTCTGCTTCTGCAGGAATCCATTGCTGCTTAGACAGTACATGTGAATGTGGGGGAATTACAGCCTGAAATGTCAGGGCATGGGACAAAGGGCAAGCAGTGTGATTTGAGATACCAATATGTGTTCAAAATTTCAATTAACAGTAAGAATTCTCTTGCTCCACAGTTATATAATTTCTACCCACACCTTGGATTTCTCTCTGGAGCTTCCAAGACTGTGCTACAAAATATCAGTGAATTGAACGCTTTCCTCCAGAAGCTCTTCCAGCAACACAAAGAGGAGCTTAATGAAAATGACTTAACAGGCTTTGTTGATGCCTTTCTGGTAAAGCAACAACAGGTACTTTAAAGCTGAGTCTGAGAGTCTTTTTCTTCTCTTAGCTATGACTTATTCTTAGGACTGGCCATCTGTCAGGGACTGGGAGCATTTGGAGACAGAAGGACTGCAGTGAGCAGGATATATCAAACCTTATACTCACAGTGAGCTGTGCTGGACTTACTCCGTGGCTCCACTGAAACTGCTGGTTAAAAGGTTGTCATGATGTCCCATGTGTGTGACATAAGTTACCACTCAGCACACATAAAGAGGAGATCATCCCAAACCTTCCTGCAAGAACGGTACAGTTATAAAGCGCATTGCAATAAATAAATTCCAACTAATATCTAGAGCTGGGTATTGCCCATATGCTTGGGACCAGACAAATTCCACACAGCACAGGCCGTATTGTTAAAATGCTAAATGTTTAGTTTTCCAGCACATTTAGAGTCACAGAGACCTAAAATGCAGATAAAAATGGTGGCAACACAGTCACATATAGGTGTCACTTGCTGTAGAACTTATGGCCATTACCTAAATGTTTTGAAGGAGTCAAAGAAACCCCACACTATGTTCGACAATGGAAACCTGATGTTTTCAACCTTGGACCTCTTTGCTGCTGGGACTGAAACTACATCTACAACTGTGCGCTGGGGGCTCCTTCTGATGATGAAATACCCAGAAATTCAGAGTAAGGCTGACAAGTCTCTTCTACAATTCCTTGTTGTATGCTTAAGGCTTTGGTTGTGGAAGGGAGTGGAACTCATTCAGTGCTACCTAAAGTAATGATTCTGAGTGCTCTGAGAGTGATAACAACCGTTGACTTTGTAAAGGAATTTTTTTCAGCTGGATTGCAATAAACCAGCCCAGCCAAGTGGGAGAGGCTGAGGGGCAGTCTACAGTTACAGTAAAGCTCCCCTGTGATTATTCGCCTGCAGGCTATGGGCTTACGTCACTAAAGGTCTCCTCAGGAGCTGATTCTGATCTGGTTTCTGTGGAAGGTTATGGGGTAACAAAGGTGTGTAGTCAGAATCAGGCATGGGATGGACTGTAGTGACTCTGTTCAAGTTCCCTTGGCTCAACTACAAACCTGAAAGAGCCATACCATGCCCCGGCTTACCCACTTCTGCTCTTCCCAAATAATCACAGTTTTCCCTTTTCTTCATCTTTGCCAAACTGGAAGTCATTTCAGTTGCAAGGTAAGATTGTTATCAGCTTCTTAATCCTTTCCTCCCTCCAAGGAAAGATTCAGGAAGAAATGAACCGTGTCATTGAACCAGGAGAGCTGCCTAAGTTGGAGGACCGGAAAAAAATGCCTTATACAGAAGCAGTGATACATGAAATACAAAGGTTTGCCAATATTGTCCCTATGGGTGTATCACGATCAACTCCCAGAGATGTGAGTTTCCGAGGCTATGTGATTCCTAAGGTGAGCTTTGAAGACAGCAGCTTATGCTGTACAGATTCCTTACACTTTTCTTTAAAGCACACAAAGAAAAATACAAATAATTAAAGTCACCATGATACATGTTTTCATGTGACCCTTTGTCTTGGATCCAGGAAAACTTGCAGCATACAATGGACTGTGGTCTGTTACAGCTGTTTGAATCTTGAATAACCATAATTAAATCGCACTGGTTTGAATCTTTTATGTCAAATGTGGAGCGTCTACTTCAGCATCTTTCTTGAAAGATCTGACTCTGTAAGAAAGGAATGTTTTGTGGTCCAAAAAATAAAACAGCAGCTACTGATAACAGGCAGAACCACAATGGGGCAGGGAAGCATCCCCAGTTCTGTTTGTCATGGCTCAATCTTACTTGCCTCTTCACATTAGAAACAAGAAAGCAGTCTTGCTCAACTAGGACAGTGATCTCCTCTTCCATGTGTTTCTTTGATCCCTTTCAGGGTACTGAGATTATTCCACTGCTGACCTCTGCTCTGAATGATGAGTTACACTGGAAAACCCCAGATCAGTTCAACCCTTCCCATTTCCTGGATGCCAACGGGAACTTCATTAGGAGAGAAGCATTTATTCCATTTTCCGTAGGTGAGAGGGGGTTGTGTGTATGTATCACCTGGGGCTAGGCTAACGGCAGTTCCCCCAGACTCAGGAAAGTATGAAAGCCAGGGATACAGAATAGAAGATGAGGGATTTCTAGTCATTTTTTTCTGTCCACCATTGCTGTTGGTAACTACCTGTTCTCTAGGAGATCTGGGAGACACTGATTTGCTCACAGTCACTGAATAATTTCATATACCTACAGCCCTCTGTGTAGCTTAAGTCAGTAGCACCTTCAATACACAAAGAGAAGGAAGGGAAAATTTCCTACCTCAGCAGTCTGCTCTTACAGACTGTATCTCCAGTTTAGGTCTCAGAGATCAACACTAACAGTTACAGTGCTGATCATTAACTTCTCTCCTGGTTGTTTTCAGGACGAAGGGCTTGCCTTGGTGAAGGACTGGCCAAAATGGAGCTGTTCCTCTTTTTTGGGGGCTTGCTCCGCAAATTTGTTTTTCGTCCCCCTCCAGGAGTGGATAAGTCAGACCTGGATCTGACTGCTGATGTCGGCTTTACCTTGAACCCCATGCCTCACCTGGTTTGTGCTGTGCCCTGTGAATGATCAAACAACATGGCAGTAGAGTAGTGAACACTTCGAGCTTGAAAGCAAGTTTAGTTACAGGGGGGAAAAGCCATCTGTACCTGAGCTTTAGGGCAAGGAAGACACCAGGCACTGCTATTTTTCTCATTCATGCTATTCCCTCCAACAGTTCTTGTGGTATCTCTAATGCAAACCCTTCAGACAGCCCTGAATACTGCTCTCAGAAGCAGTGTGATTCATTCCTGGAACAGCACACCAGAGATGCTGTTTTCAGGACTGTTTGAAAGAATGAAATGCCTTCAAGCCTCCTCTATAGATATAACCCATCAGAGGCTCTCCCCTGCCAGCCTCCAAGGGGAATTTCTCAGCCCAAAGTCCAAGCTCTACAGCAGAGCTAATTACTGATGGCCCAGCTGGAAACAACAGACACTTAATGGATCTGGAAATCTCCTCAGGACGGTTGTTCAGCTGAGCCTCAGACTGAGCTTCCATTGTGCCATACAACCTGCCTTATCTTTATTACAGAGTCCCAGACATGAGGGTGTAACGTGGGCTGATGCCAAGACCCAGGCACAGGACAGTTATCGAAAACATCTAAGTGGTTTGGGAAGTGGGTTCATTCCAACTCACACCAGGCACTTCATGCTGAACAGCCTATTTATGATGGGGCCAATTTAGCAGCTTTCTGCTGCTGCTAAGAAAGGAATTTCTACCACTCCCTCACCTCTCCTGGCTTCATCCTGGCTCTGGCACTTGTCCAATCCCTTACTGGGCCATCATAGATCCCTAAACTGTCAGAAAATGACCAGCCATGGCAAGTGAAGAGTTTCTGAATCAGTGTGGCTAAAGTGACAAGTCCATGGCAGTGGGAGGGCGATGCAGACTGGGGCTGGGCAGCAGGACTGCCACGCTCCATCAGAGAGCTGGGAGAGGCTCAGCCCTCTTCTCCTCTTGTCCTTGTGAAAACAGATGTAGAACTAATAATAGAGTCTGGAAGGAGAAGCAGGTTAGACTTTGTAACCAACTTGGTTACCTGTGCCATTAACTTGTTGTATGGGGATCTCTATGGAAAGCTGGGGACACCCCAGAGACTGTGGCTGTCCTAGAGCAGCTGTTTGATCACTACAATTGATGATTTATTTCATGTAGCATCCCTTAGGAGTAGGAAGAAGTTGCTGTACCTACAAGGCTACACTCATTGAGGGAAGGATGATACATGAGTGAAATCTGAATGGGGGTGCAGGTACAAGAGAGGAGGCTGCTTTGTGTGCTGTGAAACAGGCAGGAAACCACACGTGGGTTAGGGAGAAGTGAGTCACTAGAGATGCTTTTGTGTTGGTTTAGAAGTGAGAAAGGAAGGTTAGGATAAAACAAAAAAAGGGAGAAATAAAGTTATAGAGACTGAGGGGGGAGTTACAGCAAATCTACAACATAAAATTAAAGTTGCTGTCACCTAAAGATGACCTGTGCTGCAAATGGAAGGAAAGAAAGGAGAAAGAATATGAAGGGATGACAAAGTAGGGTGGCCTCTGGCCAAGACACTGACCCTTCTCACTAGCTTTAGTTCACACAACTAAAGGCAGCACTCTAACATTAATACTGTACCTTGTACTTGTACTGGTATTGCACTTGTACACGTGCTGTACCACAGGGCCAGCTCCTGGTTACAGCTCAAGGAGTCTGCTGGGCAAGCTGTGCAACAAGGAAGCCTTCGCCGCTGTGCTTGCATACGTTTGTTTTGCTGTTGCTCTATTTGCAGTCTGACTACTGCAAGCCTGACCTTACCACCCACTTAATCATTAAATATTTTGTTCTGTTGATCTATCTGGTGTTACAGTATGAAGTTGATTTTGGGTCAAACTGATAAAGTTGGACTGCACCACCTTTATTACACCCACACTAGAGAGGTGAGCACAGGGATCCTTGGGCAGCATATGCAGCCAGGACATGTTTGGCAACACAAAGAGTGAGCAATACTCATAACCACAAACAGCTCAAAGGAAATAATTGAATTTTAATTCCAGAAAATCACAACTGCTGTGTGAGTCAGGATGTGGCTCTGCATGGCTTTATGATGTGGCCCCTTACAGTGGTCCCTGTGTCTCTTGCCCTTGCTTACAAGGAACTCATCACAATAAAAGCCATCAGGAGTTATCTGAGCCTGCAGTCCTGGGTGCACTGTTGGTCAAGAATGGGACTGGCAGGAGAGGCATAGAAACCTGGGAGGATTTAAGTTAAAGGACGTAGGGCTGGTGTTTCTCTCTCCCAGGCTCTCTCCCCAGGCTGGCTGTCTGGCAGTGCAGTGGTTGCACTTCAGGAGGCCGATGCCCTGTGCTCCACGTCCTCACCAGCACCACCCGGTTCACATGGGGTGGCAGAGTGCCACGTGGGCAAAAGGGATGGAGGACAACCCGGCCAGGAGCACCCCGAGGGGCCCGGCTGCCCCAGGAATGCACCCGGAGCAGTGTCAGCGCCTGGCAGGTGTTCCATGCTCGGCTCTGTGTGCTCAGGCAGGGCAGCACGTAGCAGCGCGGCTCCGGAGCGAAACACGTACCAGACACATTATTGAGACAGGAATTTCTTGTCATCGCAAGAGTTTTACTTACCTTTGTCATTTTAATGCATTGCACTCAGAGCCTGGTTTGAAAAAAAACCCACAATACACTCCCCTTGGCTTTTCAGACATAATTTAAGTCTCTGAAAGACCTTTTTAGGATTTCAGAGGTTCCCAGGGCAAGGATGAAATACCAGGAGAGCGCCAGCAACACGTAGCTTTTGCACTACAGGGTGCTTCCAATCAGAGAAAACCCTGCAGGAACAAGCATTTTGCCCAGAGTGCAGAGCATGTGCAAGTTCTCATCACAGTGCCCACGTTCTGTGTCCTGTGCCAGCCTGATCTTTCCTGCCTGTCTTTACAGCCCCTCTGCCTCTTCGCTCACTGAAGCAGGCAGGGTTGAGTCATCCTAGGCATGCTCTGGGGGAAACCGTTGCCTCCAGCCCATTTCTTGGAAACTAGTAAAAAAATAAATCCCAGAAATGTTGTGACACACTCGCTGCTTCTGCTTCTGGGTGGCTGTTGTGCTGTAACATCTCCACACCACACAGAGAGCTCCAGTGTGCAACACAGCACCGTTTGCTCTGGGACCCTACTCACCATAGCTATGTCCCACTCTGGATCAGGTCCTCTTCCTTCCCCGTCTTCTTTGCATTTGGAAGGCTGAGGGACCATATTTGCTGAATAATGGCCTTTATATTGTCTAACCTTTGGACAAATGTACCTTTAGCCTTGCGCTTCCTCATCATGTAAGAGAGCTCATTCTTCCCCGAACGATCTTATTCCTTTGGCTGTTTATTTCCAACTTCCTCCTGAAAACCACTATTCAACCAGGTAGACTTCAATTATTCTCTACAAGATTTAAACCTTTATGAGGGATACAAGCTCCAGGTATTTAGCATCTTTGACTTAAAATCATTCCATTCTCGTGTCTTGTTCCCCTTCCGGAGCCTGTCAGGTCAGCTGGCTTCATTAACTTCCCCAATATCTTCCCTCTATCTCTTAGAAGCTGCTCTTACAAAATGAAGAGTCCTCCCAGAAGCTTCAAATCTAATTTTGTCTTTCCATTCCACTCATGAATCCACTCATGATCACTTGATCCAAGCTAATTTTCCATGGCTAGCTATTACATGTCCTCTGCTTCAGACACAAAGTCTGAAATCACATCCCTTCTGGGCAGTTCAGAGCTGACTTTATGAAGAAATTTATGGGCTACAAGCCCCCAGGGATACATGGGCTTTACCATTATTAACAACCTTTGATCTCCACTTGACATCAAGAAAGCCAAAGTCTCCCATAACAATACTATTTTTTCTCTCTAGTAACACAGAGATCTCAAATCCTATCTCAATCTGAATCTGGACATTCTAATAGGATTCATAAAAACCTTTATATTTCCTTGTGTCAGCAGAGTGCTTGGAGGGTCATAGTACTGCTAATGAAGGACCTTGAGGTCTCGGGGAGGAGGAGGTTATAGAGGAATGCCAAGCACCTTTTCCCATGTATATGTTCTTGCACACACATGCATGGGTTTGTAATTTGAAACTCTCTTTACTTCTGGACAGGCTTTGCAAACTGCTTAGACCACATTCTCTGAGGTGTTTAAAGAGGGTGGAGTATGCAGTATTTATTTAGGTACTCTACAAACCTTAATAAGAATCGAGTGCTTGTAGCAATCGCAGAGAGCAAACAGAAAGCCAGCTGGCAGAAACTGAACAGTGCCACTGCATTTTTATTGCTTATAACCCCCAAAAAACAGATTATTACTAAAAAAATGTCTTTTTTAATTTCGTTTCTATCTGATCCTACATTAATTTGTCTGCTCTGTGCAACAGTATTATTAGCTGTAGTCTATTTTTCAAATGGCTATAAAAATTCAGCTTTCAAATTACCTCCTGGTCCAACTCCTCTTCCGATCATTGGTAACCTGCACTTGGTGGATCTTAGAAGGCAAGATAAATCACTAATGAAGGTAGGACAAAAACCCCCTAACCCAGACCCTCACAGATTTTAAAGCTGCCTGGGATGTATCAGTGAGAACTTTTTTGTCTTTTTAAATTCCAACTAAATTGTAAAGGTGTGAAAATTGCTTTATAATATCTTTTTGGGCTTCTTCTAGTCAATTCTTTGTTGATGCAATGTAATTTAGGAGCAATGAACCATTAAAAAAAGACCTCTGGGTAATATGGGATTTCTTCATGTAATTGTGATGATGTACATGAAGTCTATAATGCTTGTGGGATTTGAAATATTAATTTGACAGCTTGGACACCCAGAAATCTTTTAAAGCGTTAGGACATAACTAACGTGAAATGAAATTGCTTCCCTCCCGTACGCCCTGGAGATCTGGCAAGAGGAATTCCACAATGCAGTGACCCCAAAACTGCTGAGGAGAGGGCCAGATCCAGATGCTCCACTGCAAAATCCCCTTGATGAATTGGACACGCGTTAAAATCTGATGGCAGTACAGGAGAGGGATGGGAAAGTTGCGCTAAGGAACCGGAATGAATAGCCTGTAAGCTCTTCTACTAACCTGTAATTATGACAACTTACCCCACTTACGGTAGTAAAGTGTCCTTCGGTGCAAGACGAGGCTGGCACAGCCCGGGGCGGATCTGTGGGCTGCTGAGCCCGGCTTTAGCAGACGGCACCCGCGGGGACCGACCCGTGCCAGGGTCACGGAGAGAGTGAGCAAACAGACAGCGCCGGTTCACGGCTCCCGTCACACCGGTGCTCAGCAAACACGGGCTGTGTTGTGGGAGCAGACCTCGGGGGGTTAGTGCTGCCATGGGGTGAGGCCCCAGCACCTGGTGTTGTTATGGGCAGTGTCAGGGTTGGGGTCAGTTTTCCCAGCAGGGCTGGGCAGATGCTGCTGCAGCCTCGGAACGGCGGTTCGGAATTACCTCCGCGCGCTTTTGTCCCTTGCTACTCTGTATTTGGTATTGCCTGTATTTGCCTTTGCTTTGGGATTACTCCAGAGGGGTTATGCCTCCATCTCACCCCACAGAGAGCAAAAAATGGTGATTGCACTGAGCAGCAGGCACCGGCTGGTGTGTGTTGGTTGGGCACTGATGGGTGTCCCCTCTTCCCTGCGAAAGCTGCCGGTGGCCCAGTACAGGCTAAGGCTGCACATATATACCTTGTGTTTGTTTAGGCAGCAGATTTGGACTGTGGCTTCCCATCACCTTGCTTCAGCTCAGCCCAAACTCTTCTTGGCTGTCCCCAGGTGCTGTTTTCAGGTTGCCAGGAAGCAAGATACAGAGGCAGTGATGGGGTAGACATGGGCAGGAGCAATTCGCCCACAGTCCCCAGTGCAGTGCCGAGGAGATACACAGCTTCTCTGGTCTAGTAGCAGGGGTGCATGAGTGCTACCAGAATTTTCCTGTGCAACAGCATCATTATTTGTACTGAATTGTCTTCTCTCTTTTCATCTTTCTCCGGTTTGCCAACTTTTGTTGCCATTTGTGGTCCAGTCTTTAACTCTAGGTGGGTTTTATTGTTTTTAATTTATTTCCTCCTTAACAGCAAAACCAGATTAATAATGAACTGATGGGGTGGGGGTCCTTTCATGGTAAGAGGGCTGAATTCCATATGGATGCCAGCAAGGCATCCATATGAGATGCCTGGTGTTTGACCGTGATGAGCTCCAGCTCATGGGTGCCATTCTGCAGGTAGCGGCTCTGCAGCCATTCCCAGCAGGATGCCAGGACGGAATATGTCCTTTCAGAAAGCAACAGGTGCTTGCTGCATGCACGCTCCCTCCCTTCCTGACCATCACAGCTCGCCTCTTTTTCAGCTTGCGGAAAAATACGGCCCCATCTTCACCCTCCACTTTGGGTTCCAGAAAGTTGTGGTCCTGACCGGGTACGAAGTTGTGCGGGAGGCGCTTGTGAACTACACAGAGGAGTTTGTAGACAGACCATCCATCCCAATATTTGACCAAATTCAGAACGGAAACGGTACTAGAGCAATGATGGGGGTGGGTGGGAGGGACGACACCATCGCTTAGTGCCAGCCTAGCTGTGCATCCCCGGAGCCCGGCTTTTAAACATCCCCCTTGGGCCCTTCTGAAGCCAAGCTGACAGAAGACGTTTGGCTTTCCTCACTTGCGCTCAGTGACTCCTGGCTTTCCATCATTTTTGCTAATGCACTTGCAGCTGATCCGTATCCTAAAAGTTCAAGGGTGAGGAGTGGGATTTTTAAAGGCACTGTGGTGATTCTGGGGTTAATTTCCATAAGGTGTTGATGTGAGCAGTTCACTGCCACCACCACGTTTATGAACCTTCCTCATGTTTTCAGGGGACTTTGGACTAAGTGGTTTGGCTGTTTGGAGCTGTAGGGTTTTTCCCTTTCTCCCACTGCCAGGTGCCTCAATTTTGGACATTATCAGTCCCCACACCTTTGCCTTCTCACAAAGGCTCTTGGATGCATGAACATGAAGTAAGTTTGGGCAGAAACAATAGACTGAGGCTGGAAATTCACCCCCACAAACAATCCCATAATTTTTCCAAGGCAACTCTACATCCCTGAGTATTTCAGAGGACATTTTGCCTTGTTCATCCTCTGCTTCACCTGAGGCTTTAGATTTAAACCCAAAATGAAGCTTTGTATGCTGGTCACAGGCTGAAGTTGGGATTAGAATTAGAAATAAAATTACCCAGCCATAATATCAATAGATGAATTTATTGCTACATATATAAAAGGAATCGATGGAGAGAAAAGTATTTTTTAGAGCTAATTTACATGTAAAATATCCCTGTGGGAGACTGACAGTATTGCACCATAAGTCCTTTCAGACTTATCTTCTCAGCCCAAGTCTGAGGCACTTAGAGGTGACCCAAAGATGGAAGTTCTCATTGTTAAGTAACAATGGTCACAAATTTTCCCCATGAAACATTTTTTCTCCAGAAAATGCCAATTTGTTGACTGTGAAGCTGTTCTCAGAAAAGGAATGATCCAGATGAAATTAGAGAAAAATTAGAAATTGAAGTTTAGAAATTTGCTTTGAGATTTTTAGAGAAAAAAGTTTTGCTTTCCAAATTAAAACTACACTGTTTTAAAACAGAGATTGCTCTAGAAAAAGCAAACACATATAAAAATCTCACAGCCAAGATGAAGACGTGAAGGGCTGGAATCCAGTTTTTAAACTGACACAATCTGAGATAGTTTTTTGATTATTCACCCAATTTTTTCTTTACAGCACTCTGACAGGATGAAACACCCATCCCTGCTTGAAGGTTTTAGTTATCAACCAAGCATGAGCTCAGAAACCTCCACAAAAATATCAGTATTTTTGCCACTGCTGAAAATACAGCATTGCTGGGAATCTCAGTAAAACAGTTTAGCACTGACCAGGGTTGAGAAGACTAAATTATTCTATCCTGTATAGATAAAACACCTTTATGACTGGAATAGAACAAAGGGAGAAGCTTCAGAGATACAAGGTTGTTGCTTGAGGCCTTAGACCTGTAAACAGTGGGGTCGGAAAGGTTGCATGATTGACTTAAACCAACATCTCCCTCCAGCTCTACAGCCAACCTGTACTGGTCTGAAAGCCATCCCTGCTTATCTGCCACGCAGGAGAGGGCTGAAGTAACTGGCTTGGGAGGGAGCTTGTTTTCCTCAAACGACAGGCTCAGTGAGACTGGGAGAATGCAGCTGAGAGGATATAGGGATGGGGCCCATAGAAATGAGAGACCCTTAGTCCTTAAATCCATGGGAAACTGGGCAGCAGAAACACTTGCGGAGATCCTGCCTCATCCAGTCCTGTTTTGTTTGGTGTGGTGGGGCTCCTCCGTGCCTGAGCCCAGCACCATGTCTCACGGCCTCTCCAGGTCTGTTCTTCTCCATCGGGGAGCTGTGGAGAACAACTCGGAGGTTCACCGTGTCCAGCATGCGCAACCTCGGCATGGGGAAGCAGATGATAGAAGGGAGAATTTTTGAGGAGCTTCACTTCCTCATTGAGAGGATCAAATCCTTCAAAGGTGAGCTGGAAACCATCACTGTACAGCTGTACAGCCTCATACGTGTCACAGCTGCTCGACATCTCACAGCATTCCCGTCCTCCTCCCGTTGCAGGGGAACCTTTTACCCTGCCGTCCTTCAACTGTGCTCCCATCAACGTCACCTTTGTCATGCTGTTTGGGGACAGGTTTGACTATAAGGACCCAACATTTCTCACTCTCTTAAGACTCATAGATGAAGTTATGATTCTTCTGGGATCTCCATATTTAAACGTAAGTGACCTGTCCCACAGATTAACAATTTTTTACACTGGCACATCACGTCTGTGAGCTACACAAACCATAGGATTTGCTTCAGCAGTTTTCAAATGTTCAGAACCAGCCATTAAACCTAAAATGTGACAGTTCTCCATGTGTCACCTTGGTCACCATAAATGTGCTGCCAGATTCCCCTTTGCTACTTTCCTTTTGATCCTGCACATCCATGTGGAGCTAAAATAAGAACTGAACTATGGTTACTTTAGCTCCAGAGATTATTTTTTGAGGGGGTTTCAACATAATTGAACCATCTAGGCTTTCTTTGCTGCATTTCCTATAGGCACATTCATTGTTGATGTTTAGGTGAGTGACACTTCATGGATTGCATTAAAAATGCTTCCTTAGAGAGTGCCAGGAAAAGTTGGCTCATCTTCAAACTATCCAGGCTGATCTTCCACAACTGATGCTGGAAAAAACTAACTAGTCCCATACTGACCTAATCTGGCTGGTGGCCTGGCACACTGCAGCCCCAACTCTGTTGGGAGGCTGACCAGGCTGTTACCAGCAGACGATCTGTTCCCACAGAACAGCACAAGTGCTTAAAATTTGGTCATACTAAATAAAGACTCAAATGGTTGCAAAGCTCTCCCTATTGAAAATCTGCCCAGGAAGTCCCTGGGATGCTGAGATATTGCTACTGAAGACAAAATTCAACTGATATGTTGTGCCTTGGGAAGAAGCTGTTTTAGCACCTACCGAGGTCATGGGTTTGATCTCTCTACCGGCCATTCACTTAAGAGTTGGACTCAATGATCCTTGTGGGTCCCTTCCAACTCCGAATATTCTGTGATTCTGTGTGATATTTCTGCAGGCCTAATGCTTCTCTTTTTTAATTCCTCGTTAGTATTTCAATTTCTACCCATTCCTTGGATTTCTTTTCAAAACCCACAAGATTATGCTTAAGAAAATAGAAGATGTGCGTGCCATTTTAAGGCAGTACATGAAGGCGAGCAGGGAGGATATCAATGAGAACAGTGTGAGAAGCTACATCGATGCACTCATATTCAAGCAACAAGAGGTATTTGACTGCTTAGCTCTATTGACTGTTTCTAATGTCTCCTTTGGATTTTCTAGCTAAAACAGTTGCTAAGTCTTGATTTCAGCCATGTCATGTACATCTGTTGAAATCCATGCTGTTATTCTAGTGGTGTTGAAACCAGGCATCAGCCTCTTATAGTTGGTGCATTTTACTGCAGGGATTTTTCTATCAAAATTAAGATACCAAAGCTACAATCTCAGTGCAGTCCTGAAATAGCAGCACTAATAATGTGAGCTTCTTGTTCCTAGTAGAAAATGCATGAATTCACATGAAAGCTGACACTGCCTTTCTTTTTACGACAACAAATCAATTAATCGTTGATACTGTTGCTCTAAGATAAATTATCTGCTTAAAGTACTTGAATGATAAATCATCAGCACAAGTCCTAACCCTGCCCTGCATCTTACTTAGTAGAGATTTGGCAGTTTCACGCATCAGTTGATTTCATTCAACATAAAATACTTGGGCTCTGGGGTTTTTTCTTCTTTCCGTCTGGATCCAGGCTGACCTTAGGCACTAAGTATTCTACTCAGTTCTGTGGAGGAAAAGTTAGCACAATTCTAAAGGCCAGGCAAAAAATGGCCTGAAAGGTGATTTTGGACATTGTTGGGGATTCAAACCTACCCCTGGGCAGGAGTAGTCCCTCAGAGGTAGGATTAGCTGAATCTCCTTCTGTACAGGGCTCTTTCCAAACCTGCAAGGCTGAGCCTGTGAACAGCACCTGGCTCTGGGCTTTTTCCTGCTTCTGGGTGGAGATGGATATTGAACCCAAACCCCACTCCAAACTTTCCATCTGTGGTGCTCCCATCTTTGGTGAGTGCTGTGCATTCAAGATCAGGTATACTATCTTAGCACCCAGTTCGCAGACACGAGGCCATTGTGGGCAGTGTCGTAGGCTCTGCAGTATTCCCTCAGCTTGCTGAATACTAAGACTGATGTTTTTAAGACCTTTCTTACCTCTTGTGTTTTTCAAGGAGAAAAACAAGAAAGACAGCCTCTTCCATGATGACAACTTAATGGCATCCATCCTCGACCTGGTCATGGCAGGAACAGAGACCATAGCCACCACGCTCCAGTGGTCCATCCTGCTCATGATGAAATACCCAGAGATTCAAAGTGAGCAACTTTTACCTACACTCCATCCATGGCAAGGCTGAAATGGGGAAGGGAGAGGCCTGGCCTCAGATCCACAGAAGCTCTTTTGCCTTAAGAGCTGAATCCTGCCTCTTCATTGTGATGAACTGATGTAACCAGATGCTGATTTAGGTCACAAAATAGTCCCTTTGCTAGTCTCTTGCTAGGAGAGAGGATGAGTGGAGACCAAAGTATGATGCTGAGGAAACAACCCATCCATGTGCCTGAACTAGACACAGAGCAGGGAAACCCACATTGGTGCTTTGAGAATCCTCTCCCTCCAAACTCTGGAATAATGGAGTCCCAAAACCAAATCCAAGGAGGGAGTTGGCTTCCTTGCTGAGACAAACATCCCTTTTGTTTTTTCCTTCCAGCAAAGGTACAGGAGGAGATTGGGAGAACGGTCAAAGCTGGAAGCTGGGCCACGTATGAGGACAGGAAGAACATGCCATACACAAACGCGGTGCTACACGAAGTGCAGAGGTTTATCACCCTCCTGCCCCACGTTCCACGGTGCACTGCTGTTGATACTCACTTCAGGGGCTACTTCCTCCCCAAGGTAGGTACCTGCTCCATCCCAGGAACAAAACACCATTTGTCAGTGTCACTAGAGAATGGTTTCTTTATAGCCAGTTATAGGATAGAGTCCAAAATCATCCCCAGAAGAGTTTCTATTTTGCATCCAGAGAGACTGGTATCATAGGACTCAAACCATTCCCTCTCATACTCAGGACTTACTCCATGAGTGACCCTGGTTTACCTCCTTGCTGCCATCTGCACAGTGAAGTAGCTGCCAGAGAATTTGTAGGATCTTACCTTCTACTTGAGGTTTTCACATGGGGTTTGGTTTCAGTCCTTGGCACTGGTGGGAAAATCTCACTGATCTCTCTCTTCTGGGTGATGGGATAAAACCCTCAGGGTCTCCACCTATTCCAGGTGGAGCAAATCTCCCGGGACACCAAAGTCTGTGTGACAAAAATGAACCAAAACAGAGCACTTTGTTTTCTTTTGTTCCTTTGTGTACCTTTCTTTCAGGGTATAATTGTAATCCCATCGCTTACCTCAGTGCTGCTGGATAAGACACAGTGGGAGACACCATATGAGTTCAACCCCAACCATTTTCTTGATGCTGAAGGGAATTTTGTAAAGAAAGGAGCTTTCCTGCCCTTCTCCACAGGTAACTAAAGGGCTGATCTGCACACAGAGCTGAGGCTATGGCAGGACCACTTCATTACAATATACACTTAAGAGGTTTCATGGCCCTTAACTCGGTCAATAAGCAAGCAACCAACAATTCTGCATCTGGGCAAATGGATGCTTTCAGAGCCCAGCTCTCCAACCACTGAATCTAGTACAAAGAGGGGTAGGAAAGAAGAAACACACTCATTTAAGTAAGTGGAACGTTAGGATAAATTCCACAGGAAAAGCGAGTTTCAAACCATTCCACTTTGGAAGGAGGTGGCATTTATCTATCAGGCTTTTCAAAGCCCTTCTCAAAGAGAAAGGGTTAAAGGTGCTGAGAGTGTTGGAAGAGCTAAGGAGAGGAAAGGGTACACCATTAATGTGTAATAACCCCATAACATGGCTGTGCTCTGCTGCTGCAGGTGGCTGTGTGACAAAAGACTAGGCAGGCACACTGTGCCAGCTGTCTTTAACAACACAGGCTCCTCTATTCCAAAATGGTTTAGTGCATTTCAAGGTTTCACTCTTGCTCCCATTGCAACATCTCAGATGCTAATGTGTCCATGGCAAACATTCCAGTTTGATTTTTCCATCAGGTTAACTCTTTGCTTTCCTCTGCAGGGCGAAGGAACTGCATCGGAGAAAGCCTGGCCAAGATGGAGCTGTTTGTCTTCTTTGTAGGGTTGCTTCAGACATTTACTTTTCGACCCCAGCCGGGAGTTTCAGAGTCTGACTTGGACCTTACTGTCCCCCAAACGACTTTCACATTGAGGCCTCAGCCTCAGGCGACCTGTGCTGTCCTGCGTGAATAACCACAGCCTTGTTCAAGAGCACCCCAAAAACTGGGAGGCTGTTTAGACCCAGCTTTGCTCAAACTCGCCATCCCCTGTCCTGCCACATCACCCTCTTTCCCGTCCCCTTCCCATTGTCTCCATCCACTCCCACTCCACTGCTCCATCCACCCCATAGGTTGCTCTTTGCTCCTGTGCTTTGGGGGCTGTGTGGGATCAATTACAAGCCGTGATGGTGCTGACAATCACACCCCACTTCTCAAGACAGACTGTGCATGGAGCCGATGAAGGGACCCACCAGCTGGCCTGGTGACGGGGATGCAGCCATGAGGGTGTAACACCCAGGCTCCCACAGTTCATAATGTCACAGAAATCTGCCCAAAATCCTCAGGAAAGTGACACCATGGTTTGCTGGAAGCCACAGAAATACACCGTGGGTCACACAGCTGAACTATCCATAGGTACCTCCTGAACTTTTAGCTTCTGGCAAAATCCCACTAGGATTTTGCCCATCAGGCAGCCAAGTCAAACACTAAGAGTAAAAAAAACAGATCAATTCATGTGACTTGAGGACAAAGTTATTTCTGCCCTGGAATAGCGTCCTGGAAGATGCCCAGAGTCTGCAAATCTTTTCAGATGAGGAAGTGCTGCTACAACCAAGCTCAACACTGCTTCACAGTCTGAATGAAACAGGAGCCACATTTCTAAGCTGCAATTTAAATCACAAGGCCACGTGAGATTTGCACCAGCATCCCATCATAAGATGCTAATAATACAGAAAAATAAACTATACCCACCACTAGTTTTATGCATCTCTGTCTTTCCTGACCTTGTTAAATAGGAGCAAAGACTGTTCCTCGCTTCAGACCTCCCGCCCATGTCAGCAGTCATTCCAGTGTTTGGGATGGTCTGGCCTTTGGAACCAGCCATGCAATTTTCCTGCAAATGGCATCTAATTTCACAGTGCTCATTTTGCACACACACATGCACAGACAATTGGGATCAGGGATTAAATGAGAGCTGGTTTTGGTTGACTTCCTTTCCTCTGAAGCTCTGTCTGGCTATCTGTAGCTCTGATGTCCCTATCTGTAGCACTCTTGTCTGCCATCATATTCCACAATCTTATCCCAGCTGATGTATAGCTCATACAGTTTTTCATCCATTTATCTGCCTGTGACTTCCCGCTTCTACATATGCATTTTCTTATCATGTGCTTTATCATATTGTTTGTTTCTCCCTTCATGGGAACCCAATAAAGTTTTAATCCCACGTCTTCATTACATTTCCTATGTCTGGCACCCAACCTTGCAGTATACAGAAATGAAAATGCCATGAAAGGTTGATCCTGAGCCCAGAGTGACAATGAATATTATAATGTCAGATGTATCTCATGGATGAGAGGTTCTGCATACTCTCAACCTAATAAAAACCAGCTCAGCAGGAGACTCTCCATACCTGCAGGGTGGTTTCTCCAGGGCAAGTTGCTCTCCCTTTGTGCTCAGCTATGGGCTGTGAGTCAGCCCTGGGGACAGTCTCACTTCTTTACTCTTGCTTGCAGAGGCTGAATCAAAGGCTGCCACCACAGCTTCCCTCATGCTGGTGCTGGCCCTCTGCTTAGTGCCTTTGATCCTGAGCCTCTCACCTGTTTCCCTCCCAAAGCATCACCTGCTGGCAATGCCACTTTTGAGGAGTGGTGGCAGTGGGATGGAGTCTTCTCCAGGGAAGGCAGGGAGGGACAGGGGAGCAAACCACATATCAACTCCATGAAGGAAGTCTTGGCCTTGCTGAAATAAAAAAATACTTTTACCTTGGGCTTCAGAGAGGGCAGAACTGTTACTCCTCTACCCCCTCCAAAAGTAATGTGAACTCAAAAGAGAGATATGGCAGCAATCTAATGCTCTGGGGGAGAGTGCTGGGCTGAGCTCAAATCTGCACAAATTCACCAGTGGAACCTCAGACCTGACCCCTTGCCATGGCTTGGAAGTAGAGAGATGGATCCCTTCCTGCATGGCACAGCAGCCTTCAGAGCTGGCTCTCTTTGGACATCACCTGGCACTCCCCGGCAGCAGAGCGGAGCCGGCGGCGGTGCTGGCTGGGTACAGGGATTCAGTAATACCTCTGCCTCAACAAGAGCCAGGAGCTACCAGGTGCAAACGTCCAAGGAAAACAGGTTTCTGTGATTCCTTGGAAAAGCGCATCCTACTCATGCCTGCGTGGGCAGGTGGATGGAAGGGATCCCTCCCCAGCACACGGAATTACACAGCTGAATATATCTCCACCAAATGGAGTGCCTGTCTCCCATTTACTTGCTCAGTCAAGCAATGGCAGAACATTGATTAAGACTCAACTACATATTTATCTAGCAGAAAACACTGGCTCTCAGGGGTGGAAATACCATTTCCACGTTCCTTGGTGGCCCTGAGGGTCTTCCCTCTAGCTGCAAAACATGTTTGTGCCTTGCAACACTCACCCGAATCAAAGGTGAACACCTTGGGGCAGGACAGGTGGCTGGATGTTTAAAATAAGATCTGAGCAAACCCAATTCACAGTGTGTATGTGGCTCATGGCACTGGCAGCTGGCTGGGCAGCGTGTCCCATTGCCCAGGCTGCCATTCCAAGCACTGTGTCATGCTGGGATCAAGAGCTCCTGCCCTCAGAGGGGCAGTGATCAGCATCTCTACCTGCAGCCCTTCTGCACCGGCCAGAGCAATCAGCATTGCACAGAATATAATTCCTACTTTACTTTTGCCACGAGATGGCACCACGATCCCTCTGAGTCACAGCCAGCCCAGCCCTGTGGTCCTTCCCGGGCTAAAACCCTCTGCCAGCACAAATTGGGGCCAGGTAAGGAGGGCAGAGCTCAGCCTTGAGGTTTTATGCCCCCCCCAGTCCAACTGCATTCACCTGCTGCAAGACTGGGTACAAAGACATTCATTTCCCATTAACCTGAAGGAATCAAGGAATGATTGGGGTTAAATTCATCCGGCATCTCCCATTTTTCCCATTTTATCCAGCAGCACGGAGGTGAGCAGAGGATCACTGTTGTACCCTGCAGCACAACCATGCTCTGCTGTAGCATGTGCGGATGTCGCAAGTTTCCAGCTTCCCACTCAGCGTTCCTCCCTTTGGGCTGTGTCTGTAACCCAACTTCTTCCTCGGAACAACTAATTTCTGGGCTTGTACAGAACCATATGACCCTTCATTAGTGAAGATTCCCAATTCCCTGGAATTACTGGCTAATGCCTGATCTGGCCCTAACCCAGCAGGGTGGTGGAAATCCAGATTTGTGATGGAGTGTTCAAAAAACCTGCAAACACGGCCCTGAGGACATGGTTTAGTGGTGAACATGGTGGTGGTCCTAGGTCGACGGTTGGACTTGATGATCTTAAAGGTCTTTTCCAACGTTAACAATTCTGTGATTAAGCTACAATGGTTGTTGGCTGTTCCTAAATTATGAAGCAGAGAAAAGGCATGGGCCAGGCTCCCTTGGTGCCCAGCTGCTCCCTGCATCCCTCAAGCAAGGCAATGAGACAATGTCCTGGTAGCCCAGAGGCAGCACTGCTCTGCAGGGCATGAACAGCCACAGAGAGTGAAGAGAATAAGGAACAGACTCCAGGGTATGAAGACTGAGCTCTGGGAAATGGGAAGTTGTGTGAGTAACCCTGAAGTCATATTGCCTTCGGACTGGACGTGGAGGAGATGAGGGATTAGGGAACCAGCTCTTCCCCACAAGAAGCCCTGTGCTTGAAGTTCACTCACTCCTTGTGATGTTTTGCCCTGTGGGTCACTGGTGCCCTGCTCCCCCCTTCATCTGGAGAGCAGCAAATACCTTGGGAATGAAGGAGCCTCTGAAGTGTCAGCTGAGGGGCACCTGGGAACCTGTGGCAGGAGGGTGACAAATCTCCACACCTCACAGATCACTACATTGGGAAATGGCATGTTTTTCCACTCATCAAAGGTAGGAGATCAGCCAGGGCCAAGAACTCACTCAATCTCTGTGCTAACCTTTTCTGCAGGACAAAGGAAAGGAAGAGAGTGAGTTTTCCTCAGTGGTAAAACACCTGTAAATCCCAGCTCCTGCTGCCTGCTGGTTGGAATACCCCAGGACAGGAGGTCTGCAGCCCCTGGGAGCAGATAGAGAACAACTCCTCAGATCCTTTGGTCCTTAATGGCAGCACTCAACATTTGGATGGAGGTGGACAGGTTCAGGATGTTCAGACTTTGGATGCTCTGGCACACATGAGAGGCTATGAAGCAACAGGAATTTCTGCACCTCCATGACTGGGAATCTGCTGCCTCTTCCCATGCCCGTAGGGAGGGAGGTGGCTGCCTGGAGAGTGCTGGAAAAATGACATTACCTCTCTCTTGCTCTCCATCAGGGAAAGAACTGTAGGACAAGTTTTAGACATTCATGCAATATGGTCTAGTTAATTTTTTCTTGCTTTTCCTTCAGTATGCAGCATTTAATGTATTAAAATAGGAGGATGATTACCTAAAATTTAAATATTTTAAATACAAATTTTATATATAAATTTTATATAAATAGACTGTCATAAAGTGTATTCATTAGACCAGAAATCTAATCAGCACCTCTGAATAGGATATGGCACTAGGAATCATCATATTGTTAAAATACCTCGTTTGAATACCAAAGCACCAATGTAGCTTGTCAGATTGTTTTGATTAATACTCTCTTTCTTTTTCTTGATGCAATTCTTTGAGATCACACACACACTCACACACACACACCATTCTACCTTTTTTAGTATGGTCTTGTGAGGTTTGAGGAGAAATACAAGGAATGAGTAGAAATTAAATAGCTAAAAGGAAACAGGAAAAAAAAAGTCACAGGAAAAATTAAATTCACCCATTACCATGTAACACTCAAGTGTCATAATGGAGAAATCATTTATGTGAGGAAACACATGACATGTGGTTGCAGTCTCTTTTTTTGGTAACTAAAAAATGTTAATATGTAAAAGTGCCTCCTCTTAGTGAAAATTCTCTACAGAAATGAATGGAGCCTATCAGACTTGTCTAGACAGAACCTATAAACATGAATTAAAAAAATACAATTAAGAGATAGTGATACTAAACTCATGAAACAATGAAATTACATTTCTAAAGAGGTAATAAAGCAAAAAGATAAAGCATTACGCATTACGCAAAGAAAACTCCAAGTGTTTAGCAAGCCAAAATACTTATGTTTTAGAGTTGTTAGATCATCGATTTTATCTTTCACATGAATTATAAATCAATTACACTCAGCTCTCAGCATCGTTAAATTTCACAGCACAATAAGCAGTTGCATTTAATGTGCAGGGAGGTTACTTACACCATTTCTCACTTATAAACTGGCTGCAGAATAAGATTCACAAATCTTTTACTCTTGCTAACTGGTTTTGCTGTTTTCTGCAAAAACTGAACCTAGTAACCCCCAAATACACATAAAATTGTCCTTAAGACAAGAGGTTATTTTGGGATGTTCACACAGCACCCAGCAGAAAACAGATGGAATGAGTCTGGCTAATTCTCTTTCTACATCCACCAAAAAAGTCTGGTTTTCAGTAGTTTTATCACTGGTCTGTCTTTAAAGAAAGAAACTCTGGCCATGCCTTCCCTAAAGAGACCTGATTCCCTCCTGTCTCTTCCACCTGAGCCTTGCTTGTACTGGAAACACTAAGGAGTAGAACACGATAACATTTTGTGGTTTATTCTGTGTACTGCTAGGAAAAATACTGACAAAACCAAACCAAACCAACCAACCACAACAAAAACCAACAAACAAAAAACCCAAACCCAAACAAACAAACAAACAACCCCCCCCAAACAAACCAGGTATGCAGAATCTTCCTGGGCAGGGGGCAGTATTTTAAGCAGTTGGGTGCTTTCACCCCATGGCTCTGGGTCTGGCTTGTTTATAGCTCTGTCTCTCTGCAGCCATACACAGCAAAAAGCTCAGTGCATGGGATTTGTCTCAGGCTGACTTGTTTTTCTTCAGAAAAATGACCCAGCTGTTTCAGAGAGCAAGGCTGGGAGCAGATGACACTGCTCCATCCCTGCCATGGACAGGACAAGGGATTTCACTGAACAGCTTGTGGTTTAGAGGATAAACTGTGCAGGGGGACAGGAGGGGTGGCAGGGAGGCACCTTCTGCTCACAGCTGGGGAGTTCCCCCAGCTGGACAAACCAGGGGCCAAAAAAAGGGCTCAGTCAAGAGGCCACAGAGGTGTTTGGGTACAGTGCAGAAACCCTCCCTTCCCAGGAGAGCTCCGGGGCTGAACACAGCCCACATCTTCATACAGTGCTTGGGAAAGTGGCGCAGTGTACCCTTCCTCACACTGGGCCTCACTCTTCAAAACAAGATGAAACCCTCCCCACACACATGCTGTATGCATTATATACGTATTAGGTCACCAGATCTTTTTCTTTCAGCCCTGGATTATTCCCTTCATTGTTTTTCAATGTCTAGTCTTGGGCAATGTATTAGTTTTTAACATGCAATTCAGAAACACGCCAAAAATCTGTTTACAGAAGTAATTGTTTGAGGTACAAACAGCCCGTGCTACTGCACTCTTGCCAGTTCTTGCAGCCTTTATCATGAGTCATGGGTGATCCACGCTCTGTCTGAACTCCCAGTAACTGCAGAAGGGATTGCATAAGGACCTCAGACTCTGCGTTCAGAAAAATAATTTCCTCCCATCTGCACTGCAAAAAACCAGCCTTGAAATGTGACCCAAGTGCCACTAAAAGCAAAACACTGATAAGGAAAACAAGGAGACCCCCAGACATATTTTTCTTAAGAAAACAAACAATGTCCCCCAAGCCCTACAAAACATAGCCCTGACAGTAAGGATGCAGCTCAAGGACTCCTAAATACTATCACAATTGCAACAACTCCTTTGAGAAGCAGCACAGCAAGCAGGTCCTTATCTGTTCAACCTGCTGGTACTGTTTCCATGTGGATGTGATAGAATATTGGTATAGCTGGTCTGTTTGCAAACACATCCTCTGTGTTCAGAAGGACACCCCTACTGTCTCAGAGCCAGCCACCACCACCTTCTGAAACCCCAAATGGGCAGCAAACACCCGGCTGTACTTCTCTGACATGTAGAAGCAGAGACAAATCAGAGTGTGGAGGTCACCAGTGGGTGGCACGTCCTGCTGGGTGGGTGAAGAGTTACCTTCTGGCAGCGTCTGACAGAGTGAGACCTGTCAGAGGCATCAGTGGAAAGACACAGCACTTTTGTAAAATTACTCTGATCTCACAAACATTGCGAGGGTCCCATAGGTAAGAAAAGAGCATTTAATCATCTTTCTTCTCCATACTGTGGTCTGAGATGGTATCAGCCTTGAGGATGTTTGGGGACTGTTCCCAGGTGCAGGATGTTCACACTTACACTGGACACAGCGCCCATTCAAACCTGAACTCTTCACCCGTCTGAGGCAGGATATGGACTGAGTGGAAAGGACGTGACCTCAGCTTGTACCCAGTCCTGTGGACCGCCCAGGAACATCCGTCCATCCCAAACCCACTTGTGTTACAAACAGCAGCATCTGTGGTGAGAGCAGGAGACTGGGAGTCTGGATATGTGCGTCCATGTCCCTGCCTGGACAAGGACTTGCCTATGTGGCTTTGAGGAGCACAGTGCAGGGCTGTGCCCTGGGGTGTGTGTCAGGGCTGGGCTGTGAATGCAGCCCTTGTGCCTGGAGCCCCACTCCCCGGGGCTGGATCAGCTCCTACCCTTTCCCCATCGGCATTTCTGGGAGGTCTCCCGGGCTCCACGCGGAGCAGGATAAGGTGTAGGAACGGCATCACACACACTGTAAGAATTACAAAAAGCAAGAGGCAGAGAGATGTCACTCTGACACTAAAAATGTGCTTATGATTGCCACAGAGAAGCAAGAAGGAAGCCATCAGCCCACCTCTGCCAGCCTCCAGCCTGCCCAGTGCCGAGGACAGGTTACTCATTACCTGCTGGGTGTAGCAATCCACGAAAGAGGCAAAGCTGGGCAAAGATAACAGCTTCTTAGATGGCCTACAAAAGCATTGTCACCTCAGGGACTTAAGTTAAAAATTAAAATGAAAATTAATGTTTATCTAGGAGTAACTGACCTCTCTAAAAAAAATCAAAACTTCCCCAGTTGGGGCAGGGTCATGTCACAAGTCACAGAAGAAATCACAGAAAAAGAAGCCCAGACAGAAAAGTCCTTACACAGAGAGCACCAGAACAGGTCTGTAGTTGGGAAGAAAGTCATTCCTTGGTCTGTGTATAATTATTTGGAGGTTGAGCCCTTCCATATCAGTCACTCTTGGACAAAGAGAACCAGAGAACAGAAGCTGAGGTCTCTTTCCCTGCACCTGCCCTTGGAGCCAGCAAAGGGCAGGTAGGGTTAAAATTCAGACTGTGAAGATCACCATTTCTGGATGTATCCCTCCATAGCCCGAGACTGGTATTTCTTCCAAAGCAAACCTGAAATCATGGGCAGGCACAGCCTCCCACCTCCACAGCCCCACACTGGTGCACACCAGACAGGAGCCAGCCTGGCCAAGACGACGGGGTCAGGTCTCCAGCTTGGCTTTGTCAGGTTGCATCCCGGAATACACCATCCCCTCTCTCCACAAGTGGGCTTTCCCTCCCCATCCTTGTCTCCATGCAGGCCCCTAAGTAAGCACGAAGGTGCCTGGGAAGCCAGTGGGATCAGCAGGAGGCTGCTGGACCCGTGTGGAGGGCAGGTCAGCCAGGAAGGAGCCCACAGCCCTCCAGCGTGGGTGGCCTCGGCAGCACTCGCTCTGCTTCACGGCTGCAGCCAGCCACAGGAGAAAACTAAGCCCTCCTCCATTTATTTTTCTTGCAAACTGTGTTTTAGATGTTCCCCTGAACAGCCCTTTGAAGCAGCACGAGCTGCCTCAGACCCTTCCCTTCAGCTAATTAACACGTGCCGACAGCTATGACAGCCTGGCTCAGCTGAGCTGGGACAGCCCCGAGCGAGCTCTGGCCCAAATCCACTGTCCAAACCCCTCCACGCCTTCCACAGCCAAAATGCTGCTGACCCTGAACCCTGCAAGTGCCTTTAAGCCATGAATCCATGTGCAAACTTTGCCTTCCAGGCTGGAACTGCCTATCATGAACTTGGATCTCAGAACAGAGCTTGGGGGCACTGGCTCATACTGAGTTTGAGAGGTTTTGGGTTTTCTTTTCAGAGCTGCAGGTCAGGCATTTGTCAGAGGAAGGTTAAAGTGCTTAAATGGTGTTAAGTGCAACACCAGCTTCTACAGCCCGGTGTAGATTGTCTTTGAAAAGCAACATCCTCTTTCTCTCTGCCTGGGGTCTGTCACTCATTTCAGGGATGTCAGCTCTGCTCCAGGGGCAGCACTGTATCCTTCACTTGAATGTGAAGTGCACTCCAGCTAAAGAGATGCCATTATCTCTGGTTTAGAGAAGAAAAATCCAGATGGAAAAGAGAAAAGATTAGTTCAAAGGGCATATGAGACAGTGATAGAAACATGATCAGGACTGCAGTCATCACTAACAGGCGTATCAAAGGGGGTGACACAGTAAACGTGCCCCCAGCAGATAATAAAGTAACTCAATCTATCACAATTCGGGTATTTTATCACCCATGGAGCACTTGAAACATGACTTGCAGTTGCAAAATCCAGCCTGTGGTTTTAAACCTGTAGCCTCAGCAGTGGCAATACTGAGAAATGAGCCCATCTTCATCTTTAAACAAACCCTGACTCCCCTGGAAGCGTTTCAGGGATTTACAAATTGTGGGGTTCAGAAATGCTAATGGATCACTGCACAGCACCACCAGCCAAAGGGGCACAGTGCTCCTTTGGAGGTTGCAGATTAATATTTAATCCAATCAGTAATTTTAAGTTAAAATGTAGCAGTATTAGCTGCCAAGGTTAACAGCATGGACAGGCATCATCCTGCAGCCAGTGAAGGAGGCACTTGCCCATTTCAAAGCAGGATCACAGCACTAGGCAACTGCATTTCCCTCTTGCAAGCAATTCTTCAGGAACCAGACACAAAATCCTTAGAGGTGTGCTCCATAAACCATTAGCCAGTAAAAGTCTAATTAGGTCAGAGACATATGGCCTGAACCAGTAAAAATTTCAACATTAGTGGCTACAGGGTTATAAACCTCACAAAATGTGGATGTATTTCAGAAGCTGCTGGGCTGCACATTGAAAACTGTGTCACGTTCAGTCTTCAGCAGTGAGACTTTGCTCTCCTAAGCCAGCAGAAATGGCAAAATGCAACAGTTTTGCTAATGAAAACTGCTTTTTTCTTGATATCAACTACGAGCATGAAGATGATACAACAGATCTTTTCTAAACAGGTTTTTCCAGACATTAAAATAGTCTTAAGAGCTCCAAAGCATTAGTGAAACAGGAGATCATGGGAAGTGAAGCCAGAAGCAGTCAGTGCAGCTTATATATTGCAATTTTATAGCTATGATAACGAAAATCTAGTTGTTGGAATAAAATCTTTTAAGTAATTCTGAAGTATTTGCAGGTATTCTCCCTTTTATAAAGAAGAGCTCATTGTACCCTCAAAAAAAAATTTAAAAATTGCAAGCAGGAATCCCTCGTTCTTGTGGGGTCTTGATTGACTCCACAAACAAGGCTGAGCTCACCTGTTCAGGTGAGCTGGGTTGTTCCCCCAGGCCTGAGAGCCACGAGGAGACACTCCCAGCTCACCACCATGTCCCCACTCTCCGGGCAGGTGAGCAACCCCTTGGTCCCACAAGTCCTTAGAGCAAGAAGCTTCCTAACTCCAGAGAGAAGGGATGTCCTCAGCTCAACATCTTGGTTTATGTTTCATCTCACTTACTTCGGGCTTCTGTCAAGTGCAAAGGGATTCAGAAGGAGTTGAGCTCTAGGATGTGATGCCTTAGGGAAGATGCACCAACTTCACCAAGGCCAACCCTTGCCCCTTTGACTTCAGCTGAGTTTTTCCATTTTTTATATTACAGCTTGCCATTAAAAACAGCAGGAATTTGGAACATGCTGCAGGGGTCTTAATCCCCAACAGGCTCCAATAACACTCAGTTTCCCTTTGAGGTGTCCCAGTGATGCCATATCTGTGTTCCCTTGGTGTTTAGAGTGTTGCTGGACACAGCAGTGAGCTGTGTACTGTTCTGCTGTCACTGGTTCCAAGGGGACTTCTGAACAAGTGCAGCCACATCTCGTACCCTGCTCACACAAACACATGCACATGAGGATGACTGGCAGAATTTAGCTGTAATTTGCATGTTATGTCCCTGCAATGAGCCCTGGGAAGTGTCTTTAAAAGGAGACTGCTTTCTAATTGCTTCTTAAAAAAGCCTTTAACAGGGACTCTCCTTGGCATGACTCAGGGCTGCATTTCTAAATCCAGTTTCTCCCATGAAGTTTACTCTGGCTGTTTGGTTGGGTCGCATCCACGTGCTATTTTTATTTTTTTTGACCCTCAAGCCTGTTTACAGCACAGAGGAACAATATGGGAACAGAAATAAAGCTGGGACAAACCCAAAGGAACGAGCACAGCAATGGCACTGCCAGCACCTCTGGTTTGGAGAGCAGGAGGCGCTGCAGCTGTGCAGCTCCTCACTGAGACCCAATTCACTGCTCCCTTCTGGTTATGCATCTCAAACCTCAGTTGTGTTTGATTTACCCATCATCTGCAAACTTAATAGCAAACAGTTAAAATGCCTGCATGTCCTTACACTGCCAGCTTTGGATCTGTGGAGCATTATGAGAGAGTACTTTCCAGAACACAAAGGCTGAGGCAGTGGCTGTCACGACAGTATCACTTTGGGCTTCCTTAAATACAGTAATCAAAGTATTTTGAACAGTAGCCGACATCTACTGAATACTTTTCTGTCTCAAAATAGACACAAGTCTCCTCCCACCTTCTGCCATGAGCTCTTTGGTCACTCTGAGGTTTTGGTGGTCCAACCCAGTTCCCTTTGCTACATCCAGTGAGCTCAGCCCAGCTGGTTCCTGAGCCTTCAACCTAAGTGCTACCAGCTTATTCTGTGAAACTGAGTCAAAAGGACACAAAATGATAGCAGGGAAGGTTCAAAAAAAGAAATATTGTCTATATTTGCATTTACATTTTTAATATAGTCGTGTTGTCTAGAGGCCAGATTTGGAGAATGGAAACCAGGAGCCTGGTTTCTATTTTCAGCACAGCCACTGATTGCTCTGTGTTGCTGGCAAATCTTTTAATCTCTTTCCCTCTGTTTTTCCCATCTGTAATAAAGGGATGATCAGACCTCCCCAGCTATGCCTTGTGTGGCAGCATCTTCTGATGAAACAAGGCAAGGACAAAGCATTAATAATCATTCCATATAGAAAAGCCAAGAGGTCACAGGTATTTAAGTACACTTTAGCTATTCAGTGCCCCTTTATGCAGCAAGTCTTAATGTTAATAGAAGTTTTATATTAATATGGAATGGAAAAGTAGACGCTTCAGGGCACAAAAATAACCATATCCAGAGCACCACTGAATAAATACAATATAAAGACGAAATCAGTTCAAATACTGAACAAATTGAAAGGCAAGGAGACATTTAAGAGGAAAAACAAAGTCATGCAGCTTTCCTCCCAGCTGACATCTAACTGTCCTCAGCACAAAAACAGGGATGAAAAGGAGTGTCAGGCACCAAGGGGGTCTCATAAATGGTTAAATATTCCCAGTCCTCCATTTCTTTACCTCTCTGGCACCTTCCTGAGGAGGTGTCAAGGAGGTGGGTAAAGGACTGAGCTCCTTAAATGCAATACAGCAAAACATGTCCTCCATCTCATGTTTAATCAACCCTGTAAATTACCCCATCAGCCCATGCCTGCACCCTCCAGGTCTGCCTCATGGCCACTTGTCCTTTCCTCCCACAGAACTGCCCTGGGGCTCCTTCCACACAGCCGTCCTGCACCACCAGGCACCAAACCTCCTTTCCGGGCTGCTCTGCAAAGCTGCTGCCTTTTGGATCCCTGCAAGCTGCTCACAGCTGGGATACAGTTACCTGGGATCTGCCACATCTCAGCCTCCTGCCTTCCAAATGCCAGTGGCTGCACCTCTGGCCAGATGTTTCACACCCCCTGTCCCCATCATTGTGTGGATGCTCTCTTGCACAAATGATGCCTGATACTGCTCTCAGACCAAGACATGAGCCATTCCTATCATTTAAGCAACTTTTGCTCATTTTATTTACCTGAGCAGCTGCACTGGCACATTTTGGGGAGGATTTGGGAGATCTTGGTGATAAGCAGATCTCTCTCCACTGGACTACCGTGGCCACAGGAGGGTGTGTCTTTAAAACCTTCAGCATCCTCTATCCTTTCCCTGAGTCTAGTTAATGAAATAATTTCAAACAAATCAGTGTTGCACAATGCTGCCCAACAGCCAAGCTGCTTATTCCTTGCACAGCCTCTTGGATCATCTTGAAATAACGTGCATATGCTTTTGGGGCAGAGACCAGGGTTTATTTTGAGAGATGCTTTAGGATCAGGACAGTCACCACTAGCTCATCACATTTACTATTCAGGATTATTGGACCACAAGCGACCTTTCTGATTCTTAAGACTTGGATTACGAAGGGCTTTATATACTAAGCCTAATGATTTGAATTATAGCCTTAGCATCCTGACAATCAGAACGGGACTACAAGCATTTTACTTTCTTCTATCCACAAAACAGCTTGGGCTGGATTTTGAATCCATTTCAAGGGTATGCCAAGCTGGTGCCCATCATAATGATCTAGCTGAGCTGCAAGAAAGGCAGGATGACCTAGGTAAAGGGCATGTCTGAGAGAAATGGCAGGATTTCCTAGATAAGCCAGTTGAGACATCTGTCTGCCTTCCTCCGAGACAATTATTTTATCATTTCCACATATTAAAAAACTACTCTGAAATGCTACAGCACATTTTAATCCATGGAGTTGCAGTAGCAGGGCACAGTATTTTGTCATTTTCAAATCTCTGCAGCAAAAAGTTTTATGGGACTGATAAATATCTTCCTGTAACTGGCTGAATTGGAATACCTCTCAGTTT
The DNA here is from genome assembly GCF_001604755.1 of Lepidothrix coronata. Lineage (NCBI taxonomy): Eukaryota > Metazoa > Chordata > Aves > Passeriformes > Pipridae > Lepidothrix > Lepidothrix coronata. Next base: position 2,462,258 of record NW_016690221.1, on the reverse strand, counting down.
TCAAAAACACTCCCCAAACAACAAAAAAAACCAAGTATCAGCAACTTCTGTGGCCCCCACACCAAGGCACACGTGCTGTCATTGCCAGTGTCAAATGACATGCACAGAGTTCCACGTTACAGTGAAATTTGTTTCCTCTAAAATGTCTGGAGCTTGTGCTTCCCACTACCTGCACTCAGGTGCCCTTTCTCAGGACTGATGTGGAGCCCACTGAGCACCCTCGAAGTGTTCCTGCAGACAACCCAAACCACCAGTGGCTCGCAGCTGCACAGCAGGTCAAAAGTTTAATTTGACCATTAAAGCAATTTTATGAGGAACACAGGACCCACAGCCACAGCAACTATGCAAATAAAGGTTGATTGATCCATTCTGCAGGCTGAAATGCCCTTCCATTAGCAAGGAAGGGGGAATATTGGCACAAGCAGAGCAGAAAAGCACGAGGACGTGCTGTTTGCAGAAGGACTGCATCGGTCACATTCCCCTCATTCCTCCCTTGGAGCAGCAACCATCTGTGACACCTGTGCAGGGAACAGCACAAACCCATACACACCTTTCATCTTCTACTGGGACCCCTCAAAACAAAAGCCAGATAAAAATGAACTGAGACACTCTGTCTGCTCTGCGTTAGCGGGCGATTCAACAAGAGCCAGTGTTTCCTCATTAAGCAATGTCAAAGATGTACTCCTGATCTCTCTGCGGTCACTTTTTTCCCCTCCCTTTGTCCAAAGACAGCTGCAATAATAAAAAAAGGATTTAGAAAACAACGGGGGAACCCCTGTTTTTTTGTTGTTTTTTTTTTTTTAAGTGAGCCAGTGGATATTTTCTAAGACTGAACCAATCTCTGGAAATAATTGCCAAGTTCACTGTAGTTTTCCTTCCACGTTCTCTGCTCTACACTTGGCAGTCCTGGCTGCTCAAAAGAAAAGTAACACAACAAAGTGCAGAGAGCTATTTCATGCCATATTGCTGCACAGGTGCATGAGTTTCATTTCAATATCACAAACACAGAACCTAGACAGCAATACCTGGCCTATTTTTAAGTTCTGCATTTCCTTTTGATGAGCTGTCATCTTCTTTGCTAATTCAGCCAGCTGAACTTTTCCACCTATCAGTTAAAGTACATTATAATCTGCTCAGGAGGTTGTACAGGAAGGCAAGAAGGATGCTGGTGCAATACTCATAATGCAACCATCCCCTCACTGCAGAATGTCCATCTCTGAGATTAAACAGCAAGTTAAAAGCACTGCAAATTAAAATGATCCCAACTGTTTTCTTCTTTTCAATAATAAAAATATCTGACAAAGGTCCAAGTTCTGGCTGAGGTGTCTGTACTCTACAAACTGTATGAGGAAATCATAATTTCTAATAGCAGCATCTCCCTGTGACTGTTCCTTTGCTGTGTTCACCCTTCATACAGCTGAGACCACCTGTACAGGGATGGAGTGGGCTCATGAGCAACCCTGTAATTTGGCCATTTACACAAAGGAACAGCCTAGAGAATGACCCTCCTGAGGGTGATACTGTCTGGAACCTCTGTCAAGGTGCCAGGGTGGGTAAATGGATGGACTGGATGCTGGAAAGCACCAACATGTGCCACTCCCTCGACAAGAGGCAGAGCCTCACAGGCATTATCAGGGCACTGTGACCTTCTGTTTGAAGGTTTCTTTTCAGTCTCCTAAGGCACTTGAAAAATGTTTAAATAATTTCTGCCATCTCCCCCAGTTTCTACAAGACATGCAGTCTGGGATGAGGCTCAGACTGGCATTGTCTCTTCCAAACAAAAGCATGTCCATGTGGTTTGAATTTGCTTGGTGGGACATCTATCTAGGGAACAGCTGATGGGATGGAAACTCAGAGCCATCTTGAAGGAATTTGGGGTAAATTTTAAGGATAATCCCACTCTTATAACTACAATATCAAGATCTCTCAATCCCCAATGCCTTCTGCCATCCCAGCCGAAGTGGCAAGCACCAGAAGGCACTTTTTCACAGAAAGATGTATATTGGAAGCACAGCTGGGTGCATGGAGATGGTGTGGGTACAGCTGGGGACCTAAAAGGGAAATGTGAGGACCATCTGCTGATGAATGCTCCTGCTTACAGCAAGCACTGGAAGCTTCCAAAAATTTCTGGTAAGGGTTACCAAGTAACAGCTGTACTGACCTGAAAGGGATTGTAGCCAAAGAGATGATGGGCACAGGCAGAGCTGTGCAGTCAAACTGGAAATAAGCATTGCCTTTGGAAGTCCTCAAAGCTGCCACTGAAATGGGAAAATTTGGCTTGGACTCAGGCTGCAGGTTCATCCCAGACAGTGTCTCCTGCTGAGGGATCAGGAGGAGAAGGTAGTAGAACACAAAGGAAAGAGCATTGCTATCGCTTCAGGTTAATTCTTTAACTGAAACCAAAGCAGGTGTTCCCTTCCTGGGACTGGAAGTGACCTGTGGGCAGGGGAGGTGGGGTGAAAATGATCCCACTTCTGGGGTGAGTTTGAAGTTCTTCCACAATAACTTCCACAGCCTCTCCATTATCCATTTTATTGCAATAAGCAGCAGAAGGTGGTCCATGGGCTGCAGCCTCCAGAGGGTCCACAGGCTGCTCTGAACACAAGGACCCTCTGTATTTATGTCACAGTAATGCAATCATCATAAAACGGGGCCTTAAGACCTTAAGACCTGGCGCTGAGATGTCACCAGTGAACCGGTGTGAGGCTCCTGCTGAGCACACTTAGACACTGGAATTTCACCCAGATTTCACCTGTTTAATGCCAGCAGTTCATACACAGGGCCTGGCTTACAATCAGCCCTGGTATTTGCAGCTGGCTTGGCCCTGAGCACTAACCACAAGTAGGACTTCACATTTATTCTTTCCAGCATACCATAGTGCTCCATTAAACAAGGACAAAAGATTTCCTTATGTAATAGGGATGCTATTTGTTATTTTTAACCTTATGGCAGCCAGGATTTGTGCCAGGTGGCATTCTGCCTTAACCAGGCAACTTCAGGAGGTTACATTCCTCACTGTCATCCCTGCCCCCCTGGCATGGTTGATGCCCATACATGGTTCCTTGGCTGCCTGTTGTCGTGCCTGTCTGAGAGCATATATTTGTGACAGCTCACGGAAACACCAGTCCTATTTATCAAGGTAAATCAGGGTGCAGATCAGTCCTTTCCAGGATCCTGCAAGAGCTTCTGCTTCTAATAAAGGGTCCTGTCTTTGTGAGATCCATAAAGTCTGTTTACACGTATCTATGCTACCAGACAAACACCATCACTGTAGCTTAAGTTTTCAATATGTCCAAATAGCTTTAGAACATTTAGTTTGAGAACATCGGTTCTTTTAGTCCAGTTAAGCCCACAGAAAGCAGACAAACAAAATAGTGACAACTCTCAGCAGCCCAAGACTGAAAACAAGCAGCAAGCCATGGGCTGAGCATCCTGAGCAGCTGAGACCCTGCAGCCTCCCTGCTCCCAGTGCTCCACAGACACACGTCACTGCTCACTTGGCAGCTTCCATCAGCAGCATCACTGGACCAGACTTGGGCAATTTCATGGAGCTTAAGCAAGCCTGGCTGATACAAAGGATGCTGCCAAAGCCTGTTGTACCTCTACACCAGTACAGGGAAACACAGCGCCAACATTCATTGGGTCCAAAGGAGCTCAGAAGCAAATGATGATTTTCACAGTGCTGTAGCTGGTCTGGCTATTTATAAGCAAATAAGAGTGACAGATCCTGTGTCCCGTGGCTTACAATTTCATAAAATACACGTGGGACCATGAGGAGAATAGATGTAAGTTGTCACACCAAAAGGCTGTGTGAAATTTCAATTAGCAGCAAATCTTCATTAAAAAATCTGAACAATGAAAACTAATAGGGAATGTAACTCCACCTTCCTATGAATAGAAGGGTAACTGGTAATTTTAACTATGTGCTCACATAGTTTAGGGGTTTTTGCTTGTTTGCCTCTAACACAATCCCCCCCTTCATTCACTCTCCAGGCAGGAGGCATAGTGAGTTAGAATTTTAATTCTTCTGGCCATTTATATACATGTGACATTTGTTGACCTTTAAGTATTTGATTTTGAAACCTATTTAACTTTTTGACGTAGGTGTTTTCGTGGGTTTTGTTGTGGAATGCCAAAAATTTTCTGCGTGTAGGGGAAAAAAAATGAGTAAGAGCAGCTGTATGAGTGTTCCTCTGTACCCAAAGGGCCCTCCCTCTGTGTCTGTAACACCAGTTAAAGTTTCTTATTAGCACAAGCTTCTTATTCAGCTTTGTTTTGACAAAGAAAGATAAACCACTGTTTTGCTTTGCCCTTCCCCCACCATTTACTCATTAGTTTCATTCAGTTTGCTATTCCCTGCTCCTTGTAGGGGAAAAAACCATATTTTTAAAAAATTACTATTTTAAAGCACATTAAGTTGTTGACTAAGTATGTTCTTGTGAAGAATTGAAAATAGAATATAATTATAAATCACTGCTAAAATGAGCTTGTCCTGCAAAGGCAAGGACATTTAATTGTGTCCTTGTATGACTGGAATCACTGTAAACAACTAATATTCCTATTTGCAGGGACAGAAATAACGAGCTCATTCAGCTGTACAGAAAGGAAGACATAAAAGGAAACCAAGGGCTAAACCAGAATAAGCCACTGGAAAGTTTTATGTCAACAAAACTGGATTTAAATTAAGTAACATCAATTCAATATTTTGACTGTAAATGAATCAGAACATTAAAACATGTTTTAAAGGGAACATTTGTGATGAAATGTCTATGACTAGTTCCTACACCAAAGGAATAGAAAAGTTCCTACTTATTTCTTCTGTGCAGGATCAAAGCCCAACAGCAAAGTTACTTCTCTGGCTTCGGTACTGCTTCATAGACCTAAATTTTGAAAATAAGAACAGCAGCAGAACTGTGAGGAAAACACTGAATAAATGACTTATCAGTTACACACAAAGGAAAACACAGCCCTGATGACATAATTGAGAAGTTCCTTCATACTACATATGTGTGAAGGAGTAAAATTTAAATTACACTACCAACTTCCATTCTTACATTTTCTCATTTTCTGAGTGCTTGACTTTGCAACTTAAATCTCTTTTTATGATTGTTGTTTCTGACACTGATTTGCAGAAATGTGATTAGATTTTAATGTTTGTTATTTTGCCTTATTCAGTGGCAAAGTTTAAAAAAACCCCACAGAACAAAAACAAAACCCCCAAGCTCAACCCAAAGATGTGAATTTCTAAGCTGTTTGAAATGATGGGAGATGAGTCAATAGTCACCTTGCTTTAAAATCAAGAGAAACACAGCAGAGCAATTCTCCAGTGAGAGGAAATAAGGAAATAAACTACACATTCAGCAACTGTGAGACACTCTTTCCAAATAGGAACAGAGAATTCATTTACCCAGTTATTTTACAATGGTGATAACAAATTAAAATTGTGGGCAGACAGCAAAGAACCAAATAGACACACAACCCATAGCAAGGATCAGCCAAATCAAAGGGAACTTTTTACACTGTCAAATTCTGAGTAATTAGTACTTCCATTAGAGGCACAGTTCCAGCTTTAAGCAATTCTAAGTAATTAATGTTCCTTTATTTTGCCTGGAAATCCTGACTTCAGCATTCTCTTAGGACACTCATTCTGCTAAACAGAGCTCCACAATACAGATTAACTCAACTAGAAGACGATTAGCATAGGCAGATGGAGATGTAATTTGTCATTCTGCACACACTGTTACTTCTAGCCTTGGATGCAATTTTTTCTTAACACAGCAGACTGATTCAAACAGAGGCAGAGACGTGATTTTGTTCTATCTGTACCCACAGGATTGCCTAAGCTACAAGTGAGGCAGAGATTTGAAAATTCTACATGACCAAATGACAAAACACAGTGAATAAAGTGCCAGATTGTATCTTCCCAACCAACTACAGGAATTCAGTAAATACATGTCTCCCAAAAACGTGTGTCCTTTTGCACTTCATGGCTGTTCTGAAGGTGACTTGTTTTTCCAACCAGTGAAAGATTCCTTAAGAAAAGGTGAAAAATAAAAAAGTGAAATGCAATTAAAGTATCCTTTCCTATTTCCACTACGGCATCAAGTATAAGATAACTCTTAGATTTTTTCATATTGAGCTTGGAAACACAAGACACGTGCAACACCACCAAGCAGAAGTTTGACAAACCTTTTATCAAATTTCAAGACCCCCCTGTCCTTGGAACAGCACCTACACCAAGAGGAATGAGGCAGAAAGCTCATGCTTTGCTTTCTCTGCCAAACACAACCACAGCAACAATTACCTTCATTTGTAGCTTCTGAGTTTTCCATAACTGCAAGAAGCAGAGGTCAAACACCATGTCCTTCACCCAGCAATAGGTAGGAGTGAAGGGAGAGCTGAAACAGCAGTTGAGGAAGTGGAGATCAGAGCAGGACTTTACTCCCAGAGGTCTATTACTGTGCCAGTGAGAGGCTCTAACTGTTCTTTTCCAAATACTGCTGTTCACATGGACTCCAGATTGGCAGGTCTTGTGTGCTTTTAATATTAACTGATATAAAAAGAAACATGACATTCTTGATCTACAAAGCGTCTCTTCTCACAGATTTGTCAGAACTTGCACATGGTCAGAATCAAGGTCCAAGAAAGGCAAATTTTGACAAAGCTGTCAAAATCATATAAGGTTCACACTTTTTTGCCTAGATCTTACCTTTATCATCTTTTTTCTTTTACAAGTCTATTCCAAAGTGCATTTGCAATGTGCTTGTGCTTTTAAGTTGCAAAGTACATTAAGTGCACAACGAGGACCCACAGTTTTGAGTGACAGAGAAATCAAAAGTGGCAATGCTCAAATATCTTGAGAGAGAACAAAAATTCTTCTCTGACATATAAAGTGCAATGAAAAACTCACAAAAGGACACTTTGAAAACTTCATCCATGAGAAATTCCTATTTTTCCTAGCGGAAAGAAAAAAGTACCAGCTTCTGCTTGGAGTGACAGCAGCTTTTCCCAGCTGCATATTCTCGCATGCAAAATACTTGATCCAATGATCTTTATGAGTTCACTAAAGGTCAGGATCGCTTCTTTTTACTGCAGATACTTTTTACCAGCTTTCACACTGGAAGAGCAGTGTTGTGAAGCTTTGGGCCTCAGAAAGGCTTTGGCTCTGCCTCCTCTGCAGCCCTCACCCAACTGCTGCCCTGTGGTACTGCCACAGCACCTGAGCTGCCGAGGAACCATCAGCAGCTCCCTGGAGAACCTGGACACTGCTGCTCAATTCTGCCCAACTCCAAGCTGTGCCAAACTCCACCCCAGTTACTGTGCTAGAGCAGGGCATGCTGGTCTCTAGTATTTTTGGACTGCAAACATCGTCTTCAAGAAGTCAGAAAGCATAAGTTATTTGTTATTAGTAATATATTTCGTACTTTTAAAGATTTGTATTAATCCATGGCTGTGAAGGCTGTCAAATCCACTCAAATGCTTCTTATTGAAAAATCAGGCCTGAATATCTCCAGATCCTCCCCTCCTTCACCCATCCAAATTAAAGCTGCAATTCCCAAAGACAGCCACTCTTCTGAAACACTACACATTTCATATACTTGTTATTAGTAAAGTATGAACAATGTTTGCAGAAACATTAAAGAATCAGGTCAAGAACTCTGTCTGAATACCAGTGTTATTAAATAAGCCAATCATCCAACTTCTGAGTAATTAATGTCCTTGGTTTTCACTTGAAAGCCTCATTTTCAGCATGTTCATAGGAGACAAATGTCCTACACCAAAATGAACGAAGAGGAATTAACTCTTTTGGATGCCAATTACCAGAGAAAGATGAAAATGTAACACTGTCAGGCCAGATACAGCACAGCACTTCTCATTGTAGGGTAAGTTTAGGTACAATCTGATGATTTCACCACATATAAGCAGGGATTTGATCTGTTCCCATCTGTGCATTACCTAAATACCTAAACAATTGCCCTAATGCGTTTGAAAACTTTAAAATATAAAAGGAAAACTAACAAAGCTGATGGTATCTCCAGATCACCGTGTGAAGTACTAATAAGCAACTGTGTTATACAGTCCATGTTCAACAGACTGAAAATGATCTTTCCCAAATCCAAGTGACATCCTTCTGAAGCTGAAAGTGATAGATTACAGCTGGCTGAGCACGCACTGTACTGTACACTCATTTTAAAAGCTGCCATTGTAAAAGACCCTCCAGGCTTTTTGTTGGTTCCTTTGCTCTTCTTATTAAGCACTGTAAAGTTCCTCTTATTTAACAGTAATTACAGGGGCAGATGGAGAAAAACTAATGAGAGGGAGAGAGGTTTATTTGTTAAAGACGTGCAGTGAGATCAATAGGAAGTCTATGGACCATACATGGTATTTTTATTTCATCGCCTCAAAACATGATAAATATTTGCAATTGCAAAAAATTATGAGTACAAAACTTAGGATTACTTTTAGAAAATGACGTCTTTACAACTCATTTATAGCCTCTGTATATGACATCCTCTCCTCCTCTCCACCAGACAAGCATTAAGACACAAAAATACTCTCAGGACAGCAGTTGCAGAACTTGTCGTACGCGCTCACACTTCTCCAGCACGTTTGGGTCTTCTCCATCAGAACCATCAAATTCCTTCATAAAAGCTTCAGCTTTCTCCACAGTTTTGTCTCTTGCCCCGCCCTGAAGGCCTTGCAGATAATCCAGTAAAATGGTGAAATACTTGTCTGGAACCTTTAAAGAAAACAAATAAACAAACAAACAAGGAAGGAAAAATCTGATTTATTTTCTTCTCTCTCGATACTCATCCGCAATCATGTCACAGCATCACCTGAAAGACAATCAGGAGACGGGCACAGGCTTTGGTGTTTGCCAATGCCCAACTCCAAGTGGAAATGTTTGAAAGGTACAGGCTGCCAGGAGGGATGGACCGTGGTGAGACGACTGTCATGTGCTCGGATGGGCAGAGCATCTGAGAGGAAATGCTAAGCAGATGTGGAAATGCTGAGCAGCAAATGCAAACACTCCCTGACAGGGAGCTCAAGGCTGTGAGGGTTGGTGCAAGAAAAAAACAAAACACACCAGCCAAATCCTCCTTTTCGAAAACATGTATGTGAATCTTGCTAAATTTGGTGAGAATTGCATGAATGTGCCTGAGGAAAGAATTTTGCCGGAATTACCCTCGTCCCTACCCAAAAATTATTTGTTTGCTGACTTGAGATACCACCCACCATCATGCACTTTGACAGAATCCTTATACAAAGGAATAGAACTTAATTTGAAAAACAAATTGAAATTCAGACATATGGAAATAATTTCGAAATCACGCTGACTAAAACTGATAGGCTGAACCAACATGTCCAACATTAAAAGCACTTCAGTCATCTACAGTTGTGTTATCCCTGTTTCCCTCCCTTTCTAATTAATCAGTCATAGATTAAATTTTAGCTTATCTGGTAGAACATACAGTTTAAATGATCATTACCTTAATCTTGGCAATAACTTAGCAAAGACTTTGGAATTATTTATTCAGTATTTCAAACCAAAATAATAGGTGAACAGACTTATCTTGAAGCATATCTTGACTTCATGTTGTGTATCTGTGGAACAGGTTTCACCCAATAAGAGAATATCTTTTGCTGTGAATCAGGGGATGTTAAAATTACCTCATCCTGCAAATATTTTTCTCCATGTTTAACTTTACACATATAACTTGACATGAGTCAAGTCAAACACATACGTAAGTATTTAAAGGACTGGAGACTAATTATTTGAGGGCGGTTTCAATTCTGCAAAGTATCAACATTTCAGAGAAGACAGAGCTTCAACAGACACTTAATTTACAACCTATTTCTCCATCGACATTTGGCAGCAGAACTTTGATCACCAAAACTTCTATCACTCCAAAAGAAGAGGAAGAAAGAATATTCCAACACTGCCTTCATCAATCAGGCATATTACAAAGCAATAAATCAAAACTGAAGTCTGCATTCAGCCTCATAACTTGTACACTATGGAGAACCTTCTAATTCTTCACACAAACACTCTTGCATTAAAGAAACAACATAGTTACAAAAAATATTAATTTTACAGTGACTAACACTGAAATGGATGATATATGAAGTGTTGTTATAATACACAAATCAAACACGTTTAAACATAATGAAAAATGTCTAAATTTTTGAAAGTTTTTACTCACACTAAGCTGGTACTAATAACAGACAAACCATTCAGATGCAAACAATTTCAGTGTGACAGTGCTCCTTTAATGCAGATACTCAGTACTGAGCTTTTAAAGCTCAGCAACATTTCCATGTTTCAAACCTTGGCTAAATTATCTCTGTAATTTACAACTCTTGTTCTCAGCCCTCATGGCATAGACATACCCGTGGAACTACAGTTATAATTATATCATTTAAGCAAAATGCTTGAAGGGGCAATTGAAAACCTACTCTAAACTTAGAAATACGAACTGCACAGGCTGACATGTGGCTGATTATTTTTCTTTAACACAGTTCTGAGGTTTATTTCAGCAGGAGCTCACAATGCAGCACCCTGTAGGCAAGGTAAGTCATGTTTCCTCCTGACTTATACAGTAGAGCCATAGCAAGGACTGGAACACACAAAGTGCCAGCAAAAACTTAACGAAATCCAAATTTTAATTCTTCAGATACAGTATTACAAAAGCGGCAATTTCAGGGGTCTTGGCGAGGTTTTCCAAGAAGGAACACGATCCTTCTTCTAAGATCTAAGTTTTGGACTCGTTTGAAATTGGAGATCAAGATCTCCCACCACAGCTCTGGAAGTGGAAGTGATGCTTATGGGATTTTATTATTATTATTTGTTAAACCGTTTTGACCCTTTCCTCGTTTCTTTTTCTCTCACACACACTAATCTTGCCTCTGTTCTACCTGGAGCTGATTAAAACGGAAATATCCCGACGTGAAATAATTCCTGTCATCGGGAAAAGGAGGGAAACACTACAAAAGAGCAGCAGGAAAAGAACAGCTATCACTTTACAATTAAACCATGCAACTCGCAAGTGTTCAGACTCAGAGACTTGCAGATCCCCACGTATTTTGCAAAGCAAACACAGATCCCAGCACAGAGGACCTCAGCTCACTGCCACCACGCTGCCTTTTGGGTTACCTTCCAAGGAAGCTTCACCTCCAGGCCTTGCAGCCCCAAAGCTGAATACAGCTGATCTATAACTTCCTAAAAATGCTGTGCCAGATGACAAATATCAACAAATGACCCAGTGTTTGTTTTATGCTGGATCCTGGAGAAGTATACACACCATAGGTACACAGGCTCGGCTTGGGAGCTGTCAGCCAACCCCCAGATGGATTTTAAAGGGACTTAAAAAAAAACCCTTCATGTAGCAAACAACTTGAAAATCTCAAATTATTTCTTACAGCAAGAGGCATAGCAGTGCAGGAAACTCAACTCAGTGCTTTGCATGGCTTTTCAGTAGGCATCCAAGTGACACCATGAGATCAAAGATGTGGCTTAGGAAGGAAAGAAACTTATGTCTTATGTCTCTTTTTGTACTTTAGTCATGCTTGGATTACCGACAGATTTTATTCTGCAATGGACAGGAAGTTGAATTTGGATATAAAAAATATTCAAAAGAAGCTGGGTGTGCCCTCCCTATGGTCCTGATGAAGGAAGAGACTTCATCATATGCTTAATTATAAGCACTTGAACAGTTCTACTAACTTAACTGAATCTGGATGCAGATGTTCATCATTCTCTAAAGCTCATATTCAGTCTTCTCTGATTATTAAACCACAAAATATGTGAATTTAAATAAATCTCAGCACTTTCAGCAGATTAAAAAGCAAAAGGAAGTGTCATTTCAGTGTTGAGAAATAAGGGGTTAAGCTGTGTTTTGATACATAAAACAAACGCTACTTTAGGTTCATTATGTCCCAGTGTAATTCAACGCAAACCCCAAGGTAAACAGGTCAAAAAGTAAAAACATTGTTCTGCCTGCCAAACAATTTCTAGGTAGCTTTGAAGAGCATATGTTGATTTTGGAAGGTTGATAAAGGTTTCTAAAGGGGAAACTTAAAAACTGAAGACAGAGCAAACAACCTTGAGACCACCATCAAATTTGTATTCTGCAACTCATCTTTTCTAATGTATTTACACCCTGTGAACATTTTTGCCTTCATGAAAATCTGCTTTTAATTATCTGGGTCTCTAAAAGTATTTTTAACCGGAAAGGTAACACCCTATGTCAGGTGATTGGCTTAAGAGCCACTGAGTAATTTGGGTCAGGAAGACTGGTATGAATAAATGTTCAAGTGCACACAAAACCATCAGCAAAACCTAACTGAGTGTCAATGAAATGAATCAATAAATAAGGCACTGTGCAAATAGGCAGATGTTTGTTCTATTACACAACAAAATAAATGACCTGAAACTCCCACTCGATACCACGATGGTCAGGCTTATTGGAAATTCAATTTATGTTGTTTTTTCAGTTATGAAATGAATGGATTTCAGTATGGATGCAATCCTAGCTTCTGGTTATACTTTATGTTTTGCACAATCAACATCAGGTTTCACTTATATTTTAATGAGAAAGCTATTTTAACATCTTGGCAATAAGACTGTACATCTTCTATGGAGCCAAAGATATCTGAAGCAATATGAGAATCATGGTTTACAGTATTGGGTTCCACATTAGGAAATTCAAACTAAGGATATGACTCAAATTCTCAGCAAACTCTAGGTTTAAATAAAACATGAATCTGCCCTATTTATGCTTGACATACATCAAATATAAAAATCTAGCATACACAGGAGAATGATTACCAACAAAGTAAAAATATCAATGACAAGCAATTAAAATGACTCAGCATCTTGGTTAAAAACAAAGAAATTTATAAATTATTAAAAAATTATTAGACAAGTGCATGGCTAGTACTAGCAAGTTTTGGTTAATAAAGAATAGCTATAACTAATGTATAACACTATATCATATTTGTTCTCAAGAAAAGCAGCATTAATACAAACCTTCTCTTTATCATACATGTGCAGGAGAAGCCACGTTTGTCTTGCCTTTTGAAACTTCCATTCTCCTGGGTTTTCAGACCAGCTGCAGAAAATTAGAAAAAAAAAAATTTGCATGAATGAAATATTGTGATAGCAAAACATTCTTTATTCAGAAAATATTCCCTACAATGCTTCCAAGTGACTTGGTATGCACTGCAAGGAGTTTTGTGGCACGGATACTGGCACACATTTTGTACAAGGCCACCTGGCTTCTGTGCAAACAGTGAAAGGTTTAGGAAGATATCACAGCCAAGAATGTTATAAGTTTTCCTCAGAAAGCACTCATTCCTTGATGTTAAATACCAAGCCCCACTCCCCAGCTTTGGCCAGTCCTTTATGAGAGGCCACTGCCCTCATTTGACCCACAACAACAACTGAGCACCCCAAATCCTTATCTCAGTTGCAGGGCTACCTGATTATTTGGGGAGGTGGAGTGGACAAAGAATCAAATTTTGGTTTCAGAAAGTTGATATTTCACAATGAACTGAAATTTATAAAAAATTAAGCAGCCTCTGAAGGACTGGAAGGAGAAACCTGAGCTACAATGGTCACCTCAGCAATGGCTGGAGCCCATCACAGATGGATGTTTCAGAGCAGACAATTCATTCTTGAGGAGCATATATTTAAGGCTTGGGTTTGCCTAAAGGGGTGACTTAAATATTTATGTTTACAGGAGAGAAAAATGGTTTCTCTCACAAGGAATACTTCAATACTGTTCAAAGCAAGGGGACAAAACAAATGGCTAACATCTGCAAATGTTCTTTGGCTGTTTAGCAAACACATTTTAAATATGCAAAATTTTAGCTGGGCTAAAATAGCACATTTACATACATCTTGAACATATTTTTCAAGCTGGTATATTCTGTTTTAGAAGAAGAAAGAGACATTTATTTCTATAAACAAATGAGCAAACCAGAAAATCCCACCATAAAATGAAGACTTCTTTTAAAATTACATGCTTGAAAATTAGCATCTTAACATGTACAAAATCTGACAGCACACTAAAATAGAATTTAAAATGAAAGAATAAAACATACAAGGAGAAACCCAGAAACTTTCACACTTAATTGATTTTTTCTCTAAAGAAAAATAAGTCTCCAGAGGGTAGCATGCAAGATGCCATTAATGTTCCAGTTTGTTTTACACAGCAATAGAGAGCACAGAAATCAATTGAAAAGCCAGCTGGGTATGAGAATTAGTATTGTTTAAACACTGTGAAGTCTAATAAAGCAAAAGAGTCCTCATCTTTGCTGAATGCTGCACCAGCTAGTACATTGTTCAGTCAATTCAATGAAAGAGAAAAAAATGAGACCACAAATTTGCACAGAAAGGTTCCATGGAAGCCTCTGAAGAAAACTTAAAGAAAAAAAATACTGTCTTGATGTTCAAATTCAGGATAAAGAAAAAGCAGCAACAGCTCATTAAGGTTATCACCAACTAAGCTTAATACAATAGTCTGTTGCCAACATATAAGGTAAAAACCAGACAAATAACAGTAAACCAGGACAGACAAATAATTACAATATATCATCTTTTACATGCTCAAATAAAATCTAAAAATGAGCTGATTTAGAGGTATCTTTTGGAACACTGTCGATAAACAGGCAGAATTTTCCAAAACAAATATTGCACAAAAGCAGGAGACCAAAAAGCTGACTGACAAAACTTACATAATGGAAAAGAAATTATTATTATTATAGGGAAACCATCCTTCTCCCATCACCACCAGCCTAGAACCCAAAGATCATTCAACCCTTGGTGTCACTTTGCCTTTACAGCAAGGTGCCCAAGTGGACAAAAACCACTGTCAAAATGACACCACCTGTAATGTGAGGGGCCACAGAGGATGAAATAAAAAGGGCTTTTCTTGCAGGTGCAATTTGTGGGGCAAACAACAACCTGCTCATTTGTTCCCACTTTCTCTGTTTGCCAGGCAAACGCAGCAGCTCCTGACTGAGAAACTGGGACTTCTGCAGGAAGTGACTGAACTTCTAGAAGTCCTTCAAAACAAACAAAAACCCAAAGAAAACGACAGTGCTCGCTGTTCTTTTAACCTTTTCCATTATGAGGTTCATCCTCAAGAAGAAGAAGGTAAGTTTAGAATTCTTTTTTTATGTTAATTAAGCCTGGGAACACTTTACATGATAGTCTTTGCAAGGTGACAAGAACAAGCTGAATGACAGATCTGTGACTGCATCCTCTGAAAACAGTCCCTCTTCTAATGAAAACCTTTAACACATGTTTGTATTTCTCCACAGTATTCTATGTATTTAGACATTTGCAATATCCCTTGGTTAGACACACCACAGAGTACTCTGCATCTTTTATTCTCTGCTAATTTTATGTTTCTATCACTTACACTATCACCTGAGTAGTGTTGGCATTTAAAGTTCAAAAACACAGCCTGATTTCACTAATCTCCCATAAAGCTATAGGATGTTAAAATATTTTTATTACCTAGTTTATAAACAACTGAGACCAGCAAATGAGTGCACTATAAGGTTAATTGCTCTTATTAACCTATTACCAAAACCATATGCTCTCTTCTACATGTTAAGGCAAGTCGTTGTACTCCTGCATCCAAGATCCCATATGGACTTTCAATCCAGTGAATTCTCTTGTAGAAACAAACAAAAGTTTTAGTTTGTCTTCCTGAAAGGTTCTGCTCTATATACACCACAGTAATTCATATAAACAACAAATACTTTTAACATAATCAACTGCAGAAAGTACATTTGTGCCCATTACAGCACTGGAATCTCAGAATTTCTTTTGCTTTGTGCTCTGTCCAATTAGAATCAAATCCTAAATTAGTACAGTAAGAAAAAATAGTATTTTCCTTAATAGACAATGGCTATACTTGTATTTTCAGAAAATATTCCCAAGTTTCTAACTGGTACTATATCCATGGTTGTATCAACTCCTGTTTCTCCCCATTTAAGAAAATTATCCTTCTCTTGACCTGAATTCCTATCAAACTGTGGTCAAAACACTCCGGATAATGGATGCACAATCTTTAATGCAGATAACATGACAGTTGCTCTCTGTAACTGGATTCCCCAACAGTTATTAAAATAAAACTTTTCCACTGATTCCTATGACAGCTTTTTCCTACTCCACCGACAGCTTTAAAACCTATGGAAAGTATCACTCCATGACA
Organism: Lepidothrix coronata; assembly: GCF_001604755.1. Lineage (NCBI taxonomy): Eukaryota > Metazoa > Chordata > Aves > Passeriformes > Pipridae > Lepidothrix > Lepidothrix coronata. The sequence continues at coordinate 2,446,029 of NW_016690221.1, read as the reverse complement.
AAGTGAGAGGGGTATCTCCTTTTATCAGGATGACATCATTAGTACATTTTTAGAAATGCTCAACTTTTAAACCACAGAAATTCAACCTTTGCAACACAAGAGAGGTCTCATTTTGCTGTTTACATGCAGATAATCTTCCTTGACATAGTACAGCAGGAGAAAAGGCTTTTCCTTTGAGTGATTAAATATACAGAGTAAGACCAACTACGTTACAGTTAAAAAACCTCTTTTTATAGACAATCACAACCTCTTCCACTGTTTGACTTAATTTGGTAGCCTCTACATTATCTATGTCAGGATCTAATATAAACTATGGAATTGAATGAAAAATATACATGTGTAAAACATGTATTTTTCCAGTGTGCCTTAGGCTAGTTTTCAATATATTGTACAAACACTAATTGCCTTCTTTACACATTTAATGTTTGAATCTTTCTTATGAGCTCCAGCTCATTGAAAAATACATATTGGTTGACTTTAGTTAAAGAGAACTTAAATGTTTGTGCAAATGATCTTCCCAAGTGGCTTTGAAATTGAAGAGACAGAGGAAGTGAATCAAATAAATCAAGCAGCTTAGGAAATTTTACATTTGGGCTTTCGTTTTTTTACCATGAGTCTCCTGTGGAAAAGCTGCCCAAGATTCTCACTAGTCTATCTCATAAATGACTTTTAGTGCCTGTAGTCATCTCACACAAATCTATTCCCAAAACATGGGAATTCAGGCAGCATAAGTAGGCAAACAGAAGACAATTGGTAGCGTGCAGGGCAGGACACCCTCTGGGGTGCCTTGGTAGAAAGAGATGGGGAAGGGAAAGTAGTCAAATTGGTTCCAGAAACACAGTAAGAGAAAAACATTATTGTTACAAATTGGATTCAGGAAGTCAACACAATGCATCTGCTCAGACTCCAGGACAAAACACTACAAAGCTGTCACAACTGGTAAATAATCAGAGTGTGCAGAAAAGCTCTGTGCTGAGAACCAACCATTTGACTAATTCAACTTGAAAAAAAATTATTGTGTAGGAGACAAGTCTCAAGAAACCAGGAAGACAGACAGAGATGTGACTGCTGATAACCTTCCAGAAGACATGAGAGCACTGCTGTGTGCCAAAGGCAAGGACACCTAGACCCACCTACATGCACTGCTCCAACTGTGTGCCACTGTCCAGTCCAGCTTGGATACACCTTCCTGCCTGGGTATCTATCCAAGGAAAAGCAGACTGCCACCAAATTTAGATCTCTCCAGCATATAGCCCAGGCTTAGTATCAGGGAATTAATTGGAAAGGTTTCTCCAGCCCTGAGGACCAGCTCAGAGTGCAGCCTCCCCTGTGATTTACCCATGAGGACCCTCATGTCTGACTCTCTCGAGTTTCCCTCCAAGGAGGGACAGAGCCACGGGTCTGGCCCACTGCACCACATTCATGGAGAAGATCTATCGAAAACGTTAAAAGCAGCATTCCATGACACTACACAAAAATTGTCACATTCCTCCCACCTCATTTATCTGGGTAGTTTTCTGTTTGGATACACCAGTTATTCATCACCCTGCAATCTGTCTTTAAGGATCACCTGTGTTCTTCTACATGGCCCCCAAGGAAGGCTGAACAGGAGTTATGGCACATGACTAAGGCTTGCAGGAATCAAGTTAGGCACTTTATTGCCCAAACTCTCTGCAAACAGCATCCTATCAGTAAAATGTGGATCACAGGTGTTTCCTCAATAAAGAACCACCGTCCTTTAAAAAAATCCCCTTAAAGATATTTAAAGCCTTGCTGAAACACTTGGCACCCAGGTGATCTGCTGTAATATTTCATGGTGCAATACACACAACAGCAGCCACTTTAAAACCCCATGCACCGGTGTTTAAGGCAACTCACTGCCCTTATAAGGCCCGAATTTGGAAACTCTGAACACTGAGTCAGTCCAACGGTGAGCACAACGCACATATGGCCAACAGGTGAGCACGGCAATGCTGCTCCTCAGAGAGGCTCCCTGGAACCCCTGGAAGCAGCATGGAGGGAGGAAAAACTGGGCATAAGCTTGTTCTTGTGGGAGAAGAGCCATTTTGCGGATAGAGGTTTTATACGGATATATTAAAAAAAAATATGGATGTGGGTGGAAGTTTTATACGTTCCTTACAGTGCATATAGTGAGGCAGGAATAATAATTTTTTGTCCAGTTATAACACGTACAATTATTTAAAGGGAAATGTAAAAGTGTTTATTTTTATTGGGGGTATTCAGAGTTTCTTCTGCTTCTCTCGGGGGCATTTAAAGTGAATTTACTTTTACAAGGATAGGTTTGGAATGTCTGGTTTTGTACCCAGCTGCATGACCAGAAAGCTACCTCATGGTACACTTCAGCACTCAATGCAAGGTAAGAGATAATCTAATTTCAAGTGTATGTGATGCTGATTTTCCTCATTTGGAAAAAAAAAGATAACCAAAATTTAGATCCTAAACAGATTTTCAGAGACTAGACTGGAACAGCTGTAGTTAAAATCTTGGACACACTGATCTGTGGCAGGACCCAAGATCTAGATAGACATAAGAGACAGTTGTAGCCTTCATTTTTAGCTGTGTTTTTCTCATATTATGGATGAGTCTTTTTATTTCCCAACTCCAATTCCTGGAAAAAGTTAATATATTTACACTGATATTCTCTGATCCAGTTTGGAATCTAAATAAATTTTGACTCAGATAAAGGTTTTCCTTATTTTCCTGGAAGAGAAGAAAAGACACTAATGGAGCTCTTCTGCCAAAAGAAAACTTGTTAAAATTGTCAACAGATTTTAGAATCAGTGCCACATTTTTGGTTGAAAATCCTGGCACCATTTCTCAATCTGTGGTTTAAAAACAATTTTTAATATATTCTTCCATCTGGTTTAGACGCAGCGTAATGACTACAGACTTGTGAAAAGGCAAGGGGAGGAAGCTTTTTTCTTTTTAATTTAGGAATCACACATGCAGGAAAAAATAAATGTGCTTTTTAGCGTCCCATTTTTGTCCTGATGTCCAAGATAAGGACACATTTTATCTGATTGTATCCGTACAGCAGACAGGTCACAGGATTTTCTTAGAAAGTATTTATAAAGCAAAAGGAAAGGGCCTTTGTGCCACAAAGCAAAGCTTTGATTAAATCTACATAAAATGTTTATTGCAGCTTATCTTTTATTATATGTACTTTTATCACTTGCCATTATTTGTAAGGTTTTATATTATGTTTGCATCCTGAGGCTTCGGCCAAGCTAAAAATCCCCTTCCTCCCCCCCACAGGCTCTGTTCAAACGCTACACGAGACGTTCCCTTGAAGAGCTTCGAGTATAAACAGATGAGACAGATGATAAGTGGAAAGAAAAGTTGACCCACAAAATTGTAACAATGCCTCAAGACCATACAGCAGGTCGTGAGTAGAGCTCCTCTCTCTTACATCTGCTACAGCACACGTAGGGAATCTTACTGTGATTCAGCTTCTCATAGACACCAACCCACCTGCAAATGCCAACAGCATTCCACCAGGAAAAAAAACCTTCACAGTTGCTTTAAAAATTATTTTCCTAATACAGTTATTTAGCTGCTGGTATCTGCATTAGCCTGTCTGCAGCCAAACTGCATTTTGATTAGAAAATATGTAGCACTACATATTAGAATATATATTAGGAAAAAAAAATATTAGAATAGATATTGGAAAATATATAGCACTGTATACTAGAATATATATAGCACTAATAACATGCTCAGCACTTTCTGCTGTTTTCAATAATAACAAAAAGGTCAGCAGCAGGCTTGAAAGCCCACAGCTACCATTACTTTATTATTAAGCTAAATGTGCTTTTTATTTTACATACATTCATAAAAAGAACACAAAGCAGGAGTTGAATTATCACAGAAGAATAAAAAATAGAATTTGAGCCCTTCACAGCCAATCTGTTCTGCTCCTGCAAGGAATATACAACCAAGTGCTATCTCAAAGCTGTGCTGAAGCCCCATCTCCTCTCCAGATGTCCATCTTTTCTTGCACTTAATTCTGGTCACAACGATGCCTGGACCAGAAATAAGGGAAAGGGAAAATGAAAACAACTGTTATGCCTCCCTCCCATGAAGAACATCCTGGGGGGTACGAGGAGATAAAGAGGGCCCCACAGTCTGTATGAAAATCATGTAAGAAGCCAGCTGCATGTAAAATCATTTTCAAAAGTTGGCAACAATCCAGTTATATAAATGCTTTCTGAAGATCAGATGAGGGATATGCTACCAGACCCAGAAAAAACAAATAGGGTCAATTCTCTTCTCCTTTACCGTTACACCACATAACATCCAACTGTGGTGCAGAACACTCCTGCCAAGGCACAGACTCAAGCTGAGTAGCTTAAACCAGCTACAAAAACTTTTAAAGGTTCTTCCCCCCCACCCCCAGCACCTCAAAGAAAAATATAGTTTTTTTAATATGAAATCCAAGTATTTGTATTGCTGGCTAATTAGACAAAGCTCATCTCTGTTACAGGAAGCCCCACGCAGCCCTCTTCAAATAACCCATCACACAGATGGCTTTTACAGTGCCTCTGAGAAGTTACACATTTGGGGTTATTCTGGACCAACGGCAAGAACATATATAGAAGTTTAAAAAAAAAAAAAAGGACATGTCAACCATCCTTGTCATTTTTTACATCCCAGTTTGGACATCCCACGGCTGCATTCATTAGGAAGTATGGCAGAGGCAGATGGAGACACTGCTGCAGACCCCATAACATTTGAATCTCCCAAGTTGTAACCTTACAAACTGATGTACACTTCCTTCTGCAGAAGAGTTCTAAAAAGGGCCAATATCAAGATCAAGATCAACCTAAAAGGGTACAGCAGTTGACAGCCCACTCACTTTTTTTTTATTTAGCTGAGATACTCAGTTATCTCTCAATGCATAATAAAATCTGATACTGCACAATGGTGTTCAGGACAGTATCAGATTCCCCTCTTGTAATACCCTGTGACATGTGTTGTACTACTAAGATTTTAAGTAATCTATGCTTAAAGAAATTAGTGCTTCCTGCAGACAGCTTTCATTCCAATTCAATTTCATTCATATAAACCTAATTCCTGATACCTTTTTCGGCATCATCATATTAATGAATGTGTGAAGGAAGAGACAAGTTTTATTAAGGATCTAGTTTTATTATTTCAAAAATACTTCTTGTTATTCTAACTCCGGTTAGGAAGCCTTGACAGCTCCCTGGAGCTAATTGATTAATAATCATTGCCAACTGCATTTTAAATTTTAATTTTGGCTTTGGCTGGCTAGACTAAATGATTCCCTAGAGCTACAAAACTACTCGCCACTACTACGAGTCTTTGGGCATTAGATGAATAGTTTGAACGTGTCTGAGGAAGTGAGCAGTGGTGTTAATTCTCCTCGATCGAAATTTTATGACACAGAGAAAACATAAAACCTTCCTTTTGCATTTCTGCCATGTCTAGAACATGGTCTGAATGGAAGGAGAGATGGGTGAGTACAAAATGCCTTTTCTCAAAGCCAGAAGGGGGGTTAGGGATGGGATGCCTGGGCTTGGAGCCAGGATTGAAGCAAGGAGTCCAGAGAGCCAGGGGAGAGCAGACTTCAGAAGCCGGGAGGAAAAGCTGTGCCTCCCACTCCTTCAGTGCAACCTCACTGCAAATGACATTTTATCACAACAAAGTAAACTATCCCTGAAATACACTTTTAGTTAAAAAATATCAAGAGGTAGTTTGCTGTAATACTCACATGTGAAATGAGTTATTTTAATTATTCTGGTTTGATTTGACCCGAACAGTGCACAAGTTTCCCCCAAGACAAACGGGAAAGGTCAAAGTGCTTGTGTGAGGTTTTGAGCACTTCAGTGAGGACTGAAAACATCGACTTAACTTCAGGATACAGTCCTGGAGCAGACTGGCCTGTTTTTAAAGACTCCTGAATCTCCCCAATATATCTCACAAGGTTTCTAAAAGTAATTTCAGATGAAATAATATATTAAAGCTGCTTAATTATTCAATTAGATGCAATCTCTTTTGTATAATACTATGGAAAGATGAAAGCCGGATCTCAACGATAAATATCTAATGGCTACATTTAATGAACTGTTAAGAAAATTCATTTATACTAAATTTTCTTTTACTGGAAATGAGTCATTAAGAAAGAGGACATTAAATTTTCTTAACCAAGTTTGGAAATAAAGATGTTATTTTACAGGAAAGAATCAGGCAAAGAAACCTTAATTATGTTTGCCTCAATATTTATGTATTTAACACATGTAATCTATTTATCCCCATCTGACAGATCACTTTACAGTTAATTGCTGCTAATATAACTAACAGTTTTGACAACATATATGTGAAAAATTATGAGAAGTTTAACCATCCTATTGATACAATTATTACTAAATAAAAGCAAACGAAATGGGGAAAAAAATCAATTCACCAAGAACGCACGGGAAGCCTTCTCAGGCACATGGGAATGAGTAATTTTCAGTGCCACCAACCTTATCTGATACAAGACCATATGCAGGAGGAAAATCTTATATATGTGGCTGAGAATGAAAGTGCTGTCTGTAACCTCCAGCTGGCAAACTTGGGAATTTTCATTCCTAGTTTTATCAGCAGCAATGAAGTGGAAAAAAGCTGCTCTGGTCACCTGCAGCCATACTATGAAGGACCACAACTGCCAGGAGATCCCAGCCATGGAAGACAGAAGCCTCTCCCAAGATAGCTATAGAAAGGTTTGGAATAATAATCCATACATTGCATGCCCACCCAGAGACTGGTGGCATTTAGGAATGTCTTGAGACACCACTACAGAACAAAATCCATGCAAGCTCCCCTTTCAAAATCAGGAATTGACAAAAATCCTGCAGCTCTGTTGGAAGCAGACTCTGGTACAGGGCCAAAGAAAACAGAGCCTGTGCTCAGATGAGAAGAAAGTTGTGTCTAGTTTCCCTCATGTCACTTGCCTGAAAGGAGACCTTTGCATAGTACGAGGACTTTGGTGAGTCACAAACTTCATCAGTGTTTAATTATCCATCTGAAAAATGGGGTAATACAACAATTTCTCAAAAGCTGCCAGAATGAGAGTAAATAAATTAGTGTCAAAATATTTTTCATTTATTTTGTGAAAATACAGTTGTGATATGCTATCAGAGAAGGCAAAATGGAAAAGCAAATTATCATTACTACAGCAGGGAGAAGATAGAGACAGTATGTTTAAAAAAACCCAACATCTCAAAATCCATTTAAAGATGAGGCTGGTTAGTCAATAAGGTACTTTTCAGCTGATCCTGTAAATGACAGATGTCAGATGGAAGGATTTCTGAATTCGCGTTAATGATGCTATTAAATACAGTATTTCCATATGAGAATGTTTGAACACAATGCCCAAGTAAATATTTTGACAGCTTTGTTTCACACTGAAAAAACTGTAGAAATGCAAAGAGGCAGAAGGTTTCAAAGTAAATCACTCTGCAGCTTTCACTGAAATACGCTTTGAGAGGTGTACTTGTGACCTTCCATAAAATTAATTTAAAGATTTAGAAAGACAAATAATTTGATTTGGAGCCATAAAGCAGGATTAGAGTTTCTTAATCTATTTTGGGGGGTTTTTTTGTTAAATTTAGTGACCATTTATGGTTATGGAAATTATAAGAAGAATTGTCTTTCCTCTGCATAAACTAAACAGGACAATGAGCAGATTCAGAAAGATGGAACAGCTACTGACTCTGACTGAGAAATATTTAGCATGGACCTGAACTTCCCTTGCTTCCACCTCTCAAGCCACATATCAGTGCTAGGCAAAGGGGTGAGAAAGCTACTCCAAAAGCATTCCCTATAGAAAGGAGTTTATCCAGAATAATATTAACAGCTAAACCATAAGAGTTTGGTTCAGGGAAGGTTGTGTTAGTCCAGCTGCTTTTCCAAAGTTGAATGAGTTGCATCATAAGCATTTACTAATTTGGCTGGAAAATCATGCAATCCTTGATGTTTCCAAAACTTCCTACTTCTGACTGAGTTGAAAATACCACAGAAATATCTGCAACATCTAAGAACTTTCATGTATAATTATGCTTAAAAGTCTTAGAACCCAACATTTCAGAATCTTCAAAGCACTCACGTGTTTTGTCTCTAGACACCAGAGCTGCTTATCCAGCAAGGTGGAAATGGCAAAATACATCAAAAAATATTTCTAAGCACCCATATGGATCTTCACAACATGATCCACCACTATGGAGAGGACTTCCTCGAAATTATTAGACTGAAATTATTTTACAAAGTAATTCTGTCCATCTGGAGCATTTCCAGGATAGTATTACGGATACCCAGAATATATTCCTAAAGTTTGTTTTCTTCCCAGAAATTCTTGGCAAAAACAGCTAAGATTGGCTCTGAGCCACTTAAAGTTGGGGGTTTTTTTGGTTCTTACTTTTGGTTGCTGTTTTTAGAATTATGTAGTAAATAATACTATGATTTGTCAGCATTAGCTTGAACTGACAAGTTTATCTTCAGCAACAGCTAAAGAAGCCTCGGTGCCCACACTGGCTCTGGAAGTGGTGTAACTTATAAATCAACTCCATGCAGTGTCTGAGCTCATTTGCAGAGCCCAGACTTCTTAATTCAGGATCATCTGGGAGTTAACCTGGTTATTCAGCTTCAAGATCTGAGTACTCCTGCACAGGTACCTGCCTCTGTTCAGTGCCTGTGCAGGCATCTCTTCAACCATCTTCTACATGGCAAAGCTGGACTCACATGGAAGAGCAGCAGACCAAAACTGTTCCCTTCCTTTTCTAAGTGGATCTTCATCAGGCAAAGCCTGGATCACTGACTATGGATAGCTGTAATATTTATAAGTGCAAAAAGAGAAGAGATATATGTAGGGAACAGTAATGTGCATGAGCTCACTAAATTAAGGGTAAGATGTTCATGTGCTTCTTGCAAAGCAGTGAAATTGTATTAGAACCATAAAAAGCAGCTAACCCAGCAAGAAGTTAATAACAGTTTAAAAGCAATTCCTGCACAATCTGACATCCTGTGGATGTCATGTGGGGGTTAGAAAAACACTGGCATGGCTCCAACACGGTTCTGCTTATCGCCTGCCATCAAGGTACAGAAAAGTGGATCCAGAAGTCAATGACTATCACAGGGACTGAAAATCATCAACTCAGGCTGTTACCAGATACCTTCATTAAACAGGCAAAAGCTGTATGGTGCTGCTACCCAGAGTATAACATGAAGTCACAGAATCCTAAAGGCACGGTTTGAATAATCAGATGATAACGAGAACACTGACACCTGGAAATGGGCATCATAAAGCCAACTCTGAAACAGGAGCGTGTCTGACCTGCTGCACCCACGCTGAAGCAGGATGAGAAGCTCTGTCCCTTTGACAGTCAGTGACAAATGTATTATGGCTGTAGTTGGCATGTTCATGCCAACACTGTCACATAAAACTGAGTAACAGTTCAGGGAGAGAAAAAAAAAAAGTGTTCAGCAAATTCAGTGTGAAATCCCAACTCAAAGATGGCCCAAAGATGAATCCAATGCTGTTGCCCATAAAGCAAGGCCAGAGTGACACGGAGCAGGAAGGAGCTGAAGACTCTCAGCCCCTTCTGCCTGAAGCTGGAAGGAGGTGCCAGCAAAACAGCACATTTGTTTCCAGGTATTGCATTTCCAGAAGGATCACAGACACAGGAGTTCAAAGAAGAGCACCACAGCACATCAGGGTCTGGAAGGAGCAGTAACAGATGAGGGATCAGGGATGTACTGTTTCACTGAATGGGCAGTGAGACTGAGAAACCCGACACAGACACAACAAGGATGTAAACACCAGGATGGGAGAAGTTACTTACCAAATGTGGGGCAAAAAAGTGATCTGGAAAACCTTGCTCAATAACAGGTCCAACACAGCAGAACAATTTCTCACATACCCTAACAGCAGGCTTTGCTTTCTGCAGAAGATAATACGCTTGAGCACCTTTACAGAATAGCCCTAAGCAGCACCAAATCTGTGGAGTGAATATGCCCCCTCCACCTACCCCCACAAGAATAACTGCCAGCACACCAGCACCCTAAAATAGGAAAGGTGTGGGCATTGCAACAGAGAGATTTGTAGAGCTCCTGAGTAATGGTAGGGCTGCCAGGGAACTGCAAACAAACCGGGGTGGCTTCAGCAGATGCCAGTGAATGTAACTGAACTTACACAGGGGAGTGCAGGATAATGAGAAGGTAACTCAATAAGACAAGACTCCTTTGCCACAAATAGACAGTGGCTGCCTTTAAACTGAAGATTTGCCCAACTATTAACATACAGGGGAGTGCAGGATAATGAGAAGGTAACTCAATAAGACAAGACTCCTTTGCCACAAATAGACAGTGGCTGCCTTTAAACTGAAGATTTGCCCAACTATTAACATCAAATGTAAAACTTGCAGCTTTACAGACACACTGACACTGGCTTAGATCAAGGAGAGGAATCCCACTTAGAGTAGAAATTAAAAGTCAAGCAATATAGAAAGTTGGAGAAGTGCTAAAACAAATTCATTGATCTCTAGAGTATTAGGAAAAATGCAAGCCTTTGAAATCAGATAGCAGCAAGTGCCTGCCCAAGTTCATATAAAACAGCCACAGAACAACACCAAATGCAAATTTATCCTGTATTTGACTCCCTGGATTCATGAGGCTTCTTATGGAACTAATGAACATGACAAAATGACTAAAAGCATGTTATTCATACAGATTAATCACATCCATAGCTAATGTTTGCCCCAGAACCTTTAAAAAACAGTCCTATGATTATTAAAGCAAAACTATCCTCCATCACTATTCCCCTAATCTTTGAGGAAAAGCTGCTCTTTCAAGTCACCTTAAAGTCCCAGCTGTTGAAGGGAATTCAGGAATGCTGCCATGTCTAATTACAACAGTTTCTCTTAGTTTACATACTATTTTTTTTACTGGCTAATTGAGATTCATCACCTGAGCAGTTCTCCAATATTTTATGAAATTCAAGATAACTGATGAGCTTACATATATGCTGCACCTCCCTGTCAGGAAGGAAACTCAATCTCCGACCTGGAGGGTGGAGGAAGGAAAAATGACACTAAATGCTAATGTTAGTTGCTACCCAACCCAAGGAGCTGGGCTCTGGAGGGAGGAACTAAAAACTGTATGTTTAGATTTCTAGTGCATCAGTTACCCTTAATATCTAAAAGCTTAAGTCATTAATGGCAAAACATCAACACCAGTGCCAAGTTTGAAATTAATAAAGATTTAGGCCAGCAGCAAAAAGAATGTCTTAAATAAGTTCAAAATTGAACATCACTAACCATGGTTAAAAAAGTACTTAACCTGTGAGAAGAAAAACACCTTCAAAATGTTATGGATCAACAAAGCAAACGAAATCTGACAAAAGCCCACTTGAAGTACTTAAAATTAGAAGCTGGTTTTCAACATTAATGAGCGTGGTTGTGTTTGCACAGAAGTCCTGCCAATGGAGTCCCCTGCCCCCAGCGGGGTAGGATGAATGGTTTGTGATTTCCTGAAGGGCCACTGTCATCTCAGCTGTTTGGCCACAAATCTCAAATGTTGCTGCCCACATTACAGCCCAGGACAAGCCTCTCTTGGTTCCTTGAAAAATCAGAAACTTCCTTAGATGTGAACTCTGGTACCTCTTAATGCCCTTCTCACATGGCCTCTGCTCCAGCAGGAGTAGAAACCTGATATACTTTCTAGGTGTTAGTTCTATTTATGGATCTATATAATACATGATATATATTTAAAAACACCAAAGTATCAAAATAAATGCTTCCAGCAACACCCCTCAGACTTCTGTATTCTTCTAAAGGAAGAACAACGTTTCAGCTTTCGAATGTCCCATGCTTGGCACTGTTTCTAATAAAGTTGGACAGAGGACTGGGATCTGTTTCCATCCTGCAAACCCAGCGGATAAACAGCCGCCCAGGGTTGTCCAGGGCTGTCAGCAGAGCTGCCACCACGCTCAGCAAAAACCACCTTGGGTTCTGCAGAGTCAGAAGATTTCCCCACGCCGCGGGGAATTCTGGCTGCCTCGCACTTTCATGTTTCTGTGACGTGCCCTTGGTTTGTATTATTCTAAAAGCATCTTTTTATTTTAAAGGGATCTCTGGATCTCACCTAAATTTAAATTCAAAGATGAGGAAAGTAAGATCTATAAAGAAAAGCAAAAAGCCTTGGGAAGCATTCTGGTGACATATATTACTACTATAATACAAATCATTAAAAACATGTACTCCAACACTTTATTTTTTAAATTTGAACACATTAAAAATTTTAATATTTTAAATAGTATTGAAAGGCTTGGATAATTCACAGCAATATCCCCATAATGATATTATCTATTACTTCTACTTCAGATGATATCAATCTTGTAATTCCACATACTTTCAGTGAGATCTTTTCAGATCTCTGTCTACTCCTTTGATGGGTGATGGAGAAAACCATATGTGCAGATCCATACAGCAATGAACTTTGTAAGCCAAACACAAGAACAGCAGCTTCTACGAGAGAGTGGCTTGCCAAGACAAACAAGTTCTGCCAACATTTTAACACCACAGAAGGTCAGTTAGGTTATAATTAAATCTAATTACCATTCTCATGAATTGCAACATCTTTTCACTTGAAGTCGCTTAATGCTCAGAAAAGGATGAATTTTTCAAGATTTTCCAAGAATCACAGTAATGAGACATTCTAATCTTGGCTTTAAATCTGAATCATCACTTGCCATCATAAAGAAACAAGGCATGTCATCATTAAAAGGAAGAGATTTCAGCAGTTTATTCAACCACTAACACTTCCTCACTCCTGCTTTTCCCTATTCCTCTGCAGTAATTTTACAAGTTATTTTTCTCTTCTGCTCAGTACCACTCTGGGTTTTTTCATTATTTCACATTCTCTTCTTTTCCTTTCCAGAGTTTTATAACCTTTCTGCTTCAGCTCCCTATTTTTAATCCTCTATGTATCTTCAGCTCTATTACTATTCCTGTCTGCTCCCTCACCAAGCTGGGGAGTCTGATGGCAGTAACTTTCCTCTGTTTCCACAGACATTTTGACTGCTCCTTGGACAGAACTGCCTTGGGAACCACCTGAGATTATCTCATCGAGGGAAAAGGTGAGACAAAAATTGCTGAAGCAAAGACTTCTTTTCTTCCCCCATTCCTTTTCTCCCAGGCCAACAGAAAGCGAGAGAGGAAAAAAAGCCAGAAGTCATTTGGCTGCTTCTCCTCCATCGGGAGTGCAAAACCTGGCCATGCTCGTCCTGGTCTCGTTACCTGGGCAAGCAGCTCAAAAGCCTGGGCTATGAATGTCACCACCTCACAGGAGAAACCCTTCAGCACCTCAGGTTTAGTAGGTGGGGGCTGCAGCTTGCGAGTTGGCATCAGCTGCTGTCACATGTGGCCATGCCACGTGCATGGGGAAAAAAGCCTCTCTCAATTGCTAGGATGGCCCTCCAATAAAATTATAATTTGATTCTTCTGGAGACTGGAAAACATCAAGGACCATTTGTTTTCAGACTCAAAGAAAGGAACTGGAGAGCTCAGCTTGTAGCACACTGTGCCCAGCAGCACAGACCCCCAGCAGCAGGAGCACACATCGGCGGTGCTGCCAACGTCACCCACGTGCCCGAGTCCAGCATTGCATCACTTGGAACCTGGCTCCACTGCTGCAGGGCTGCTCTGAAAGCGTCAGGAAGGGCAGGATGTGATGAGCAGTCCTGCTCCCTGCACACTGTGTTCCTTAATCCCTCTCATCAATGCTCTCCTTCATTAACTCCCATCAACTAACAGCACGAGGCACGGCTTTGTGAAAGTCACCTCGTGCCTCATACAGCTGTGCTCTCACACTGCAAAGAGTCCCTCAATCAATAAAAATGACAGTTTCAGTCATCACATGGTACTTCAAGTTCCACCTGTCCTACAGGAGCTTTACAAGTCATTAAGGAGTTAAGATGTCACTCCACTTACCAACCCTTATGTCATGTAAGCCTTTTATTGTAGGTGGAGCAAAACACAAATCCACAGCACCCTTTTGTTTACTTCCAATTATATTAATCTCTTGCATCTACAAGATTTACTTATCCTCACACATATTATTCATGCTTGAAGCCCTGCAAAAGCACATTGACTGAAATCCTTGACCCACTGGTGTTGCTGGAGGGTTTGCAAGGGACTTCCAGAAACTGGATTTTTGTTCCCCTTCCTCAGCTAATATATTACCTCTATGATTCCTTTAAACCCAGTTGTTTCTTTTTGCAGTCTTACTGGGTTGAAAAGAAGTCTGAGATGTAAAAGGATCAAGCTGTTTTTCTATAACTTACAATGGTGCAAGATGGTCCTGCTGTATTTGGGGCTAGAACAGTGACTCTGGTTATGTTTGCTTGGCAGTTCAGCATCTTATGACTATCCCTGTTAAGTCCAAAAAATTCAAATTGTCTGCTGATGAAAGAATCCCTCACAACCTACTACTGTACAGACAGTCCATAGACTCTGTATTATAAGACCATTGACAGACCAGGTATTCTATTTCAAGGTAATTTGGTACAGGTTAAGTGAAACTACAGAATCAAATTGGTTCAAATATTAGTTCAAATATAATTTTCTGTTCTCTCACCTAACAAGATAAAAATCCATACAGATAACGGTGCAATAACAAGCAAAAACCCACAGCTTGTTCCTTTGCTTTCCAAACCTGAAATCCATTATTTGGAGATCCACCACTTACCAGAGCACACATACCAGAGTACAGGCTGAGCAGATGGTTCAAAGCTATCTGTCAATCCATTTGCAGTTCAAAACAGGGGTGAACTGCTCCAGCTGTTTTCCAGATCAAAAATATTATTGTCATTTTGCTATCGCTGCGTGCTGAGGGTTATGTAACAAAAATGCACATGTCCCTCTGCCTGGAATGCAATTAATTTCCTCCCTCCCCACTGTGAGTGGTAAGTAACAATTCAGACAGTCTGGATGCTTCAGTTTTGAGCACGGCCAGAGATGCAACCCTAGAATTACTCCACATGGTAACCCACTATTTGTAAGATGCCAGCTTTCTGGAGGTCCTACAGACAGGGTGTATTCTGCAGTTTGGAAAAAAATAAACACCATCATCCTGTTTATACATGGCCTCTTACTGTCTGTGGGGTACTCTGAATGCTTCCCTGTAGTTCTTTAGTTTAACCATAGACTTTGCTTTGTGCTGGAATTTTAAGACTTCTAAATAAGTGTGCTAACTAGATAAAGCAATTGCCTCCAATCTGAAATCAGCCACTATACTTGCTGTACACTTTGGTATGCAAAAATCAGGCATTGTACACATTTAACCTTAAAATAGTGGCATAATCCCATCTTAGTTTACAAATATCCAAACATCAAGCAGGTGGTTTAATTCAGACTCCATAATGCTTAACCATTCCATGGAATTTGCTTATATAAAGAGAACAACTGGAACTCCTTTGCTTGGAACAGCACACTCAAGAAACAAAACTCATTTTCTCTCTGCAATCTTTTCTGCAATCTGCCTTTCATCTCTCCAAGTGCAGCTAACCCCATGATATTCATATAGCAACTATAATATCTTCAGGACAGGAGCTGCCTTTCTGTAAAATGTTTGCACCATACTTCACTTCTCTCTGTTGTTCCTGTGACAGAAATACAACGGGGTGATCAACTGTCCTCCAGGGTGTCAACTGAGATGAAACATTAACTCTGTACTAAACTGCAGCAATTTCCTTTAATGTGCTATTACTTGGTGCAGCTTGTTCTGGATTACTGGTTTACAGATTCCCTCTGCAGGGAGCACCTGCAGAGGTTTTACTGCTCTTACCTGGTTAAATAGGCCAGAGCCCGCTCAGACCCCGATGGCTTCTGGGGCGCTGCCTTTTTAATGGAGATTCCAGCTTCCCTCATCAGCTGTTTCTCCTTCTTCTTGCGCTCTTTTTTTAATTTTCTTTCCAGTTTCCTCTTTTCCTCTGGAGTAAGTTCTTGCTCTTCCTCTGCAATAAGGTCTTCCTCTTCTTTTGTTGCCTGAAATAATCGACATTTAAATAAAGTGTTTATATTTCCATATGAAAGTGGAACAAAATGTGCATAAATTCAAATAAAGGGCACAGGTAATATTCAAAAAAACAAGCTTCAGGATTCATGTTTTTACTGTTCACTGTACTTCCACTGCCTCTCTGCTCTGCCCAGTTCACAGATCTGCAAATGTTGCACTTGCAGAGATCTGTTGAACTGCCCTCTGTAGATAATGATGCTGTTCTGAGCACCTTCACGTACCTGAGCACCTCTAGCTATGTATTAAACATCATATCTAAAACTTTCTGTGCTGTTTGTTCTCCCACACTCAAACTTGAGGGGGGCATGTAAACAGCAGAGGCTGTTTCATGGTGGAAGGAGGGTTTGGATTTTTTTTTTAGCATACACACATTTCAGTGGGAGCAGCAGGGTTTCCCTGAGATTCTCAGTTTCTACTTTTTGTGTAGCCACTCACTTCCATGGACTGAGAAAACCTGTCTGCCATACAGAGGCTTCATCTCGATTATGCCAAGGGAGATGTGACAACTACCATCTTCATCCAAGACCACTAGAGGAAACTTGAGCAATCTTGAGGGACCATATGCACTATCTTCAATAAACACATACAGAGAAGTATTGCACAAAGGTTGGGCGTTTCTTCAGGTTTGTAGACAGACAGTTAATTATTCACATCTGAAACCATATTGCCATAAATATATGCATCAGCTTATCCCAAATGAAAATAAATATTTCATGTACAGATGAAGAGCATTAAATAGACACATCCAGTTTATCACATATCCAGTGTGAGACTACACTGTGTAGAAATAAAACACTGTTCCATAGCAAGATGAGATTGACTCCAGGAATTCCTATATGTCTGAAAGAGGTACTCTCTGCTAGAGCCTGGGATACCCATGGAGGCCAACTGAGTGAGAAAGAAATGCTCTTCCTCCTCTCTCTGCTCCCTCCTCACCTATTTGAGGAACCCATAACTGAAACCTGAATGCACAAGATCAACTGCTTTATGGCAAGATTGGTTAAAAGTGCATTATAAACTCACAAATCTTTAATATTATATCAATTTGTGTTAGTTGAGTGCTTTCAAACACAAATCCACCCAAAGAGCTAAATAAGGTTATTCTCACTGACATTCAACCAAAGGACGTTAAACAAGACAATACCTGAACACATCTTTATTTGCCAAAGACACCTGCTGGGGTCTAAACATTTGTTCAGAGTCAATTCACCTACCATGTAAGTTTACTCTGACTCATCTTTTCAGATTCATGCTTTCACAGACCAAAGAAAGGGCAAGAAAGCAAAAATTAGAATAAATGGAAGTAAAGAGGATTTGCTTTTTTTCATCCAAAACACTTTTTAGCTACTTTTGTTGAAATGCCAGCATTCATTGCAAACACATGCAAAAAAAAAGCAACACATGTTGCATTTGTATAGAAGGCATTTTATAGTTTATGCTGAGAATAAAATAATATTTAGGGTGAAGGTAGAATTAAATTGTTATACAGGAAACAACGTTTTCATTTGAAAAGCCACCCTGGTTTTTACTAAAATAACAGTCCAGCCACACAAAGCCCTGGAAAACACTGAGGGTGGTCATTTATAAAGTGTTTGTAAAAGATTACTACAGCAGCTGTCCAACAGACGACACACTACAGTTAATCTTCTTTTAAAAATAATGTAATGAATTTGTTTACTTTTCTGTGAGCCATGAAGCTTTCAAATAAAGTGACTGTGGCACATCATTAGAGCTGCTCTGATAAAGAGGCCTCTGCTTCTTCATACTTACAGTAAATGCATATCTCGGTGCCTCCCCTTCCCCCCCACATTCCTGGCATTATCAAAAAGCTTTTTATCCCTCTCCCCGACCGCTCCACTAAAAACAAAACAAGTTGCTCCCTCCCTGTAGGTCCCAACGTAAATACCGAGCCCTAACAACGTTTGTTTCCAGCATCACGACTGCCGTGCCGTGGGCTGTCTGACACAAGAGCATTGTTCTCCTGCAGGGCTGTGGCTGTCCCAGCCTGAAAGAGTCGGGGTTTACAGCTGGAGGTACCTTCTGCTGGCCCACAGCATCATTCCAGGAAAACTGGATTCATCAGGCTTCTGTCTGCGATTGCCAGCACGCACCCCACGAAAAGTCCTCACAACCTCACAGCTCAAACAACTTCTCTGGTTCCAACTGTACTTTTATCCATCCGTGTCAACTTGGTTAATTTAGTCATCGTACGTGCCACAATCTGTCCTTGACTGGTTTTTAATTTGAAAGCCTTATGTGCTTCAGAAAATACCTGCATTCTACCTACTGAGGCTGAGGGTAATTTTATCGCAATTTGTATATAAAAAATATTTCTCCTGAACCTGGGACTCGAAAGAAAACAAAACCAAACCTTTTACTGGAATTTAAATCCTAGCTGTGTTTATTATTTTATTACTTTATTGATGCACCTCTTTAAATCAGTAGCCTTATTTTTTAATTTCTCTTTCTCCAAACCATTCGTGCGACTGTTCTTCTGAAAGGTGTTCCCAGTTTGTGACCCATTTGGATTCAGAGTTTTAGTGTTATGTCATTATTTAAATTTTAAAAACCCAACCAACAGGACTTCATTGTTTCGAGGTCATAAATATTCCACGTTGTCTCCTTCTATATTTATAAAGTGACATCACAATTTGTAGTGCTGCAATTTAGTCTTAAGTACAACATTGTAAAGTCCCTATTTGAGTGTGTGAGACACTTGTTTATTGACGTGATAAATTTAAAACACATGCACACAGAAAAACACAACACTTGCTTATTTGCAAAGCCTGCTGAGAGCTACCACACCACCTTGGATCCTGGGCTCATTAGATCTCAATCTAAACAAGGTCAGGCCAGGTCAGCACACTTGAATGAATGACATTCAGAGGAGAGCCAGTGTTTTCTCGTGATTGAGGAGGTGGGAGTCTTCCACTTGGAAGCTTTCCAGAAGGCCTGAAAAGGTGCTAAAAGGGATATTGCCACTGGATGCCATATTTTGAGTAAAAGGCAGACCCCCAAATCTTTCACACTTATGCTCATAAAAACCTACGTCGACTGTGCAGGGGTACGGAGATGTGAGTTCAGGCATCTTCCAGCAAATTGCCAAAGTTTATACTGTACCCTGTCCATCTGCAGGCAAAGTGCTGTGACTGCCAATACAGTGCCTTTCATCAATGCCAGTTTCCAAATTTCTGAACTGTGTGTAAATATAGCAATATGCTGTAAATAGTCTAAGACATCTGCCTCAAAATATCCGGAGGCTTCAGCTGTGGCAGTTTTAGATACCGGTTAAAGTTTTCCATCATTCTTTGCAATCTGGAAATACTGCACAGATTTGAAACATTTTATAAGTGGTCTTTATAAATGAGCTTACCCATCATAAATGGGGAGCCAGCTCACACTGAAGGGAAGCATTTAATAGTGTAGAGCAGCCCTGCTAAGCAATTCAGAGCAGAGAAAAATAAGTAGAACTTCAAGAGAAACCAGCAGAAAGATGTACAGGTTTTCTTGAAGGTATCTGACCCTTTTTTATTTCAGCAAGAGTGGCAGAACCAAATAGGTGTAGGTTTTCAGGGACTGCACCTGCATAAAAGCTTGTACTGCCAGGGGACTATGAACCACAGTAGCTGAGCAAGCAGCACCCAGATGGGATTAACAGCACACTAATTGTGTTGCATTTCCAGCAGAGCACTAAGTGCATTTTTAAATTTGTTTCCAGATTTATAGTTACACGAAAGTCCTTGACTGTCTCATACCCGAGTAGAACCGAAGACATCTCCTAAAGAATTCTGTTCCTCCTCCTCGCCCATCCCCACGTCCAAACCTCCCACATTTGCATCCCTGGTTGCCTGCTGCCAGCACAGAATAAAGTTGACGTAGTCAGAAACTCTGAAGAACTGCCACAACCAACCGAATACTCGTCCATTAAATGTTGCCTTTATGATTCGCCTGTGTAGGTCTGAACTTTCTGCCTGATCAGGGGTTTGGCTTTGCTGCCAAACCTATAACAGTAACCACAGACCGAGCCACAAGACCAAATTCACTATTTATTAGTAACAGTGAATCCAGCTCCTCCAAAACCAACAGACTTTTATCCTTTCCTCCCAGCACAGCACCACAAGTCTGTACAACAGCAAAGCAAGCAACAGCAGAAATTCAAAGGGAAAAATAACAGCGACAAACATATAAAAAGGACGTCAAATTTTTGAACTCCAGAGAGTTCAAAATGGAGGGGAAATAGATTATATGGTTTATTTCATAGTAGAAGCATTGTATCACCTTGTTTGTTCATGAAGCTCATGTTATTTCATAACTTTTAATACAGAGAAATGTCAAAAGGGGCTTTGTTCGCTGACCAAGAGCTGCCGACCCACCACATAATGGCTTCTGCTTACGAGTAGCCTCCTGCCCCAAAAATGCCCTGTGCACAATATCAGCATGCAAAACGTCCTGTTCCTGCCTTACACAATACATATGAACCCTGATAAATAACTGGCCATCTGCCGGCTTAAAAACAAAAAGCAGAATCTATAAACACAGTTCAAAACCCACAGAGAAGAAAGGCTGGCAAACCCTTACACACAAGGTTCATAAAAGAAAGATTGACAAATGATTTACTATTCGAGGCTGTGCTCCAACTACAGCTAGAGAATTTGCATAGAACAGTTCATGGCCATACTGAATTTAAATAATTATTTTCTATCATCTAGAACCTTTTGAAAAGAAGTATGACCAGAGAGGCCACATGAAATTTCATTATCATGCAGAAAGCAAATTTTAAATGAAAAGCAATATGTAGAAGTACTCCTCCTTACATCATGTCTGTCGCACTTACAGAGGAAGATTTTTTAAAACTTATATGCTGCTCAAAGAAAAATAACAAATTTTTCACAAAAGCTAGGTGTTTTTAGAATCTCAACTCCTTGCAACAAAACCACTGGGAATAATTTATATTAAGTTGATTTGGAAAGGTTTCTGTATTTTCAACCCAGGCAGAGAAGCCTCAAACAAGTTCTGCAGGAAACCAGATTTAAATAAGAACAGGCTTTTTATCTTTCTGCTCCAGGAAAGGATTCTTTTTGTGGTCATGTAAATGCCTTTTTTTTAAAAAAAAAAAAGCCTCCTTGTGTACACAGCTATAGTATCTCAGGAGCACAAGTGATCAGGTAGCACTCTAAATCTGCAGCTGTAATTTAGAATAGATGCACCTTGATTAGCTTGAAACCCAGCTTAATTTAAAACTATGTGATCTTCGCATGTCTCATAGATTTACAGAAAACTGTGAAGAGCCCATAAAGTGTTATCATTAGCAACTGCTGAATAAGAAGAAATTGAACAATTTACCAAATTAAACGAAAGCATTTACAGGCACACAGAATGCACAACTTACAGAACATAGCTTGTTGAATTCCACTTTATAGACTGTTTGCTCCCATAAAGTAAATACTGTAGCAGATTAGGTTCTAAGGCATAAATTAGTATCATATTGTATTTCTCATTTTTCTCCACCGCTATCACAGCCCTGAATGCAACAGAAATATTTCAGACACCACCGCAACTGCAGGCTCAGGGAATGCAGTTTTGCTTCATTTGCAACTACAGCGCTGCCAGGAATTTTCACATATTTGTTGGAGGATTTTGCTTACTCCCTTACCCTTAATTAAACCACGTTAACCAATCAAGAGAAGATGGAATTAAAAAAAAAAAAAAAAAGAAAAGAAAAGGAAACCCCTTGGAAGTCATTTGTATCCACATCCCTGTGGCTCACACACAGCCCTTTTAACCCCTCCCCAGAAACACGGAGGAATTTTAATAGAAGGAGCACGAGACCGTCGCAGCACTCGGCGTTTTCATTGCCACCAAAGTCGTCCCCTTTAGGGGTGCTGACAATTTCTTCCGAAGCTTGAAAAGGCTTTGGGCTGCGAGAGAGGAGGTAGAAGCAGAGCGGGGGCTGTTTTGAAATCCTTGCTGGAGAATTAGAAAAAAAATAAATAAACCAACCCCAAACCACGAGCTCGATCTCCTCCAATGAAAGAGGTACCACAGGGTGTAGGCAGGTTGCCAGGCGAGCTCGGCAGCGTGACCGCACTGCATTGAGTTTCTTTAATGAAAGCCAGGAAAGAACACATTACACAGTGTTTCTTCTGAGAGCCAGCTAGCCTCCAGTGATTGAAATCAATAAAAACAGTCGGCAAGGGGCCCAGTGGGGGAAGAGAGAAATCTCCACTACAGCATTCAGTTTGCTTTCCACTTTCTCCCTCCCCCTCTAAAGTTAAACTCTGAAGATCACCATGACAAGCTACTTTGCTTCCAGCGCTGGGAAGACGCTGGTGGGGATTTAAAGGAAGCGAGCACTTTCCTTCGCCTCCCTGCCTTCGCTCTCCCCCCAGCGCGAAGGAAATGAAAGGCTTGTTTGGAATTTGAATCTCGCCTAGAAAAACTTCATTGGACAAGTGCATCGTCCTGCATTTCAGGGATGGATTTTACGGTCGGAGAATGCTAAAAGGTGAGAGGGGGAGGAAAAGCAGGAATCTGATCCAGCCAGAGCCCAGGAACAGGCTAGGATGTCCAGCCCGGCGCAGGGGACCTCTGGAGCTGCGGGGAGGAATGCGAGCAAGCGCCTGAGATCATCCACATCCTAAGGCAGCTGGAACATTGGGAACACGTGACCGACACACCGACCCAGGTAAGCAGAACCCGCTTTTATCAAAAACTCTCTGTACCGCGCCCGAAACCGGAGCGAGACCTTTCTGCCCCAGCCTCCCCTGCCTGCCCCGCGTCCGCCCTCGTTAACCTCGGGAGACTTAACGCTAAGCTTGTCCCGTCTGAAAACCGTGTCAGGCCACTAATCCTCGCTGAACTGTAAACCATGCACAAAAGCCCTTTGTTTACCGGTTTTGTGCTGAATTTGCGAGCTGACAAGGTAGGACAGGGCCATTGCACGGGTGCAGCCCCCCCAGGAGCTCCCGCTCCACGAGGGCCCGCTCGGAGCAAGGAAACACGACTGACACCGCACGCTGGAGCAGACTGTGATCTGAGACAGCGCCAGTAATGGATTTTTAATATGGTCCGTATTTATCTATTTTATTTATGTATTTTAATCACCATAGCAGCCACATACAGAACATACTTGCACCGAGTTCCATGTGCTGCTCTGTACCACGAATTACAGCAGCGTGCATGCACGGGGGGCAAGGCTGATTGCTTTGTCAAAAAGAACTTTGCAATTAGTTGTTCATACAGCCAAGGGGGATTTCTGGCACCTTGTTTAGGAACGACTGACACAGGTTTATGCAGCACATGTATACTCTGCCATTACCCTAATGCATGCAGGTTTTATCCCTAACAAAAATGGGAAAGGCACAGATAACAGCTGTAGATCACGACATTCTTCTGAAGTTTTTGGCCAGCTTCAGATGATTTATGTAGACTTCAGTGAGGCAGAGAGGATGAAATCAAAGCCCGCCTTCTGCAAAGCAAGCAAAAATGATGATATCTACATCTCTTTTCCAGCAGCGGCAGGAATTCACTGGAACAGATAATAAATAGGTGCCTGTGGAGCAAGAGCAACAGTGTTTGTCCCCTCCATGCTGGTCATCATTAGATGTTGACAGCAACACACACACTCAGTCCCAGAGAGGGCCGGGGAGGGACTGGATGTCTCCACTTCCACTTATTTGGCACCTCATGATCCCCAACCTGTAGGGTACAAAAGCCTGGTTGACTCTGAAGGTAGAAAGATGAGACTTCCAAGCATCTCCTCCCTTTCAGTACCAGCAGACAGAATGCACTAAGTACAGCAAGTGCAGATGTATTTCTGCAGGTGCAATGTTGCTCTTTCCTTGGAAAACACACGCCTTTTAAGGGTCATTTTATAATTTTCACAACACATGGAAGTGGATGACTCACACACTTACAGAATGACCTGGAGAACACTTCCATGACCAAAAGTAAAGGATGTAAGTTTAAGCATGAACTGTTCTAATAAATCTATGAAAATAGCTGAGGCAGTATTTAAATAGTAATAAGTTGTTACATGGATTTATTAATCCAGTTTTGAACTTTTCACACAAAACAGTCACAAAATTATAGCCAAAATGTAATTAAAGAACAACAATTTACAACAAAAAAGCAAAGTTGTGATTCATAACAGAATAGGGCCCTATATGAGGTTTTGGTCATATCCACAGACCCATGATTCCTTTTTCAAAATGAGTTCTGTGTTTTCCTCCCCTGCACAGATCCTTTGCAGAAATGATAGCACCTTCATAGCTCGGGAATCACAGCAGTCACTCCCACGCCAATCAACAAGTCTGTTTTGCATGGCTCTTGGAGCTAAATTTATCCTTATGCAGAAGAACTCATTGAAGCCTTTTTTTTAACATTTCAAACAAGGAAAGCTTAGGTGGGTCTTACACAACACATATCACTTGTACTGACATTCTCAAGCTCAAGTGATATTCCTCCCCATTACTCCCTCAGCAGAAATATAAATATTATCTTTAAAGCAGAGTGTGGGATATTTTTGTTCAAAGGGATGTGTTTTTCAGAAGCCAAGTGGTGTGAGTTTCCACAGCATTTACTGTTAATGGAATATATTCTTTTCAACCACAGAATATAGAAAAAAAGGTATTTTCTCAATCAGAAGTTTTGATCAAATACAGATATTTTAGCAGTCATACCACAAGGCAGGATTTATCACACTTCCTCAGTCATGTCAATGTTATTAAAGCAGATTCCCTGCACAGTGACAGAGTCCTTCCAACTCTCCCTTTAGAGTATGGAGATCTGGAAGGATCTCATGTTGCTTTGCTGAGTTGGATACAACAGAATAGAACTAATGGGAACCAATTTCTCCCATTTCCACTAGTCTTGATAGTCCCATGTCTTTGGGAGTACTTTGTCCTCAGCAATGAATCACATCTTCACCATAGTCAAGAGTTCTTAATAGTTCATGCCAATTGTCCTTACAGAAACAAATGCTGGTAAAAGAGCTGTTTGAAAACAGTCCACAAGGTTTTGAAACAGTCAGCAAAGCAGATGAAATTATTTTAAAAGTGTAAGGACAAATATTTTGGTTTAATCTCACCTATTTAAGATTTTATGAAGGGAAATATCTGGGATTACACAAAACAAGTTGAATGCTATTCAAAAAATGTGGAAATTCAACCATAAAGGTGCAAACATCAGGGTCTGCTGAATGCCTGGATAGCCTGTCTGGGGTGAAACAATACTCATGCCTACACTGGTGGAGAAAGAGCATTGCCATCCCTTTCAAATGAACATGATCTGACACTTCTTGAATATGGTAAAGCTTCAAGGTGTCTCCTTTCTCATTTACACTGGTGGTTCACATTCACAGGGCTGGATTCACTCAGCTGAGCATATTTAGTTTGCTCAGTTTCAAGTTGACAGCTCCTCTGCAATGTACCCATTCTGCCTCAAAAGTGGAACGTAATTAACATACAGCTGGAGAAGGTACAGTTTTCCCATCTATTGGAAAGACTAGTGAAGCAGAAGACAAAATATTAAATGAAAAATAAATGGTTATCAATCTCTAGGAAAGGTGGTTTTCCTTACAGTTCAAACGGGAATCCTTGCATTTGACTTAGGAAGACATTTTTGTTAGAAACAACAAAGTCATCAAAACCTGTAAAAAACTTGATACCTCTTTACCAACAAGTTGTCACTATCTTCAGCTCCACAGTTCAACAGGATGCGTGGCTAGAGGGAATGAATGTCCTGGGGTAGATACACTCTACTCTCAAACCCTCTGTATATTCTCCCACATGTACCTCAACAAAACTTTTATTCAATTTCTCATTAGATAAAAACTATCATCACTGCTAGTTTGCTATACTAAGATCTTTTTTAAAACCTAGCAGAATGCATTTCATACATGCCTACATTCACATACACTCAACTGCACACACAGGTGTATGCAGGAACATGCAATTTTCACTTTGTGGTGAACAAGACCCAAGAGAAGACACTCAAGAAAAGAGAGTGGGCAGGATTCATTTCATTGGCAGAATGTGATCACTTCATGATTCAACAGCGACCCACAGTAACACCCAGAACACAAACAGCCCCTCAGCTGTCCATACCAGCAGTTTCATACCATGACAACCAAGCAAGGGTATCAACAACGTCAGCTCATGTCTTGCCACTTGCTTTGCTTTACAATGGGATAAAGGATTTGGGAGACAGAGGATTGCACCCTCACTTTGGTTGTGAAAAGAGAGACATCTTAACACAAAATAAGGAATGAATGTGATGGATGTTGCTGATTTTTGCATTTGACTCTTTGCCTAGTGATAATCAGAGATGGGTGACCTAGGCCTTGACAATTAATTTCTGTGAAATTATTCTTCTTCTAAATATTTATAATTTCCATTAATAGACCACTGAACACTGGTATGCAGAATTTGAACCTGTTTAAAGAAACAAGTACTACAAAGCTGTACTGTAAAACTGTACCTCAGGTTACAGTTCAGTTCCCACTGAACATCCTATTTAAGTTTGTATCAAGGAGAATGGTAAAGGAGGAAAGGTTCTAAGAGCTGGCATGAATTACACAATCTAATTTTCCTCCAGGTCTGCTTGCTGCTCTTCAAATCACCATGATCAAGTGCAAGTGGCACTGCACAGGCTCATTTAACATGACTGGTAGGGAGAAAGAATTTGAATATATTGTTTGGGAGTTTGAAATGGTCTCCTGTTGAAAGTTCCTTAAGGAAATTCCATCTATAATTTCAGCATTTTGGAAGTCTCTGAAAATAAAGTGCAATCCATTCCCAGATCCTGTTTATTTAGCAATGCTCTACATGCTTTCTACTCTTGTGAGCTCCCTGATAACTATAAATCTGTGATACCAACTTTTAAGCTCTCCAAGTTTATCACACAGCCCTGGAATACTGAAATGACATCTGGTTTTTATAGCATCAGGTGTGCCCTCATTATGCGTTTGTGAGGCAGAGCAGAAAATTGAAAAACAATTATGATTTAAGAACCTAAATTAAAACCTGTTGACTGTTTAGAAAAAAATGTTCCATAAAACCTGTTTGTATTCCAACAGACCACACTGAAAGATATCATTGTAAAAGCAGCACAACACAAGGTGTTGGCGGTGTTTGCTTATTTTGGAATTAGGGCATTTAGCAAATAAAGTTGTATTAATCTACATTTCAATAATAAGTAGGTTACACATATTTACAAAATAAATACCAGAATTTACAAGGATTGAATTTACAAGCTCATGATAGTTTCAAAGCCAAGCTTTACCTGTTGAAGTTACGTTTTACATCTTTGATAAACCAAGTACAAACACCACAGAAAACAGCAGTTACCTACATAATTTTCAAGTTAAGTACAAAATAGAGTGGATAATTACAAATGGAATACCATGTGAAATACAAGAATGCATGGACCCACCCACCAACAAAGTTTATCACATATCTGTTCTGTTATCATGTAATTTTTCAGGGATCAAAAGGAAGTTTTAAGATAGGAACAACAAGGAACTTCTTCATTGCACACAGCGGCAGAACAGCAAAAGGCACTGGAGATGGTCATTAGAAAATGCAGATGGTCAAAGGTAAATGTTTGAGTTGTTAGAGAACCAAGAGTCACAGGGATAATGGCTACAGTGGGATTAGACTGCAAAGCTCTGAAAGAGAAGTAGTTTGTGCTTGGCAGAAGAAAAGGAGAGCAAAGGAAGAGAGAGATTAACAGCAAATGGAAGGTCCATCTCAAGGGAAATCCTGATCCTCAAAACAAAATTTAAAACAATTTAACTAGTCTGGATAAAAGCCAAGATGTCAGAATTCTTTCTTGAATGGCAACAGAAAATCTTCATATTTCTGTTTACGTGGGAGCAATACAACATACTTTGAAATGGAAAAATTAAACTAAAATCAAAGTGAAAATAAGGATTCTACCTTAACCAGAGACAATCTGTTATTATGACTGTGAAATGAGCAAGCAGATATGATACTTCTCTGCTAAAGGTTAAATTAAAAGTCAATATGTTTCCTAAAACACATTGAATAAAACTGCAATCTGCAAAGGGGAAAAAAATCAAGTTTGATGAAGACATTTTCTCATTAATTCTTTTCTTTTCTTAAAAAATTAATACTTTCTCTTGGAATACTGGGAGCTAAAATTGTCCTGGAAGGTCATAAAATAGAAATGGAGATATGATCTCCTGCCAGTGATGCAGGCAGCATGGTTACTGGAGTGTGAAGTCAAGGAGAACAGGGAACACCGGAAAAGTTAGGGAAGCCAGGAAAACCAAAACCTTTCAAGATAGCAAAGACAAAACACTGTACTTCCTGCACAGATCCTTCCAGATTTGCTGAGTGAATTCTTCAGTTATTTAATGCTTTCATAAAATCTGTCATTGCCCCTTAAAAACTTTTGACTCCAAAAATTCCAGAGTGGTTTTCCAGCACTGACTTATCTCCCACTGTTCATAATCAACCAGGCACCCAGGAACAAATGCAGAGGTGTAAATTTGTGACAGATTCCAACTTTCAAGATACAAACAGGAGCATGGTCCATCCTTTTCCTTGCTTTGAAAATGTTTGCAATATTTTTTTAAATTATTTTTTTTACTTCTACACTCAGATCTTGCTATGACTAGACCAGGGATACAACTGGAAATGAAAGATAATAACCTGATTCATCAAACACACTCTTGACAACTGTCATGACAGATGTGTGGTTCATGTTGGCAGTTCAAGTCAAACTTTGCAACTTGCCCAAAGTAACATAAATTTAAACCCACTGTGGAACTTTGCTTAGAAATTTCTAACCTTCAGGCACGTGTTCAGCACAACAATATGTCACAGACTTGTCACATCCGCATTTATATAATTTAAGTACCTGATATCTTAAGTCTGCCATACCCTATGAAAAATAGGAGTAGAAAATCTGAAATAAATACATGAAATACATGAAACAGGGCCAGCAGAGATTACAGTTGTGCAGAATGATGATGGACCTGGGCCCTACAGCTTCCATGCAATGTAAAGCTGAGCTGAGCCACCAAAGGAATTCTGCAGGAGAGAAACAGTGAGCAAAACTCTACAGAGTTTGCATAACATTTTTCAGCTCCCAGCTGGTAGTTATTATAGGGCATCTGAGAGTTCAGAAAGGTACCCTACTGTGGCTTAACAACTGTAATTAACATAACTAACAGTTCTGGTCTATGCTTTCTAATGTTTAGGTGCAGGATTCAATTCCAGTTGCAGTTCAGGGCTTCTAAATTTCATGTGTTTTTAAGCATCAGCAGAGCCTTCTATTACTACACTGCTGGGTTAGGCTTGGCCAAGGGCAAGATGTTGTGGTTAGCAAATCTTACACACTCGCTTATCTAATGACTAATCTGAGATGCGATTTCATAATTACTTTGAAGATTTCTGCTGCTCTAAAGAAGGCCATGGGACTTACAACCAGCCCAAAGAAGAACAGTGATATACACTGAGATTCAAACAGCACACAAAATGGAGAGAAATGCATAAACTCTGCATACACAGGGCCCTCACTGGCAAAATACATAGAATGTTCTTAAGTTGACAGTTTTATAACTCTAAATGGTTTCGCAAATGAAATCCAAACAAAAGAGCAGAGATGTACTCTAAATCACTCAGCAATTGCTGCTTAGGAAAACCAGCAACCACTAACTCCAGCAAACAAAAAGAGTTGCTTTAGGAAAGCTTAATGAATGGAAAAAATGTCAACAGTTTTTGTTGTTGGCCTTTCAGCTTTGTTTTTCTGTACTCCTGAATCTATACACATAATGATTCAGTTCCCCCTGACAAATATTGTATGACCGACTATCAATCACATCAACTTTTTATATGTTGAGAGAAGTCAGATACCAAGTGATAAAGCGAGTTCAGGCAGAGGGCATATGTTAAGCAGCTGTGAGTCCATTTAAGCTGTCTATAGCCTAAAAGCTTAATGTCATTACACAGAGCTCTGATTTCTTCCTTTCCCGTCTCACAGTGGAATACCCACATTATATAGAATAGAAATTGTTAACTTACTGGCAGAAATATAGTCACATACTGACTGCAGCAGAACAAATGCTCATAAATTAGATGCAGTATATTTTGCTTACAGCGAAAGATTACACAACCAAGTACTTCTGTTTAGGCTCTGAAGAACTCTCTACACTTATGAATAAATATCTCAGGTAATAGTTTCAGCAACAACTTAAAGCTGTATAAGTTAGTACTGCTGCCAAAAGACACACTCTCCATTTTCTCCCGCCTCTTCCTTGGGTTGGCACAAGTGTTTGTACGGTCTTGAAAACCCATTTGGGTTAAAATTGCCTCTTTGTTGCTTCAAAAAGGTCACTTTAAAACCAAATCAGTTTCCTAATTTGATGTACTGTGAACATTTCTGCCAGCAAAAAGAGGAAGCGATAGAAAGGTGGAAGCAAGTGGATGTGCAGCTTGTGAGGTCCCATTTTTTCCAGCCTCTGGCTGAAGACACCATTGCTTAAAATAAATATAAGTATAAAAATATGCAAAGTAATAAATATAAGTGTAAAATACACAACGTTGCTACGGGTACCCGACCTTTTACATACAGGGATGATGAACTTCAGCTTTCCAACTCTTAAATTATCACAGATCATTTGGTATTTGATGCTCCTTAGTAGCACCATGCATTGCACAATTATGGGCTTTCGATTATTTCCCTCTAATTTCAAAATGAAGTAGGGGTCTAGCAAAGGCAGAAAAAATAATTTTTGTTTCCAAAGGCCTGAACTCAGGTGTTTGATATTATAAAAAAAAAAAATTATAATTTTGACAAATATATTTTTCTTGTAGATAAGCAAGTATATTTAAAAAATGGCAATAGATAACCAGTATAGGAATTTATAAATCTCTTACAGTGTACAGGACTCATTTTCACCATACTGAGGGGATTTGTGCAAAAGTGAAATTCCCCTCTGTTCTTCATCCTCTTAGTTGAGCTGCTGGTTCAGTTAGTTTCTCCCTTCAGCTGATGTTCTCTGGCTGCTGGAGCTGTGACTCCTTGAATCACAGGGTTTGACTGTTCAGCACAGACACCAACTTCCTGCCCATCAAAACCCCTGAGGCACAGCCAGGAACCAAACAGCCTGGGATACAGCCAGGTTCCAATGGAGCTGTCAGATTTTACAGCCATTTCAAGGTACAACTGCAATGAGAAGATGCTGGTCCACTTCCTGCAGTTTCGAATGAGCAAGAAAATCCCCTTTATTCAGTACCTATTGATCAGTGGTCAACAAACACATCAGAAGCAAGGATTTGTGGCAGAAATAAATAGGTTTGCTTGCTCATTCTGGGGTGGGTAGTGGTAGCAGTCAATTATTGAATTGCTCCAGTAATTTAACAGATGATGACTGAGTTAAAAATGAAATTAAACAAACAAATGCTGCCATCTATATAATAAACCGTACCCATAACTTTATCAAGATACTTAATGTAATGAAGAAAACAGGTTATCTTCATATACTATACAAACACAAATACATTGCAAGATGTGGTCAAGGTGGTTAAAGCAGAACTATAAGTGTTGCCATCCTCTGTCCCTCCCTTTGCATTTCCTCTTGGAGTTGGCATCACATCCAAAGACATCACTCAGTTCAGCAACAACTCAAAGCAAGCAGAGTGCCCTGTCAGGAGTTAAACTCTAGCAACCTTTGGAAAGGTTCACAATTTTGTAGACAGAACATCCAATAATCACCAAAGTCTGTAACCCCACACCAGCTGCACACTGTGATACAATGTACTACCAGCAGAACAGAGCAGAGCCATCGTAGGAATCAACTGAGAGTTTGAAATCTTACTGCCAAAACTTCAGTTTGGTCTATTTAAAACTCTCAGGCATAGGCAGCATGCAAAAGTGCATTAGATGTGCCTACATGTCTCTGAGTCCACTCATGTTATTGGCTAATTCATAGAAAATCTTACACTTAAAAGTGCGAAAAAGGAGTTCACAGCTTCTAATTCCAGAACAGGAAGAGGGATGGTATCTAATACCAATGATCCAAACACTGCCAGGATCTCGAGGCACAGCCACTGAGATAGAAGGTTATCAGACATCTAAATTGAGAATTTCCACCTGGGAACTGCTTTTATTTAGTGTCCGGATGGACTGTTCTGCTTTCTGAACCCACCCACATAGAAATGTGTTTATCTCAAATTCAAATTAATGTTCAACTATCAGGTTATCCTTTTGCCAAAAATATATAGCTAATCTAGAAGCCAATCAGTGTATCTACAGCAGGAGGAAGAACTTAAATTTGACACACTGGTGTGCCTTTCTCATAAGCAGGAGAGTAAAAAAAAAAAAAAAGAAGAAAAAAAGATTGTGAACTTCCACAGTTTAGTTGTTTTATGAAGAAATAAAAAACCAAACCAAAACAAAACAACCCAGTAAGCAAGCCAGCTTAGTAATTCTACTTAACTTTGGTGGAAAATTGCTTCAACTTACAATTTTGTTTTCTCATTCAGATGTTCCATATAGGCATATGAAACTGATTTCCCAATCCTTATAGACTAACAAAACACTGCAATTTTAACTACTGTTTATATTTTCAGTTCCTTCAGAAAAAAATTCCTTATTACCAGCACTGGACAGCACTGCAATTTGACTGGTCTTTCCCTAATGAAACTACTGGAATTTAACATACAAGTGTGATATTTTAACATGAATGCCCACAACAGTAGGAACTATCCAAGTTGCAACCACATTTGTCTGACTTATTTTTATCAAAAGGGCCTTTTATTTTGACCAAAGTATTCGGGGTCATCGGTACAGAAGTAATGACACAGAGAAGTGTTCAGGTACAAAATGTCTAATTCTTCAAACGTTTGGTTAATTTGTTTTCTAAACCTAAAGCAATATTTGATCAGTTGAACAAATATTTGAAATGCATTTGGCTAGTTATCTATTTAGTAAAAGAACAAATTTATTTAAAAGGAATTTTTTCCCTCTATGGTCACCACAGAACAAAAGTTAGATTGAGCTCACAAGATTTTAAGGTGTTTCTTTTTTTTAACCTGGTCTCATATTAGACACTTCCTAACAGATTATTCCTGTCAGGACACCAGTGGTAATGGGAAATGCTTTAGGAATAGGAGTGATTTAATAACTAGATTTATTATTTTTAGAAATAAAAGCAGAAAAATAACTAATACAGCTCCTCTTACAAGCAACTGTCAAGTTTTTTGAGGCATTTTAATCTATTCAAAGAGCAGATCTACTGCCAAACTGCTTGTATATCTTTCCTTTTAAATAAAAAGCTGCTTTAAATCCACATTGAGAGGTGCCAGAAACAAACCCATATAAAAGAGCACACAGACCTCTAACGGCTTCTAAAATCCTTCACCTCTAATAAAAGCATTTCTTTACTCTCTTTTTAGCTTCTTAGATTAAGGTTTGCATTGGGATTTCAATCAAATTAGGTGTAATGTTTCTAATATTTATAATTTTCCTACTTCTGTCCAAAAACTTTTAAATCATCTGTCTTCCTTGCAAATTTACGTGGTTGCAGTAGGACTCCAACTGCAGGTTCTCTGAAATACTTCTGAAGTTACACTGAGGGAGATGCCATTTGTGAATTCTGCTTTAGCATATGTTTGGTATGTAAAGTTATTTAAGTGCTGTACAATAAATAACACACCAACATAAGCTTTCAACACATTTGGAAGTAAAGTCATAAAAACAGCCTTGTTTTGGCCAAAGTGCAAAAATTGACACGCAACAAATGTTACAAATAGGAAGCCGCAAAATCCACTACAAAGACAGGCAATTTTGTAGCATTTTTGTGGCTCTTCCTCCAGAGTGATAATCAGAATTAAAAAACCTAGACCACATAATACCTAACTTGCTGGGTTAGCAGGGCCTTTAGTAGCCATGTCTCCATCTCTCACGCTCGTCTGTAGAGAGATGACAGGCGGCAGTGCGAGGAATGAGCCACAGCAGCACTTCTGTACCTTCACTAACACAGAATCCAGAGTACAAAGGGCTCCATAACAAGTGGAGAGGAAAATGGATTTATGGTATGGGTACAGGCAATACATTTTAAAGAGCTGTAGTGGCTCCACGGTAATTAACAACTCCTTGGGATAATTGTTCCCAGAGTATCTGGCTCGTGGTGACTTTCTGGCAGCGATCTTGCAGAAATGAGTAATTAAAAACTATTACAATAAGATTAAGATGTCTTTGCCAGAACAAGCATTGGATACAGCATAATTCTTCCGGAAGAATATGGGTGAAGGTGTTAGCTGCACTCCCACCAGTTCTTTTGGAAGCTCTGAGGTGCAAATATTCATTCAGTGCTCGTGG
The DNA here is from genome assembly GCF_001604755.1 of Lepidothrix coronata. Lineage (NCBI taxonomy): Eukaryota > Metazoa > Chordata > Aves > Passeriformes > Pipridae > Lepidothrix > Lepidothrix coronata. The sequence continues at coordinate 2,411,583 of NW_016690221.1, read as the reverse complement.
GGACACACCAGGCTACACACACACCCACACACACACACGTCCAGTCGGTTCTGCAGTTCTTTGGTTATTTCCTGTCCATGTTGAGCAGGGCAGGTACCACTGAGGGTGGGAAGATCTCCAGGGTTAGTGTAGGAACACTGCTCCTGGCACATGATGCAGCACAGGGCTCCTCAGTGTCCCTCACTGTGGGTGGTATTGATCAGCTTTGGTAGCTCTGTGTTATCACCAACGGGCTGGTTTGATGCCAGAATTTTCTATGATGCCTGGATCGTTTGAGAAGCTTCTGGTATGAGATGTCACCTGGATCACTGGCTTAGGCTTTCCATTACTGCCTGCTGAAGGAAGAGATCTCTCTCCAGTCACAATCACATCTTCTCAGCTTTTGAGTGAAGTGAATTGAGGAGGGGGAAGAAGTAAAAATACAGGGAAAACTTGTAATGATAATTCAGTTTTGAATGCTCATAGAGCTCACATGGCTGACATAAAAATCCCCCACAGTTGTGAGTAATTAAAAACTGTAACTCAACAGATAAAAAATGTTTGTAGGCAAAACCACAACTGGATCCTCCCTTGCAGTAAAACTGTCTAGTAAGGTCTGGACTTCTATATTTGCTCATATTATATCTGAAGGCATCTCAGTTCAAATGGTTTCCTGATCAAAGATAACATATGGCACCAGAAAGAAAGGAGTCTTTCCAGAGCTGCAGACTCACTGCACCTTCAGCACTGAATCACTACAGAACTTTTAAAATGGAATGTCACTGAAATGCCAAGCCCAGTGTAGATACCGACACTAAACTTGCTGTGTTGTGCCCAAAAACTACAACAATCAAACAAAAGAATTCATATGCTCTACAAAGAGGATCTGTGAAGGGTACTTCTACCCTGGGAACAGTATTATCAAATACTGTTCCAGTCTGGAAGTTCAGAAAGGAAAGGAAACATTAGCATTTTTCTACTTTAAGAAAGAAGGGGAAAACAAAAATCTTTGAATACAACTCTCTTTCTCACCATCAAATTCATTATAGTAAGTAATTAAAAACCTGTATATTTCTGGTTACTGAAACACTTGTGGGCTAATATAGGGGGAAAAAAGCACTAAGGAAGTCAGAGTTCATCCCTACTGTTCTTACGATGTGCATGACATAATTTAATAATTTGATTTTTTTAATTTACAATAGCATCTCTCATCCAGTTTGTTCCTTCTGTTCTGATTTACAGTATAAAATCCCCAAAATTATAAAAATACATTTCTGTGTTGGCTTTTTGGGGTTTGCTATTTTTTTTAATTACTTTATCGGGCCTTAAATCCTAGGAGTGCCCTTTCTCTGTCTGAAAGAAGGAAGCACCCTCTTATGTACACATGCAAAAAGAACACTTAGTATTCAATCCTTTTAGCTGCAAAATCAAATGCCCCCCAATGGAACACAGAATCAACACCAGACATACATTTCAAAGACATTACACAAGTGATCAAAGTAAAAAGGGAAGAAATCTAAAGTAAAGCTTCTTGCATAACAGCCTGAGCTCAACCCCTTGAGTCTTTTGAGTGGGATAAATATGTTTCAGACTGTGCCACTAATGTGGCATTTTTATGGTGTGAGAACTATAAATAAAACTTCTTAGAGATAGATAATAAACTATGAAGTTTGCTACACCATTTAAAGGCCCAAATAAACAAATACACATCGTTCTTTTCCTGCCAGGAGTGGACATCACACCAATCCTGGTGAGGGATGCAACAGAGTTAAGAATGTTGTTGCTTCTTCTGAACAATGAAGTGAAACCACAGAAACCAGCAGGAAAAGCAGCCAAGTTTAGTCACCACATTGGGCTATATATATTTATACCCTATAAATACACAATCAGCATCTAAACAAGGATACAATTGTCATTCCCTTTGTAAGAAAATGATTAGTTGCACTGTGCTAATAACACACTCTGAAATACCGAGGAATCAGAATCAATTTTCACATAACAAATACCAGCACTCCACACTTCGGTAATAACGTTTTCTGCTGTGAATGTGCACCAAAGATGTGTCAGTAAATACAGATCCAGAGAATTATGCAGCATCTAGTTCAATCCAGTTATCAGTGAGGGCACGGGAGGAGGACACGGGAGGACACGTTCCGAGCTACGATGGCTTATGCTGATAAAGGAGCTGGCTGGGACTACTCCTGGTATGAGCTCATTACATACTGTGAGCATGATGCTGTCACAGAGGTGCTTAAAACAAAAGCTGGCACGTAGATTCCCGTTATTTTGCTTGACTTGAAAAAAAAAATCATTTACAGTGAAAGCTTTGTCTTCATTCTTACCACGGAGAGTGAGTTATACAATATGCCATCACCAAAAATGCATGTCACAAGAAAAAATTCTTGCTTTCATTTAATTTAAAAAGAGACAGAACTGGGCCAAGTTGATATACCATCATGACTCTGCTTTGTTTATCAACAAAGACCATGTACTACTGCCTACAATTCAATTTTAGGGCTATATTATCTAGCAGTTTTATAACTACGATAGTTTTTACTACTGGAAATGATATAAGCTTGGACAAGGATAACATTCAACATTATCAAATGGGAGGCACCAGAGTTATGATTTCTAGGCACAAGTTGTAATTGGATTGGAAGGCAAAGTTCAAGAAAACAGTAATACTCTTGTGTATTAACAGAAGGCCTGTTCTGCTCTGTAGTGCACTACCCAAGGCCATTTCCTTCCTTAATATTAAAATTCTAATCAGCCCTCATTTCATCTGCATAAATTTATGACCTAGTCCAAGTTCTGTGTATAGCTTTAGAAACAGAGCTGGAATATGAGACCCAGCATGTTATAAATTCTCAATTCAACTATAAAAATCTGTACATGCACAAGTGGAGAATGTTTAAAACACAGAGAGTTCCCTGCTGTGCCACACAGTGAATTATTGCTACAAACCCTGCAAATGTCTTAGTCTCTAAATGCAGCTGTATTAATTACAGATTTGCTATTAAGATCCTAGATATCAAACTCTGAGGAGACTAGGCCCACTGTACATGACATGAAAATGAAGAACTATAACCACAAGAAGAAATTCTGTACAAATTTGTCTTCATCAGTGCTTTTCAAGCTCTGGGGCACTCACTAAAAGCAATGTGCCTATTTATTCTAAGTGGCTTGTAAGAGCTGCCAGAAAACCTGAGCGTGTTCTCCTAAGCACTGTTGTTGTTAAAGTCAGTGCCTTTGGCAGGATCTGTGTTTGAGGACTTCCAGAATACTGGAAAATAAGCTGCTGCTCCTAAACAGAGAAAATAGTTAGCTCACTCAAACCCTTAGCTGTTTTTTTGTTTCACTCCCAAGGAGATACTTACCTCTGACTCGAGTATCGTATCTCAAAATTAAGCCAACAGCAAAGAAAAGGAAAAGGAAGTCTGGGAAATGGAACGAAAGAATGTTTACTCTGCAAGGTAAATCAGGGAAATGAGTAGAAGGGCAGAATTACAAATCTAAATGCTTAAGTCTCCAAACAAAACATTAAAACATCAAGCTCAAGCTTCAAAGAGCAGTAACAAGCCCTGAAGACCACAAGTCTGAAGGTACATGTCTAGTCTTCGTGCCTGGACATAGCTTGAGAGCAGGTATTTATGTCAAAACAAATGGGTGGGCCACTGAGAACTGTGATGTGGCAAATCAACCACTTCCTCCTTGTTGCAAAATCCCATTCTTCCTTTCTGCCTCAACAACACACTCAACCCACCTCCAGCTTCTCCATGCAGGAGCACTGCAGCCCTCCCTGTCCCTCCCTCTGCCTCCCTTCTGCAATCCCTCCCTCTGGCAACGCCGATTACTGACAGCAGACACAGAGACAGCTCTATCTGTCCCAGCAGCAGGTTAGCTGAGAAATAATCACATGCAGTCAGGCACGTACCAGAAGGGGAGGCAGTGGAGGTGGTCATGATCAGATGGACCAGTTGCTTGGCAAGAAAGTGCCCGTGTTCAGCTCAGTGACCGAGCCAGGAGGCAAACACGTCCCCTCCTGGGGAGCTGCCTGGCCAGCAACGGAGCCATGGAGCTCCTCTCAGCTGCAGGCAGGGTAGAGAAAGAGCTCTTCCAGCTGTCAGCTCTGCAGGTCTGACTGTGAAATATCAGCTTTATGTGTCTGCGTGCATGTACGTGAATATAAATAAAGTCAGGTCAGTCTAAAAGGTTGAGACACTGCACAAAGTGCAATATGGGATGGGTTAAATCTTGGAGGGCATAAATAAATTTCAGCAACCATTGCCAAAGGATGGTGAAGTGCAAGAAACTGCTCTGGCTGGTCATGCAACCACTGCTAAGGAATTCAGCTAAGTCCCCAGGCCATAGCACTGCCTTGAGACACCAACATCAGCTCTTAAGTCGAGAACAGCTCCAGTGCCTTACACCAAACTCTGAACCAGTTCATGTCAATACCCTGGGAGGGAGGGGAAATGGAAGGCAGAAGAAAAACCTCACTCAGCCCGTGCAGTTTGGAAGGAAGCAGAATTGCCAAAAATCCATCAAGTAAAATTCCGTGTTTATTTTAAGGTTATTTTCAATATTTAAATACGATTTCCTCAACGCTTTTCCACTCCACAGTACGCCTGACAATTAGAAGCAACTCTGTGGGTGCCCTAAGACTGATTCTCCAGCACGTTATCAACTCACAAATATTGATTTGCCAAACTCAGCATCCTGCACACGCTGTCCCAGCAGGTGCTGCTGGGGCTACTTCTATTTCACACTGAAGAAGCAGTTCACTGACTCTAAACTATATTTGGGAAAGCATCCCAGCTCTTAAACTTCTTGTTTAGTCTCTCTGAGCATTTATGAATAAATAAACAAGAAAATTCACAAACTACCACTACAAACTGGCAATTACAGAAAGTGGAAGTTAAGAATTCAATTAGATTATGATGTTTATAAGTTTAATCATAAAAAAATTCTACAAATTACAGCCTGTAAATACATCTTAATTTATATAACAAGTGATAACAAAACCCTCACAGGACATATCAGCAGTAGAGGCTGACCTCCAATGACTGGGTAAACAGGCAGACTCTCTTGGGTGATTTTTCACTTTTTCAGTCATGTCTCAATTTTTTCAATAAAAAGGGGGCGGGGGGTGGTTTTCAAGCTTTGGGGTTTTTGTTTGTTTCTTTGTTTTTAATTTAACAGTCCAAGGCATGGACTGTTTTTCCTTTTTTAAAAAAAATTTTTACACATCTAAGGCCCACCATCAAATACCTTCAGAAAGGATGTGGCACAGCTTTTATTCTGCTTGCTTACTCTAGATTAGGTTACCCTTTAAAAAATAATTTACAAACCAGCAAAAAACCTGCTCAACTGATAAGCACATAAATTTCAACAGGAGACAAAATGCCAAAAATAACAAGGAATTAAGAGGAGCTGACACACAGTGTACATGTGAACCTAGAACTGAAAAATTTAGCCCCATATTAAAATTGTCTAAGATTTCTCTAATGCAACAAGTTACAAAGAAAGACACTAAACTCTGATGCTAATATTTGCAGTGACTTTATTGTGGAAAGCAGACATACAGTGAAGGCAGCATCTGCCACTTCAAAACCAGCTGAGTGACTTCAAACCTGGCACTTGTGCAAATTTGTGTGTACTATAATCTGGCATAAAAATATTAATTGAGAAGCATATCAAGTTAGGCTTGTCAGCCTTAATATTTTCTGGTGATTTGAATGGGGCCAGAGAATAAGATAAGTATCTTTACAAATCCAGTTGGCTTTACTTCAAATGCAAAAGCTTGTTTCTAAGCTGCGTAAGAACAGGAGCCCGTGTAAAATCAAATTTTGAATGCAAAGCCAACCCAGTTCTGCTCATCATCCTCTATTCTGAATCCTGTCTGCAGCAACAGTTTTTGGTGAGCTCACTGTCCTTCCCTGAAATACTGTACAACATACAGTTATCTTTCTAAGAATTTGTTTTTATGCATCAGAGCTACACTTATCTCAGGGACAATCTCTGATTTTTGTATTCAAAACTAGTTTTGCATTTTTTATATTTACCCTAATGAAATGTTTTCATTGGCACTGATGAGCTAAAAATTACTTGAGCCTTCTTTCCAGGTTTTATGTAGTTTTTTAATGAAGCTGGTAAGCATTCCCCATTTACCAATGCAGATCAGCCTTATTTGCTCAGCAGCTAAAACTTGGAGTCAACAACAGCATTTTCAAAACAAATACACTGAGTTAAAGCAAGGGCAGTTGTGGTTCATCTGAATCATACGGCTCCAGATTTCAAATCTAAGCTAAGGAAACAGAGGTTATGACATCCTGCAGCTGGGACAAGTCGTGTTCATAAGGCAATGCTAAATCAAGACTGCTTGGCCAGTTTGGGCAGTTGCTTGTGTGGAAGTGAAAGATCCCATGAGAGCATTAAAAAAAAAGAAAGGTTTTGGTGTCCAAGCCAACCCCCCCTTCCTTCACTTCATGCTACCAGGGACTGTTTCTTCAGAGCAAAGACCGTGGAAGGTTCCTGCCAAGTAATTGCTACTGATTTATGCACATCCAATCACAGGGAACAGGAATTAAACACTTTGCAAAATACACAGGCGAGTAAATTACCAAAGGTCTTCCCATGCTACGCAAATGCCAAGTGCCTGAGGCTGGTTTTGAGAAAGATCATTTTGGTGACTTGATTCACCATAAGGCCACACAAAGGCTCAGATCAGCGGAAGGGGAGATCAGTGTTGGGGAGAAGCAGCTGGAGCTTCACCAAGGCAGTGGTACCTGTGCTGCTAGGAGGGACACACAGACATAAAAGTTTTCATCCAGTTGGGAATTTCAGGAAAGAAAAAAAGGATTGGGTCTGGAAATGTTATTTTCCAGGCTCCCATTTAGCAGTATTCAGCCCTGGAAGTAAGGCCAGGTTGGATGGAGCTCTGAGCAACCTGGTCTAGTGTGTCCATGGCAGGGGGATTGGAACCAGGTGATCTTTAAGGTCCCTTTGAACCCAGGCCATTCTGTGTGATTTTAAGATCTATTTATTGATACAATAAATACTGATAAAATACCGGAGAGCTGGCGTTTTCAGTTACAGGAGATGGAAAAAGTCTTTTTCCAAACTTCTGTGAGATAGCACTGGTGGCTGAAATAGCAGGACCATTCACTGCTGCCCTGAATACCAGAAAAAAAGGTGCCTGTAGCTTTTCCTTTCTTTTTTTTTTTAAAGTAGGGAGGAAGCATGAAACGGTAGTACTGGTCCGAGACTTCCACGACACTATCTGGACGCCAGTGTCATGCTGTGTAAACATGTGGATCCATTAGACAATTGTTGGAAGCAGTGAATTCTAAATTTGATCTAGTGATAGGACTCATGCTGTTTGGCAAAAAAAAAAATACGAGGTTGCGAAACCGCACAAGGAAAACGTTTCAGACTTGTTAAAAAAAAAAAAGAGAGAGAAAAGCACAGAGTGAACAATGATGTATTGGATGGCCTGCAGATCCCAGCCTCTGGAGAGTCCTGACAGAAAAAAAGGCCTGAGCTCTTGGCTCCCGAACTGTTAAGTAACTTTATAAAAGTACTCCAACCTGAAAGGATAAAAACATTTTCATAGAGAAAAATTCATATTCCCGTGCAGAATACAAAAGATTTTCTATGCTAAATGACAATCTGCACTAATGATTTATATCTTCCACATTTCTTGTGCACGCTCCTGCCCAAACTAAAGCCGGAGCTCCACACTATGGCTTATTCCCAGCGATGCTGGCTGGGGAAGGGAGTGGTGGTTAACTGCCTTCCTTTGGTTTGTGCTGGCAAAGCAACCCTTTTGCTTTGTAGTACTTAATGGTCTAAAACACACGTTGAAATTAACTCCTTCATTAGCTACACAGCTGCTACTCCTTATCGCTTACATTTTTCTTAATTATAGCACTGCAACATTTTATGTGATTCAGAATTCTATGTGATTAATACAATAGATGAATTACATTTGTTAGAATATAAAACACAGGCCTCATGAATAAAATTATAATTACATATGACCTTTGAAATCATACCCCATTCTTTCAGCTATCTAGAAATACTATGCTCATTCTGTCCATGCCACAACTTCATTTCAAACTGATTAACCAGCATTTTATTCCACTCTAGTTGCCTACATTAAAACAAAAACCAGTGAGTTCAGCTCCCAGCAAAACTGCAAACCCACTTTAAGGCTGTCACTACAGAACTTGTTATTCACCTCCACAGTCTTATAGATGTGTATAGCTCAGCATTTCCATTATGATTCATGTTGTGATTTAATCAATCCTGAAACACTGTTTACTACATAACAGAAATTGTACTTCAACAACAAGAATCAGAAAGCAAGAAAATCAATCCAGAAGGGCTACTGAGTCACTAAGGAGGAAGGCAACAAGATACATGTTATCCTTGGGAAGCTGGAGTAGGTCAGCAGTAGCAAAGCTTCTCTTTGGTGCCTGCTGGGTGACCACTGGGGTGACCACAGAACGTTTCCCCTGCCCAGCCCTAAGAGCTCCATGAGCACACAACAGTGGCCCTTGGAATGCAGATCTCAGCAATGCACCTTGCCAGGCAGGCATATAAATAAACCTGTGCAACTCTGCCAGCAGAATTCAATAATTCACATGTCTAATTCTAGTCATATCCATACACACGTGGAGATGAGTCCACAGGACACAACTAAAGCACTGAAGGGCTGCATTACTCAGGGGAAGCCACCTCCTGCAGCCTGTCCTTCCACGGCTGGAGCTCCCAGAGCTCCAGATGTGTTACAGCTGTTCCACAGGTGGGACTTCAGCAGGGAGAGGTACCAGCCAGGAAAAGCTCTCCCCAACCATTTTCTGCTCTAAAGCACAGACCAACTGTCTCACTACATCCCTGAACACAAATCTGTATGAAAGTATAAACAGAAGAGCTGCTCTTTTCTTTCTCTGCATGGATTTCTGGCACATTTATTTTTGTTCCTGAGAAGAGAGGTCAGCCAGAGACTGTCACTAAACAGCCACTACCACTTTTAAGACCACTAGAGTTGGTGTTTGGTGATTTCCACCTGTCTGACACACCACAAATACACGTTAGCCATGGAAATCCCTTTCTCTCAAGATCAAGACCACATAATAATAGTAACAGTTTGTCCTTCTATTTAATATTCTCCATCAAAGTATGAAACTAAAATTGCAAGGGAAATACTGGTTGCACTGGTTGTTTTTCTTGGGTTCTTAAATGCCAACCACAAGATGTGAAACAGAGGGCAGAGAGACGCCAAGCAGAGCAGGGGAGCTCTGCCTGAAACATGTGGTGATAACAACCTTAACCGGTGCTAGTGGTAGGGAAAAGGTGAAGGAAAAATGTGCATCAGAATGATCTCAGATCTTTAACAGACCAGTGTTGCACCTCTCGATAAAACTTTAATATAAAAGGAAAGAAGTGGCACAGGCAGCTACCTTCAACCATTTTTTCCCAGAAAAAGTATTCTATTTACCTCAAAATTCAGTCATAAATTGAACTTGTTAATCTTTTTTTTTTTTAGGGGAAAACTCATCTACTCTTAAAGATTGTCTTTCTCTCCAAATATTATTGTTCAAACATTAACCTAAAACCTCTTTAATGCCTTATGTGTGTATATATATATTTTTCTACTGCAATGCATAGAGAAATCAGTGCTTTAGCTACCTTTCTTCTCCTTTAGATAAGTTACATGTCCATACTGAAACACTGGTTACAAATTTTGAGTGGACAGATATATTATACTTGTAATTTAATAAAATAATAAAATATACTTCTCTATAATTTTTTCCCCACAGTGTGCAAAGGAGCAGACACATATTCAGTAACCAAAGTGAATTACTGTGGTGCCAAAACCACCACTTTTTACAGTAACAAACCAAACTGACATTTATCATAGTATCATATTACATGAAAAATATTTCTTATCAGGACAGTTACATGTCAATTTTTAACCCACCAAGTGTGATATTTTTAATGAGGAGAAGGAAGTTATGGTTCTATTTTTAGATCAATCTACAGCTTTCATTCAAGATCCTTAATTCACCTCACAAGTGTAAATAAAACCATCAACCCCACTGTGAGATGTTACAACATCAAACATCATGAACAATTAATTACGTTACAGATTTTCTAATCACTGGATGAAAACACTGCATATTTTAAATGCTACACAGAGCATGGTACAGGGAGATACAAGGCAAAAAAATGAAAGTGAGCTATATTTATCAGAGTTGATTAAATTTTCATTTCTTTCAACCACCTACAAATAACTGTCTCACCTTTTATTTTTTTCTTTTCTCCTTCCAGTGGCTCCATCTCAGACTGACATTCTGCTGGGCTGCACCTCATGTAAGTAAAGCTGTAGCAATACAGTGTGACTATTATTTATTTAACCAAGTTACAACTGTGAAAATATTTACCAAAATTGGGACTTCTAGACCTTCCATTTATTCCTGTAAAAAAGTGTACTGGATTACCAGGTCCTCACTGAAGACTTAACTAAGACAAGTCTCAGACTGTCCTTCTCAAAGATCACAAACCAGCCACCTAAGTAGTCTCATACAAAGGTACATCCAATTCACTACATCTTTCTAAGTTTGTGAAATCTGGGCTCCATGGAAGTGTCCCATGATCTTGAGGCACTCCAGGGCTCCTTGCCAGGCAGGGAAACCTCTGCAGAAACAGACTGGAGGAATATCAGAAGGTTAAATTTGCATTACTTCTGCAAACTGCTTCCCAATCCAGGAAGGAATGGAGGCTGTAAAGCTCTCCCCACCAGGAGAGCATCATGACACTTAAACCTGCCTGAAAGCCCACAGGAATGACTTTCATATGTTGACAAGGGCTGATGAAGGAGAAGGAGCAAGGCAAAGCCAACCCCTTGTTGGCCAGCCTGGGCTGGCTCGGCAGGGAAGGGGCACCTTTAAGAAAGCCAAACAGATTAAAAGGAGAGACACAAAACTTGGTCTCCTCTAAGTGGCCATTTCCATTCATCTGAGCCCTGATGGTGCAAACACCACCAATGCTCTGAGGGTGTATTTGCACACAGCCTGAAGAATGTGCTCGGGTGCAAGGGGTGGCACCTGCTCAGTGTGGGGGAGCAGGGAACTTGTTTGCCCCACTCTAGTTAATGAGCAAGGGATGAGAAGCCAGGAATTATTTAATGTTAATACCAGCTCTGCCAGTGCCAAGTGCTGTTCTGTTGCTCTCAGCAAGTCTCCTCATCTTTTTCATGTTCTCCTATGTACAGTGAACATAACATTTTGGTGCCCAGTGTCCCTCTCCCCAGTGTTTAATTCCCAATCTAACATTCTAGTTAATGCACATAAATGCACGGTCTCCCTTTTACTTTGATAAAGTGCAGTCAGCATCAATAGGTAACACTTTTTTAAAACTTCTTTCCAACTATTGTGAAACAGGAGCTGACTGTTTATGGAGTACTTATTTTTTATGTCAGTTTACCACAGGGCCTCTTTAGCCACAGGCTTACAACCAGAGGCCCCAAGGCATTTTTTTGGGAGTGGAAACTTTTTGAGTACAGCTCTTAACAAATTTCCAGCCTGCAGTATGTTTTTCATTAGACTACATGGTGTTATAATAAATGATGCACTTCCTCTTTCATTTTATGATTTTTTTTTTAAAAAAACATGCAACAATTTTTCTGTGTCTGTTTTTTATTACTTTCAATATACTCAACCACACTAATCTTAGAGACTATGTATAAAACCAGAAAGGATATACTGAGTAAGATATCAGCTACAGCAAGACAAGCTTTTAGTTTAAATTCCTCACTGAAGGCCAATCACAAAGCCATTACATGTATGCAGCTCCATCCTTTAAGGGGCCATTGTTAAAAAGATAAAAGGTCTGTTACCCCAAAACGTAGAGCTGGCACAGGAAAGACTCCTCCAAAGTATTCACCCCCAAGACATTCAACTAAAAAAGTCTGATCCCATTGGCCAGATACTTAGGGTGAAGCATCGTGACCTTTTGATTGTCACATTGAATTCTTTGTATCATGGTATTAACTGGTCCCAGAAAATACAAATGTACTTACAAACAACAGGTGACAGTGACCCAGACAATATCTCAAATATTTCAAAATTTAGTAAAATATTTCAAACTTAGTAAAAGGGGAAAAGAAAGTTTCTAAAAATCTGAACAAAGCAAAAACCAGACACCTAACATTTCAGAATTTAAGTCTCCATCCTAAAAGTAAAACTACCCATATTAAAATCAACCCAGAATTCTTTGTGCCGTCCTGTCTTACCCAAAACGAGCTTGGTGAGCTCTGCAGGAGGTCAAAAGTAAATCAAAAGCAAATGCCTTTAACATTGTATTCTCAAAAGATCAGCTCTGAAATGTTTTCAAGGAATGTTCATCTCCTTTCCGGGTACAAACTCAACACATAACATAACACAGACACTGCAGTGGTTCAAGGTAGAAAAGATGAGCAGGTCAAAAGGGTTACTCACTTCTCAGCTCACTGCATGCACTAGGGATTCCCTCACATCCCTCTGTCCCACCCCACTGGCTTGGTACATGTGCCACCTTCCCATCCACAGCCATGCCAGGCCCTCCTGCATTATCCATGTCTGCTTTCCAATTTACTCCTCTCCACTTATGTCCATGGAGCTTTCTGTCTCCAGCTTGCCCCAGCATCCTTCCTGCTGCATGTCCTCTTCATACTCAATTACTATAAACCTTAATTCTCTCTCTCCCTATCAGCTTCCTTCCTGTTACAAATTAAGGACTGTGTTCATCGTTCCCTAATGCAGTTTGAGTCTCCCTGTCAGATGAGACCACACTCATTTTGGAGGAGGAAAGATGAGAGATTTGAGAAAGAGAAAATGAACTATCATGAATGGACATTAACTAAACTAAGATCAGTCTTTAATTTTAAGACATCTTAGGGCAGCAAAATTCACATAGTTGGGAAAAATAGAGAAAATAAATCTCTTTCTATTGGGTCCATACATCTGGAAATACAAACAGTATTCCTTTTACTGACCCTTTCAAGGAGGAACAGTTCTCCACCACATGTCCCACTGTATATATTTGCCTATTTTAAATACATTTTTTATAGAGTTGATACACTTTTTTTTAAGATAGGCTTCTTTTTGTATTTTCCCCCTCTATACATAATTTCTAATAAGAATGTATTCCCAGGGGCTGACAGCATCAGGAAAACTAGGCTATGCCAACAAGAAGAGATTCCAGTCAAACACCATCATGTCTGGCGTACTGTGTTTCATTTACAAATCTTTGATTTCTAAATGAATGGCAGTTCAAAGTGCACATGAAACACAGATACTTTCTGCTTATGTATGTAGAGATTGTTAGAGATTAAACCACTTTTAATTAAAGACCTAAGCAGGTGTCAGTTCGTGATACTCTTTGAATTTGGTTTAAGCAGATGGATGTTCCACGGTTACCCAGCAGAGCACTTTAAATACAAGCGGAATCAAAGAGATCTCCCCAAACAAAGCCGAGGAAAGCTACTTTGTAAGAGGGCTTGAAGTTTGCTACTACTCGTCTGTCATTTGTGGAACATCACATACTTAGCTGGGAAAAGCATTTTGAAACACTTTAAAAATAAACAACCCCCCTGCAAACAGCCCTATGAGACAGAACCCCAGGCCACACGAGACCTATTGATTTCAGTGGGGTTTTGTTCTGCCTCTCTCTATGCATCTAACTACCCAAAGTCAATTTGCAGTATCAAGGCCTAAACCAGGCAATTTAAAAGCATTCTGGACTCAAATAACTAGAGTTTAGTCACAGAAATAGAATTATTTCTAAGTAATTTTTCTCTCTGTGCCATACTTCAGGGTGCAAGCAATATGAGGAGCACTCTGTCCCTCCATTACTCAAAGGTTCTTCATTTTCTTATTTTAAAGGAAATGCAAAGATTAATTTAAAGCCATCTGATGAAAAACCCTTAATATTTACCTTCATATTTTGTTGTAATATATACTGAATTCAAGTGATTTCAAAAGTTATCCTGCATGCTTCTCATTCCAAGATGTTAAATATTGGCTCTTATAAATTTCCATTACACATTGTCTGACAATATTTGCTGCTCTGGAGTACATGAACTGACTTTTAATTCATACAGAGGTAATGATAATAAAGTTTGTAGGAGTTGGGCATGGATAACATTTTAGAATTTCATACTTATTACAAGTCCCTCCTTTCCAGGTCTAATTTCACATAAAGTAAGTGTAAAAAATGGTTAGAGCTGCCAGATGCATAAATTCTCTCAGTCCTTTTTACCTGTTATATCATCAGCAGTAGCTACTCTCAGCCTGGTCTCCTAATCATCCTTTAAATGATGGCACTGTAACATCCCTGCAGTGGTGTTACAGCTGACACCTGAAGACAATGAAAGAGCACACACATAATCCCGGAATTTTATAACCAGTAAATCACAAACTGAAGTCCCACAGCCAAGAGCAGGCCATTATGGAGCTGTGGGAAGGAAATAATGAGGGAGACAGAGACGGTGACCCACCAGCCGATGGTCAGCGCGCGGCGTGCGGAGGGTGGCGGGAGGATGGAGGACATGGATGGGGAGGCAAAGAGCACAACTGCCAGAACAAAGCCAGGGCTGGCATCTACAGCAGTAAAGCACCAGCCTGCATCCTGGATGCTGGTTTATGGAAGCTACAGCACGGCTGCAAAGGCAAAGTTTAAAGATGGCACAGGATGATTAACGTGAAAGCACAATTCTTGGTGCTTCAACTGATCCTAAAGGAAAGACTGAGCACTCTTGTAAAGTCCAGGTTTCCATTTTCAGATACTTTTTTCTACTTCTTTAGTATTAACTACAGCAGTATTGGATACAGAGAAATCCGAAAAATAAAAAATGGTGGAAACCAAGATCTGTTTGACAGCTTCAGCAATAAGGGATAAATCTGGAGTACATGCAAAGGCTCGAATCTCAAAATATCCACCAGTGCAACCAAGAGCTGCATCTGCCTCCTGAACTTTATCGGGCTGTCTGCAGACAGTGTAAGGAATCTCCCTCAGCCAGGAAGGAAAAAATCCTAAATTCAGGTGAGATTCTTTTGGCAGCTATGGTAGGCACAGGTTATGAAGTGGATCTTTGTACAGCTGCTCCACCTCCAGCTTTATTTGCCAGGAGCTGGTTATGTAACTAACAAACACAAAAGAAAATAACCATTTCTGGCTTTGTGAGCCCTGGGCTGCCAGGAGGAACTGAGAGAATTCAAAAGCAGCTTCCCTTCTGTTGCTCTTTTGGGTGTTTCTCTTTGAAGTGGCACCCTGAGTGGCTGCTCATTCACCAGTTTCGTAGGTAGTCTTTAAAGCAATACTTTCCAACCTTCAAAAGCCTAAGTACAGAAACATACAATTAATTAAACCAATTTAGTGGTGTTATTATTTCAGCCTTTTATTTCTACTTGGTGTCAGACTCTCAGACGCAAGGACTCTTTTGTAGTAGGATTTCAGACACTGGAGAAAATGCTGAACTTTACAGACTAGTCTGATATGGTTCGTGCAACACATGAACAATCTAAGGAAACCATTTAGCTATTGCTTAAAGGAAAATTCTTTTAAAAATCTAGATACTAGATGCAACGTTATTTCCAGTGTTATTGTGCTGTATTTAACTGATGCTTTAACCCTTTGCTCTGACATCCTTTATTCTAATCACTTTTGTTTTCCTCAAAAGAATATTTGGCCTAAAACTATATGGAATGATTGTCTGGTAACAGATAAATGAACCACTAACCTGCCAGATGGCTCTAATGCAACAAAAAAAATGCATCTATTGCTGCTTACAATAGGAGTGGCAAAACACCACATTACTGGTTTCCAAAAATTTTCCTGGTGTGAAATGTTTATAAACCATCCTCTTGCACTGCTGCCAAACACTTTCCAGGACAGTTTTAGTCCTTTACTAAAAAAAAAAAAATGCCCACATTATTAAGAATTATTATGGAGAAAATATTTCAGTGAATCTGTCCTACTGTACTGGCTCTCTCTGTTGTTTATTTTCATTCTTTGGGCACAGGATTTTATAGCCATAATTATCTCATTTTCTCATAGTACAAGTAGTCCAACTGAGGTCAACATTTTTATTGCATTCTTCCTCTGTTTTTTTTTCTTCCCTTTAACATTTGCTACTAAAAACAAATACAATAGATTTATGCTATCAAAATACCTCTTGGGGTAGAGATTTATTAATAAATCGTATTTTCATATGAGCACAGATCAAAAGTGTCAGTAGTAAAATGGACAGCTGGAGGAAATGGTGTTTTAACTCCATTTCGATTCTCCATATCCTTTAGAAGAAACAGTTCTACAAACATGCAACCTCATCTTTTTGTGCAAGAAGTTTCCCCAAAATCTGGAAGATTCCAAGAAGTAATGTTCAGTCAAGTGGACTCAGAAGCTGGTAGTGCTTCATGGTCAGTTGGCTGTGAAATCCTGCTCATTAGCCACAGTCTTGAGCAGGCAAACTCGCTGCTCTCCAACTTCTTTAAAGGGTTGAAAGGTGGGGAGACTGCACCCAAGCATTTATTAAGGAGAACAGGAATGCCCTGGACTTTCTTCCTCTTCTTATACATCTGTTTCCTCTCCTGTTTCTCCTATGCTGCCAAGTGAGCTGGAGTGCCTTCAGCCTGTCCTGTAGCCTTCCTAAAATATACCCACAGGGTTAAAACCCTTCCTCCATCCCCACCACCTGAGGTCTGCAAAGGAAAGAGCTGCTGGTAACAGGAAAAGGTCAGGAGCTGTGTATTATGTTCTGTATGTTTGGATTAGCCCACAATAGCTAAATAAACTGATTTGATGTCTAATGACATTTTCAAACAGTAGCTAATAAAATTACCCAAGGTATGCAGAGACAAAAGATGCACACAGACACAGCAGAAAATGTCTCTAACACATCCACACAGGCAATGACCTAATGGAATTTCAGCAGCTTGGCCATAGAGATCAGGGTCAAATATAAAGGAGCCCAAGTTAACAAGTCTACGGACTAGAAACGACACCAATATTCTTACCTTGCTGATTAATATCACTTCTATTTGTATGCAACTATCAGGTTTTTTCCAATGTTTTTAGCAGAGAACTCTATTTGGAAACAGAATCATAGTCTTTTCAAAATAAATAAACAAAAGGCATGCTACTGACATGAACCACAAGCTCGGTAAAGCTTACTTTGGGAAAGCTCCTCTAATTAGCTGGGTTAGCAGGTCCAAGGGATTTTCCCTAAAACCACACGAGGATCCCGAGTCACGTCAGCAGAGGAAGGAGCTGCGAGGGAGGAGGTTCCCTCTCCTGTCATGAGGGAGGGGGCACAAGGAGAGGAACATTGACCTGTCTCAGCAGCTTGAGTGCCCTGCAATGCCCCTGAGCTTTGTGGTCCCACCTGGACACCCAGCCCTCACCAGAAGGGAGGCTGTGCCAGGGCAGGTGCTGCAGCGAGTGCCAGCAGAGCTCCTTTGGAAGGGCCCTTAGGAGAGCTGGGTGAATTTCTCAAACCAGAGATGCTTGTTCTGCAGAATGAATGGATGATTAATGGGGTTGCAGCACTGGGACAATTGTGGTCGCCTTTTTAAAGTTTTCCATCAAAGTTCTTACAACCTGCAATATTGTAGCAGATGAAAAATGAAAGGGACTCAAAAGCTGTGCCCATTTAAAAGGCAGTTCCAAAGCAACTAATCTAAAATTTGCAAATAAGTCTTGCTTGCTTCAACTGATTTGCATATTCAATTTCAATTTTTTACATCTTTTCAGACTTCTTATGACTAAATATGAACTTGTTGAATATTCACACTAAGATAAAACAGAAATAAACAGTCCCGAATGAATCCCATTAATATTACACCTTGCTTTACACTTAAAACAACAGTACTAGAAAAAAAGAAGAAATGTCTGTGGGGACTGGCCTCATTCCATGTGAGGAAGGAGATTTTTGCCCACACCACAGTCTCTTTATCAGGTGCCACCAACTGTTTGTGTTCCTTTGAAGGTACCAGCTTAAGATAAAAGTATACCAAGAAATATTTCTGATAATCCTTAATATGAATAACTGCTCTTTATAGACACATTACACATGGGTATAAAGGGCTCAAACACACCCACTAATTCACTAATGTTGTATTGATGCTTCAACAAAACCACTTTAGCTCATAAAAATAATACTCTGGCAACCACAGTCCTAAATAACTACTTTCACTTTAACGCTGTGATTTGTTTGATCAACCTGAATCACTAACCCTGCCTTAATCCAAGTTACTGCTTAGAGCACTCCTAAAAGGTGAACTTCTGAAAGTCATTATACTGCCAAACAAAATTGAGCAGAACTTAATTTTTGTCATATTTAGCTTCTGTAAATAAAAAAATATTACTAGAATTGTCTATGAGTTCATATCAGATGTAGCAGTGTGTCAGGGTGACTTCATCATCTGAACCACTACAGATCATTCTGTAAACAAAAACCTGCACTGCTCACATCCCGCTTTCATATTAACAAAGTTACTTGTAATTATGAACTTTAAGGTTGTGCATTAACTTTGCAGAACCATCAGCAATGAGAACCGTGTTTGGGGGAAGATGGAGAGGGAACTGTCATATTTAATTCAGTGCATTAATCAAGCCAATAGCAACAGCAGACTGCAACAAATTGAACAGGTGAAGAGACCCTCAAGGCTTCAGTGATCCCTGCTGCTTAGTGGTGGCAAAGAAAAAGTGCATTAGGTTCTGTGTGTGTGTCATGCTCATACCAGAGTCCTATTCTGCTGAATTTCTACCACATGCACAGCAAAAGTATCTGGCTTGTGTTTAAAGGTGTTTTAAGTTTGGGCTAATTTTCCTGACAGATCACAGAAGAGGCTCCACCTTCACTGAGGCTGGCGCTTGCTGACTTTGCAGTGAGGCAGAGTTAAAAAACAAGTCACTAAAGTAAACCTCAAACAAGTCTGTTTGCCATTTCCCCCAGTTCCCTCGCAGCTGCCTGGCCAGGACCCAGTCTCAGCACAAAGCCACATCCATGGGTCTGTCCACAGGTTCTTCATTCATTTTAGGGTTAATCTCCTTTTCAGTTGATAGGTAAAAGCATATATTAAACTTTACTGCTTTGGGAAGAAAGGAAAACACAAGAAATACCTGGGCAAGTTCTACAAGTATGGATATTGTTAAAAGTTGGACCTTTACGGTCAAAGCACAACGGTCTCCTCTGCCCCACTACTACCCCAGGTTTCTACAGATGATCAACTACCACTTGTCACTACAAGCAGTAGTTACACAGCATAATTGTGTCGGGGATTATGTATCTCTACACTCAAACAAACCTCAGGAAAGCCTGCTAGACAAACCCAACCAGGATAATGGAAAAAGTATTAGGTGGTGGGCACTGCAAACTGAAATAAGTGATGGACTGGTGGGGCCTATAAGAACAAGCAGTTGCCTCTATAAAACCCAGAGAGCAGCAGACTTGAAGGAGCCACATTATTACCTTCTGCTCTCCCTGGAGACAGGAGGAGTGCTATTCCATCTCCTAGTCCCTGCATTCTTCTCCTGCAAAAAGCCCATACGCTAAAGTTTATGAGGTCTGAATTTCAAAAGGAAAGCACACCTCACCTTCAACTCCATACCCAACTGTCACTGGCATTTTATCAAATGTAAATCAACACAGTTTGGGGTTTTTTCCTCTGTGTTTCAAAATACAAACCATACATAACAGCTTATCCAAACGAGTGATAAGTATGAAATACTATAAACCATAAAAAAAGAAAAAAAAAGGAAAAAGCATAATCCTGGGCTACCCCCCATTGTCTCCTCAAAGAAATGTTACTTCTGAGATTAAAGAGGTACTTGTTTATTTAATAATTTGACCAGTCTCTAACAATAGAGAATCTAATGGAAAATACTAACTTGGGACCTACAAACAGAGCCTCTGTGTTATAGAGGTTGTAAATAGAGACTTGGGGGGGCTTTAACTTTAATATGAACAATAGAAGCGTAGCCAAAAGGAACAAAAAAAAATAACTGAACTAAGCAAATACTTAGATCATAAATACTGACACTCAAAAAGTTCTCAGGTGGCTTAGAGTCTGTCTTACAGTCCTATGGCACTTAGCCTCTAAGATACCGTAAGAATAAAAATATGCAACTAATGGTATAAAATAAGAAAATACATTTATATTACATACCTTTAAAAAAACACACATACTAACATGAATGACAAATTCTTCTTTCATTTTATGGGTCAACTCCTTTTTGGTCGATAAGTAAAATCATATATTAAACTTTGCTGCTTTGAGGAGGAAGGAAAACACATAAATTAATTTTACATTACAGTTTAAAAAGGCAAATTATTTAAGGACTATTTGTATTCAAGCTAAGTAGAGAGAATCATGATATTCCACACTTTCTATTCAAATGGAAAGAATTTACATTTACCTACCACCTCACTGAACTAAGAAGATAGAGCAGTAGCATTTTCCTTACATGTTTTTTTCTTCCCCAATTAAAATGTTCTTTCTGAATGCTTAAAAGAATTCTGAGGTTTACAGTAAAGTACTTTTTAAAGCACACATTGGCTCTTTTTCAGCCTAATGCTGGTTACCGTCTAAACTCTCCAGAGGCCAAGTGGATGTTACAGGCTTTTGCTAAACAGCGTTGTGCTTCAGAGGTGGGAAGGGATTTGACTCCTGGCAAACACAGCTGTGATGAGTAGCTCTAAGGAAAATCAGAAATTACTAACAGAATATTTTTGCCATCTTGGCTTATTTTGCTCTGGGTCTGTTGCCCTGTTAACACGCACAGCTTTGCAGAACAGCTACTCCCGTGGTAAAAAGCTTTTGCTCCACCAGAGCCCCCCCGGTTTGATGTTTGTCTCCCGTCAGGTAACGACACCAAAAGGCTGAACCGTTCCCCGAACCGCAGCTCGTCCTCTCGCTTTGCCCTTTCAAAAAACAAACAAACAAAACAAACAAACAAAAAAAACAAAACAAAACAAAACAAAAACAAAACAAAAAAACAAACAAACAAACAAAAAAACCACACAAAAAAAAAACCCTCTCCAAACCCCTTTCACGACCAGGGACAGGGGGCACAGGGCCGTCCCTATGGCAGGATCAGGCTCTTGTTTTCGCGTGCGGCCGAGGCTTAAGGGATTATGTGCACGGATGTGCGGGGCAGTCACATGTGTCCGGAGCCCGGTGCCACCGCCGAGGGCAGCGCCGCTTCCCCAGCTCTGCCACTGTTCACTCCTGCCAGAGAAATGAGAGACTGGAGCTTCTGCTGAGCTCTCCTGGGAAAGGGTCCGACTTGAGGGGCCAAAATGTTTCTGCCGGCCGTCAAGGGACAGCAAGGCAGAGCCTACCAGGTGAGGTTTTTAGCGCTTCTCCTTTTAGATTTCATTTTTTTTTTAAGAGCCTAGAAACACTTTGCACTAATGCATATAAACCTCTGATCAATGAATGAATAGTGCCATCGTTAGAAAACAGTGTTTGGGTTTTAGGTAACAGTTCTTTAGGAAAAACTTTATTGTTTGAATTTGTCGTGCTCCAACTTTTATCTGGTTGGCTAAAAGAAAGGTTCAGTAGCTTTTCTTATGCATATCAATTTTCATGCACATTAGGCTGGATTTCTCACTTAGTGTTTATGTAATGACTATGTGCTTTTACGGTTTTTATTAATCACTCTGAATATACAAGATCTAAATGTTCTTGTATATTAAATCTAGAAGCTGTACTAGAGCAGAAGTATAGCAGAGGAATTGATCAAAAGATAATCCAGTTAGTCTTTACTAGAGAAAAAAGTTCTCAATGAAAGTGAGATCTTTGTGAATCTTTTATTTGTAGCATAGTAATAAACACACAGCAAACTATACTGTGAAATACTACTGCAAAGCAGATAAAAAGACACATCAGTAACTAATTAACTAATTATTCACAATTAAATTGCATTTTCATTTATATTATAAGAGAAGGTAAGCCAAAGGCAAACTACAAAGCACCAAAAATTTCCTAACTGCTTTCAGCAGAAGCTTTGAATAAGCAGAACAACTGCTGGCCTTTTGAGCCTCCCTAAGCATTTTTAACTACACTAATCACCGTGATATTTGCAAATCTGTTTTCTACTGTATGTAGCAGAACACCTACTTTCCCTTAGGGCTCTGTCAGCTGAACTTTATGTTGTTCTTATACAAATGCTAAAGCAGCACAAAAGGCAGCACCCTATTTGTCATGCGGGCATCACATCCTTCACGTGTCTGATTGGCCCCATCACTTCAGCCCGAACAGAATTCCATGGGTTTCTACAGAAGCTGGACTGATTCTGAAATGATGCAAAAAAGTTAATCAAGTGTCTGGACAAAGTGATTCATGTGGACATCAATGTTCGTGATCTGCACTTCAGAATGATTCATTTGAACCCGCGTGTGCAGGCTCTGAACATCAGACAAGAGATTATCAGAATATTCTGCATATTTTCCACAACAGCTACAACAAGTATGGCTCATTTAATTGAGGACAGACTAGCAGGCTCCAGTGACCTCCCTGCAAACTATGCTTTACTGTTCATAAGCACCCAGTGCCTGTGTGGCCTCTGTAAAAACATCCATTTATCAATCATTACTAAGAAACCGGCTCTGTGACAAACTAATTACTCCTCAGGCTTCCACTCATTAGCACAGGAGGAAGCAGATTATATATTTATTTTTGAGGTGGGCTGACCCTGGCTGGACACCAGGTGCCCACACCAAAGCTGCTCTATTGCTCCCCTTGTCAGCTGGACAAGGGAGAGAAAACATAACTAAAGGCTTATGGGTCAAGAGAAGGACAGGGAAAGATCACTCACCCATTACCATCCTGAGCAGAATGGACTCAATTTACAGAAAAATTAATTTAATTTATTACCAATCAAATTAGAGTAGGGTAATGAGAAATAAAACTGAACACCTTGCCATGCAAACCCAATATAATTTTATATATGGAGGCTCCTGCAGTAACAAATCTGCTACAGAAGTCGTGCTGGCTTCCTGGGGTGTGCAAGACTTTTAAAGCAGCGTGTTACCTACCAAGGACACTAAAAAATCTCTACAAAAAAACCTGTTCACATTTTTTAAAGAAGTGATTGCTGTGCAGCACGTGAATCAATACACTGCAATTAGTAAGCAGTAGTATTTATTTCCATGCCATTTACTTGGCTGTAGTCCCAGGAATTTGTACAAATCCTAAACACGGCTTTCCAAAGTACCGTGGAACGGACACAATGTGGATAACAGGTGGATACAGGTACAGATGTTTTTGAAGAGGGAAGCTTTAGGTTTAAAGAGTCCTGGTTTACAGAGCTCTCAGACTCCTTTGCTCATTTCTTCCCCTAGTACTACTTGGGTTTTTCTGCCCTTGGAAACATTTTCCCAGCCTCATACTGGGCTGGAAAAACAACACCCTTGTTGTATCTAAGGAAGTTTCCACACCCACAGACCTGTGAAAGGATGGCCAAGGACTCAAATCAAATCATCAAATACTTAAACCTGTCAAACCCTTTGCCAACATCCCAGAACAAAAAGTGCTAAAGGTTATTCCTGGCTTTTTCAGGTTTCATATATACATATGGCTGCAATGGGGAGCCCTATAAGAAATCAAGTTTATTGGGAGAAAATTTTGATGACTAAGGGGTAAAAAACCCTGTCACTGATAAAGTAGAGTGAGGAGTGACACATGACAAGCAGTACATGGACAAGTCAGAGCCCATTCACGTCTGTAAGATGCCTCTTAATTAATTGCAAGCCCCTTCTCCAAATCTTGCAGTCTAATAATAACCCTAGATCAGCATTAATATTATACTTGGACCCCCTAGAATGTAAAGTTAAAAGATTTTTTTTTCAGACATTATAAATGGAATAAGATGTAATCAGTAATTGTTCGAGTTCATCCAGGAGGCAGCTAGAAAATGCTATTTCCTTCACCAAGCAGTGGAAACGAAAAGCCACAGGAGTGTCAGGAACAAGATGTCTCGGGCTTGCTGACAATTAACAGAAAGAT
Organism: Lepidothrix coronata; assembly: GCF_001604755.1. Lineage (NCBI taxonomy): Eukaryota > Metazoa > Chordata > Aves > Passeriformes > Pipridae > Lepidothrix > Lepidothrix coronata. The sequence continues at coordinate 2,387,545 of NW_016690221.1, read as the reverse complement.
ATGTTTATCTCCAACGGATGTGACAAATTTTGAAGTCATTTCAGCTTTAGTGCAAATCTGCTGAGGGACGATTTTTCCCTTCAAACTCTAAAACTCAAACCATTTTTGTACTAATTCCTGTATATGTTATCTGATACAGGACTATGTCAATATTTCTGCATTTACTGGAAACCTGGTCCCTGCAGTCAGAGTCTGTTCCACAACAGTTTCCTACACAGCCAACGTGATGTCTTGCTGATAAGTCACTGGGTCAGCTTTCGCCGACGTTTCTAATAGGAAACAGCATTATATTATAGTTTCCAGGAAAAGTACCATCTGTGCCTCCTGTCAGTCTTTGCAGCTGGCACCAAAATATCTGTGGGGAATGTTTCCGTGCTGCCAAATTTCAGCAGTGTTCCCTGCCACGAGCCCTGAGCTGACAAACAGTGGGGGAAGATAAGAGCTGCTGTTTCCACCCTGCCAGCTCGCTGTGCCAGCTCATTTACAGAGTAATTCCAGCACAGTCCATGCACCTTTGACACTCTTTTCCTGGAATAAATTCAGTCTGCAATGCCTAGCATTGGCATAATTTGCATTAATTTTGACTGGTGAGAATCTTTCTTCTTTACTGGAGCGATGCTGATTTACATAAACCAGAAGTACAGACATTCCTTACCTGGAACTTGAGCAGCTCCAAAATGCTGGAAATGCAGAAATCTGGGCACTTGCTATTTTTGTAAGAGGTGCAAATGTGGCACCTATGATTTAAAGAAATTACCTAGAGAAACGATTTTACTATAAAACTGCCCTGTAATCTTATATTTTCTCAAATAATAAAAAGGCCTTAGCAGAAAGTTTTAAATTAGTCTTCATGATCTGGTAATCTTTATATAAAAAAAGGAACATATAAGCTTCATAAACAATTTCCCCCTCAAACCACTATTAACTGACCTGTAGCCCTCTAGTTTAAGTGTCTGTACATACTGGGGGCAAAACCCCTTACAGTTAAACACTGATATCATTTAAGAAAGATTCTTTAATGATATTGCCCACCTAGTGTATTCAATTCCTTAAAACAGAATAAATAAACAAATACTTTAACTAAAAACAGTGGGATAAAGTGTGTCTGCTGTGTAAATCTGCCAAGTCCCAGCTGTTCTGAACATCAGCATCAGAACTTCAGCCTTCTGAAGGTCCATGTAACCCTTGTTAGATCCACTGAGTCGAAATATTTCATATGAAAAGAATCTGCAACTTACATTCACTTTTAAACTGAACGAAAATATTTTCTTGTGTGCTCTACAAGAAACTGAAATTTTATTTTTTAATTTGGTTTCCATGGTTCAGTTAAAAAAAATAATATATATACATAGCAACTCTCAGTCACCTTGACGTTGAATTTTATTTAAGTTTGTTGCCACTTAGTTTTAAAGGAGGATAGCTGCATCAAAATCAGCTTCTAAGGGCTCTGACAACACAGCCCAGAACTGCAGCAGTGCTAACTGGCTGTTCAGCACTCTGAATGGTGCTGTGTACTCTGCTGATGATTAAAAGCTGTCACTTCTTGTATTCCAACTGGTCAACTTTATGAAGTCCAGAACCCAAAGCACCTTATGTAAGCTGATTTTCTAATACTACATTCATTCAAATTATTCCTGTTATTTAATACACCGTAACTTACTGGAAGCAAATATGAATACTAGGAAAATTACAGGGGCTTTGTTTTGCATATAACTCAGTTTTTTTAAAAAAAGTATTATCTAGTGGCTATTTGGGCATCTCAAAATTGTATCTCATTTCAGGAACCCAGGCAGTGAAGCTGCCTGTAGGTGAATAGAAGTAACCATTGCATAAATTCATTCTGCCTGATGGAATCCCCATCTGAAGAACTGCACAAAAATAAGGTATTTCACCTTTTGCAGCAGTGAAACCTTAACCCACCACATGTATATGATGTATTAAGAGCTGCACTGTTCACTCTAAGGTGAATTCTTTTTTGCTGCACATAAACACTAAAAAAGAAACGATATGTCATGTTTTCCATATTAGAGGCTCTTACAGAATTCAGTGATAAAGCTGGAGTCGGGAAGAGGTGGAGCAGGAGAGCAGTCACACTCATCTGATACTGGGACACTGAGAGAACTTATCAAAACATGATTGAGTTTATAGAGTTAACCCATGGAGAGCCCTGTTCCCGAGCAGCTGCCAGGAGGGCACAGCCACCAGCAACCAAACCCCCACAGGGGCTCCACTGCAAAGAAACAAACAGCACAAAAAGAGGATTTATCCAGAGTGGCAGATGTGCCTGGCAGATAATATCTGTGTCTGAACATGGGATTCCTTCCACACGAATCTTTAGGGGCCCTAACGCTGGACTATCTCCTCTCCACAGAACTTTGACCCTGTAGCACTGGGTTATTAGAACCTTCCAGACCACTGTCACAGTGACTCTCTCCAACAGATCTAACGGGCTCTTAAAAACACCACTTGGCAGTTTTTATTATGGTTTCCAGAGTAGCTGATCTTTTTTGTCTTTCTTTATTGGAGTACATTATCTGTTCTCATAAGCTTTAAGCTGCTTAAATATTGAGGGGTGGAAGAGAAACTGAAGCAAATACAGTTATCCATGTCTGAGGGGTACACACGTTGTTTTGAGCAATCCTCTATGAACTCTGAAAACAGGAGAAAGTTCTGTAGATCTAACCTATTAGAGAAGATGCACATTTTAAAAAACAGTTGCCATAACCTAAAATCAAGTTTTCCTCTTTCTTTCCAACCAGAAGAACATCTGAACTCATTTGTTGATGCTTAGTGACCTGTGACAGCAATTTGCAGAGACTTACTTCTGACATGGCCTTACATGAACTCAGATTCCAAAGAGCTGAACAGTCTAAATAGCAACAAAGTGTGCAGCTGACATTGTTAACAGTTATATTATGTTAATACCTTTACCTTATATTATTTATATATTTAGCAACAACACCAAAACAAAGTGCATCTATTTAGGTTCCCAAGAGGCCAGGGACAGTAAGCAGATTATCATGGCACAAGTGGGATCTGAAGGACCAGGCAGCTGCTATGCAGATGATTTACCACTAAGATGGTGCTCACAGAATGAAAGGATAAACAAGTGGCAGAGGTTGCAAACGTATGTGGAACAGTAAAGAAGGTCACAGGAAGGAGCTAAGCTTTGAAGTGCTCTGAAGACAAAATATAGTCAGAATTTCTAGAAAAGCAGAGTGAGCAACCTCAAGGGATGAGCAAAGGGCAAAGAACAGTTTCAGAAACATGGGTATCTCTGTACTCATCCCACATGCAACAGAAATACATCCTTATAGTTCCTGACAATGTACTTTTTCCTGTTGACTCAACATGCCTAAGAAAAGCCTGGGATGTCCCATAGGAAAATAACAAGAGAAGTAGAAGTGAAAGAGTACTTGGAAACCCTGTCATAAGTCGAGTGTGATACCGTAAGTGTGTCATATGAGCAAATAATGGTGGGAGGTGCAACTTTACCTGTAAAGGAGTCATCAGGGAGAGATAAAGAGGAAAGCAAGAGCCAGGCAGATGTGAAATGCAACAACAAGGAAATGTACACAAGAATTCATGCCTGGACAGAAGGAACATTTAAGAAATAACGCTGGCCCAAGGGGAGGCAATAAGCTATAAAGGTGGAAATGGGCACTCAAATTGTGCAGAATGAAGCTGGAGTAGGCAAGAGTTGGGTTGTATGAGTCAAAGGTTTCCTTGGGTTTTGTTTTTAATTATTGTTTTGCCGCTACTAAAGCAAGTTATACTGCAAAGGGAGAGGGTCTCCTAAACCCTGAGCCTAGTGAAGGGTGAAATCAGTGGGACCATGCTCTTCCATTAGTTCACCTGCCGGGGTGTCCAACTCCTTGCTCCCTCTCTTCCAACTGACCTACTCTTGCTTTTTAATTTGTTCCTTTTTAACCATCCAAGACAGACTTATATTCAGTGCTACTTTGTATCAGTTACTCTTACTATTTAGTTGTGCCTTCTTTCACCTTGCATTGCGCTGAACTAACCACGTTACAAATGGAGCCGATATCAATTACAAACTTACCACCCGCCAAACTGGTCAATGCTTGCGCCACAAAGACATAAAATGATAGGGTTGGAAGGGGCCTGTTTTTCAGCCCAGCCCCCAGTATCAAGCAGGATTTTCTTCTCCACTCATGTTAAAAGCATTTTATCTGAGCTGTATCATTATATTATAAACAGCACCAACTCAGCAATCGCATGAGGAAAATATATTCTGAAACCTACTTGCCTGCACTGCTGCATTTTCTTGCCCCTCACATCTAACCTGGGCAATCGAGTTTTATTTTTCTGTATATCCAGCCAACATGTTTTCTGTTAATCCCTATGGTATGTACATAAGCTAGTAAGCCTAAAGAAATGTCATGTTACCCAGGCTGAGACATAACAGCAGTGTGACACTTCATCCTCTCGCACTTGAGAGTTCAGAGAATGTTCCCCTTGAGGTACAGCTAATTGCAAGTTTGTTTTCTTCCAGAAATATTGATCATCCACTATTTAAAGTTTTAAGAACTAATCCATAAGTAATATTTAGCACGACACTTTCAAAAACTTTCAAACCCTCATGAGGAGCTGACAGTCTACTAAGTCATGGTTTATGTATAAATGCAGCACTTCTGGCCAAGATTTTTAGTTTTCTCAGTCTAGATCTGAAGCAAATCTGTGCTGTCCAGCAAAGCTCTACATAGGGCCCAGCCTTCCCTTAGGCAGCACCTTTGGGTTTCAGTTTGTAGGAATTAAGAGATCCTGTGGGAACTCAAGAAAACATGATGAAGGTACGAGTCTTAGGCCTTTTTAGAGACTTGCCTTGTTGGCACCAGCTTTATTAGCTATGTACAGTTTATAATGATATTACAGCTTGTGAAAACACATATTCAGAGGTCAGATAAACTAGGTAAGAGCTACCTAACATATAGATGATAACAGAGCAAGCAAGTAGATAAACCATTTATTGTATAAACAAAAAAAAAATCAGACAGTGCTGCAGCTGGATAAAGGTTTGGGGTCTTTAAGTCAAATAAAATAATCTGAGTGTAGAATGGTCATGCTTCAAACTGTGACCCAACCTGCTCTGCAACTTAGTGCTGCATTATGAATGAAAATGCCTGAAAAAACCTGACTGCAGCTATGGACTCTGTAATACAACTGAGCAGCACTTTGTTTCTTTCTCATTAATTAAAGTTCGTTTCATGCCTCTTTTCTAAAATAATCTTTGCCACAAAGCGCTCTCAACTTTTCCTGCTGCGTTTTAAGAAGTTTTTTCTTAAGTACCTTATGCAAATTTGTATCTAAATAAAACCACCTTCAGCTTTAATGGAGTGTAAAGAAATTGGCTTTTGGCCAAGTATCAGCACTCTAAAAGTACTTCTACACAAATACCTTTCCTACTTTGCTGTTTCTCCTGTCAGCTTCTGATGATTAAAGTCCTTCTAAAGTTTCGAGGCAACAAACACTTGATGCCACAGTTTGTAATATGGAGTTATCCACAGCACATATACAATTCTGTCTGTGGACAATGTATCAAACAGGACTGTAGGAAATTTCTGCCATTTGGGAGTTGCAGTGGTTTTACATACTGATAATGAACCTTTAAATACAAACCAAGCAGCACAGACAGACCTTACCTAAAAAAATCCAACCCAAAAAATCCAACTGCAGTCAGATAGAACTCAAACTCAGTAACCATTTTTAGTGTTCTTCTGGTATTTATTCCATAAACACCTGCTTAATTTTATATGAAGGAGTTTTACATTGGTGTTTATTTGCTATGGAATAAAGCCTGCAAATTTGTAAAAATATGACAAATTATTTTGAGAAAGCAAGGCAACACTGTTTTGATTGGTGATATCAGCTAAAAACACGCTTCAAAGGTACTAACTTTATTTCATTAGTCCAAGGAGTTTACGTATAAACAACAGAACAACCACAGTACAAAACTCAGAATGGGATAAATTATCAACCTACAGTTCAAAAACTCTTTTGAGAAATGATGCATTTTAAAGTTGTAGAAATATATACTCTCACATCCGTAAACTGTGAGTGACATGCAAACACTCTTGAGAGCAACCAACTTTTTAAAAAAGGAAGCAGAACTGAACCCCATAACACCATCACAAAACGAGGGTCATGTCGTAATGCCTTTTCACAACACCAAAACAATCTCCAAATTCAAATTAAACACTCAGAAACTTTTCTTCCTACCTTGTGCTACAAGCTGGCTCATGTTTGCCAGCACCACAAGCACCTGTGCACTTTGTAGTACGGGAATTTTTAAATACCGATTGTTCAGGATATATTATTGCCTATAAAACTGAAACCTCAAAGCTACACATTCTCATCCCGGGTTAAAAATAAACCCCACGCTCTTGAACCAGGGGCTGTTGATTGCAGTCGCAGGGAATGGCACAGCCTCTGCAGCGTCCCCAGAGACCCCCAGCGCCGATGACAATACCACGACAAACCTGCGTGCTCCGGCAGCCCCGTGTATTTTAAGTAGTAAATCTGAAACCCAGAGACTACAAAAGCGAGCTGGATCCAACACAGCTCCGACCGGAGCCTCTCACTTCTTGAAACTGGCTGTAAACAGGGAAAGGGAGGGGCCAGGCGGCTGCCAAGCCAAGCAGAAACTTGTGAGTAACTTATAGAGCAAAAACAAGTGCAGCTCAGGCAGCAGCGCCCAGGCGGGCGCTGGCACGGCCAGCACCATGTTCCCAAGGAGAACCACGCCGGGGCCTCGCGGCCGGCTTCCTTCCTCGGGAATGCGGCTCGGAGGAATGCCAATGTGAAGGGAAGGTAAGAGGCTCCGGAGCGCGGCGGCCGCGCCGTGGGAACGGCGGGCGCGGAGCGGCGGCGGGCACGGAGCGCTCCCCGCTCCCTGCCCACGGCCGGCTTTCGTTTTCAACCTTATCCCGGGTTTAAAAGCAAGGAGAACCTGGGAAGTGCCGCGGCCGGCCGAGTCAGGCCACCGTAAACAAGAGGCTGCAGCGTTCACTTATGCAACAGAGTCAACCTGGGACTGCAGACAGAGCTCCTTGTGCCCGGAGAGGGAAGGGGGTCAGCTTAGACTGAGCGAGTCAAGCTGCGTTCAGGGATCGCAAGGACCTACCCAGATACGGTAAAACTGTGACGGCAAAACTGCCTTTAAAAATGACAAAAGAGACGGCTGGGTGAGAAATGCTGAGCTGGGCCTGCACAGCACAGCAAAAAAGGTTCAGTGCCTTCGCCAGTAAGTGACCATTAAACATGGGTGATTTCGGCATTAGTGGCAAAAATATCTCACCTGGTAACTTAAAAGTCATCAACAAAATTTCTTACGAAAATATTTCTATTTGGATTTTATTTTTGCTCATTTCAGATGTAAATATTGTAATTTTCTTCAGATTACTATTTAACACAGAGAATCACCTGCCATTTCTATCGCTATTTCATTGAAACAGAATCGTGTTAAACTGTGTAAAGAAAAAAGGGGTAATTACTAAAAACACTTGTGAAACCAGACATCCCCCTGCTCTGTAAAATACAAAGTGTGGTAGCAAAGACTTGATCTTCTGAGACAATATACAGGCAAGTTACTCTGTGGCTGATGTAATTCAGTCTGGAGTAATCAAAGCTACATGCTTAAGGATAAACCTACATAATGGAATTACGTGATTGTATCCATGCCTGTGCTTAGTCACCCTTGCACTCACCATAATGCATATATTTGCAATATCTGGTTCCAGTCTGTTGCTTTGCTTGAATCAAGTCATAACAGTTCAATGTAGTTTTGGTTCCCTTCAACTGCGCAAAAAACAGCTTTGCTTTTTCTTTCTTAAAAACTTAAAACAACAGATGCTTCCTGAAAACAAACTGGGTTGTTTTCAGTGCTCAAAAATAGCATGAGGATGGAAAGACAACGTAAAGATATGATACAGTCCATTCATATGCAGTACTATAGCTAAAAAACTGAATTGAGAAAGTGAACCAAAAAAGTAGGTTTTCCCACAAAGGTGAAAACAGGCTTTGAAAACAACAGAACTGCAGCTGGTACTGCTGCCACAGAAGTCACTTCTCTGAGGAAAGCCAGCATAGGACAATGGAATAAAAATTTGCTTGCCCAGCTAAAATGACTGTATTTTTAGCCTGATTTCTGGCACAGGTTATGGTATTTAGAAGAAAAACGTACACAAAACAACTGCAATGGGAAATAAATCATGAAAGTTGACGTGATTTGGGGGCAAATTCTGTACTGTGACTGAAGTGTCAAAGAATTAGCACTAGAGAGATGCACCCATCTATTATTCATATGCTTACAAACTCCACACTGTGTAATTCAGCCATATGGTTCACAGAGTATAGCATGTTGTCTAGTAACATTCATTTTCATTGCACAATGTTTATTGGGGATTTGATTAAATCTTGCTCTCTCTCTCTGGAAAGAATGCGGGTATGTGTGCTTACACTTTTCTGTACGTGCTGAAAGGGAAGTGTGCAAAAAACCACAGGAGTGTGTGACAGTGTCGGAGTACATGGGAAATCACCTGCTGCATAAACTCCACACTGGCCCAGAAATGAGCTGGCAGGAATCATAACTGTGATTTTAAGTGCAGGTTTTTAGTTGTACTTTAGAGGTTATTTCTTATTTCTGCATTTTGGAAAGAGACTTTTCACAATTGCTTTGAAGTTCAGTTATTTCAGTTAAAACGTTATCTCTTTACTGACCATAAAGCAAAGATGGCTGGATAACAACTGATAGTAGCATACTTTAAAGAATTCATGCTATTTTGAGAGGAAATGATAGCTAACTCTTGCCTTTTTGGAAAATCAGACTGCCCTGATATTAGGTTCCCTGGACTACAGAGGTCCATTGTTTTTTTCAGAACTTAACAGTTATAGGTTGGAAGTCTGAATACAAACTGACCTATTAAAAAAACCTAAATCTTTCATCTCACTTCCCAGTTCCTCTAGTCTTTGTCAGTTTTATCAGTGATCCGGCTCCCATCCACCATACTGCCTTGGATGTGCCTCCCAAGAAACCATCTTTTCAATGGAAAGCTTATTTAACACCTCAGAGAACTCTATTCTCCATCTTATTACAAAGATTTGTGCTTCAGTTTATATCCTTCCATTCTTCAGCAGTTACCCTTATATATTACTAGCTATATACAAGGTACTGTTTGATAATTTAAAAATACCATTGTGCTAATATTCATATGTACTACATCAGTACTTATAGACAGTTTACAATTTACTTCTGTTGAGTGTCCTGTATCAACTCATTTGCAACCAATTTCATTTCAGTTAGAACTTCAGGACATTTACTAGTCTCACAAAATTTTGAATCACAGATTACTTTCTCCTAGACTAACAAGGTCAGCTATGTGATGCATATAATCTTCAAGTTTAAAATGTTTTCTTCACACTACACTGCATTTCACTTACAATGTAATGTTTCAACAACACTTTCACTATTTTTCTCTCTACAGAAAAGCTGGTAACCAGCAAAGAAGACACAACAGCTAAAATCACTATGTGGAGCTGTGAAGCCTTAATCAACAGTACCGAGAACAGCGAGGACCAGCATCTCTGCCATGACTTCGACCTTGTACTGTCCATCTTTTCCCTACTCTACCTCATTATATGTTTCCCAATTGGCCTTTGTTACAACGGCTTGCTGGTCCTAGTTAACCTCTACAACAAAGCTACCATGACTATGCCAGATGTTTACTTTGTCAACATTGCCATTGCTGGTCTCATCATCAACGCTCTGGCACCAATGTACCTTCTAGGTGTTGCCAATACAAAATGGGCCATCTGGAATTCCAACAATGAAGTTTATATTACCTTTCTTATTTTATTCAACGTCTCGTCCTTAGTTACAATGTACTCTACGACACTGCTCAGTCTGGACTACTACATCGAACGCGCTCTCCCCAGAACTTACATGTCGAGCGTGTACAACACCAAACACGTCTGTGGGTTCATCTGGGGCGGTGCCATGCTGACGAGTTTCTCATCTCTCCTGTTCTACGTCTGCAATCACGTGTCCACCAAAATAATTGAGTGTTCCAAGATGCAGAACCAAGAGGCAGCGGATGCCATCATGGTGTTCATCGGGTACGTCGTACCCGCCATCGCGGTACTCTACGCGCTCACGTTAATCCTGCGGATACGCAAAGAGGCCACGCCACTGGATCAAGACACTGGGCGGTTGGATCCGTCAGTGCACAGGCTTTTGATTGCCACAGTCTGCACACAGTTCACGCTGTGGACACCCTATTACGTTATTCTCTTGGTAAGCACATTTACTAACCTGCAAGGAAGAATTGCGGATATAAATTACATTCGAATATTGCATTTTACCACGATTTTATCCAAATTCTTGGCTTTCTCAAGCAGCTTTGTAATGCCTCTGCTCTACAGATATATTAACAAAAACTTTCCCAACAAATTGCGACGTTTGCTTAAAAAGATACACTGTGGGAATCAGGGGTGTTCTCACGAGCGCACAGTAGTACAGCAAGTCATGACATAGGTGTGACAAACCCCCCTGGTGCTCTGTTACTGCAGTGCTTGGTGTTCTTGGGACTGTGATACTGCTGTGTTGGCACTCAGAGACATTAAAGAGTCCCAACCAAGAGGCTGGAAGGAGCTTCCATTGCAGCTGAATGCAACAGTCTTAATTTTCAAATAGTCGTTTGCTGAAGTCGCGTGAGGCTCCGGCCAGTGTGCTGCAATACCTGTGACATCTGATACCTTCAGTGCACTGAACTGGTTACAAACTCTGTCTTCATGTCTCTAAACTTCCTGTCTGAAGAAATCACTAAGCAGTTTATTGAAGTCTTGACTGAAGACACAGCACCTTGTATCTTGTATAGAAAAAGGTATTACCTTATTTTCTGTACAAAGAAGTGATAGTGCTATCCTTGATGAAGTAAATAGTGTTTTTCAATGAAGATTATATAGATGATCTTTACTGAAGATCATATGATCCAATTATACATGCCCAAATAGTAAATGTTAATTATAAATTAAATTATTTAATTTCTTTCTCCATCACTGAATCCCCTCTAAAAGAAGCCTAATTTACCATTTTCAGAAATTATTTTCTCACACCAACTAACCTGTTTTAAAGTTTATGGTAAAGTGATTTTTTTCCTAGCTATAACAATTAACAAAAATGTGTTTTAATTTTCCAGTCCTTTGTTTGCATCCTAAAACATTTCAAGAATCCAGAAATATTTATTGACTAATTCTAAGGGAACCTAAAGATGTTTGTTCCACATATGAAAATGAAGGACACAGTGGTTTACAAAGTTAAATCAGAATTTAACTAGTAAAGATTGTCTGGCTAAGTGTTATGGTCCACATATGTTCATGTAATGAGAGTAATTATCTTAAAAAATAAATATGTTTATGATTAACATTTTGTATTTTCAAGGGATATGTTTGCAACAAATAAATTAAACTCTCTTTAATCTAGGGCATCACTAAAGGTTTGGAAACCATTTAAAATTCCTCAATATATACAAGGTTTTAAAATGGGAGTAATATCTAGGAATCCCAGTCAGCATCAGCCTTTGCTGACCTCCCAGAAATGGAAGTGCCTCCCAATGGGATTCTTGGATACACAGTAAAGTCTAGTTTCTGTATTTCACAGTAGGGATGAAGAAATCCAGCCCAGATCACCAAATTTTACTGGTTTGATGAAATACATAAGAACTACAAACATGCTGCAGGAAGCACATAAATAATTACCCACAACAACAAACTACAAAGCACTGACCCAAGAACTGCCTGTTCCCGTGCTGCTGTTGCATTATTAATGACAGAGGGGTACAAGTGGAACTGAGATTCTCCCACTGGTTTGGGGGCCATGAGACATCTTTGTTACTCTCCCTGCAACACCACAGCATTGTTTTGTTGCTTAATCTGTCACAGCACAGTTCAAATTCCCCGTGACTTTATGCAAAAAATGTGGCTTTTCAAGCTTCAGGTATAATAAAAACATGGAGCAAAACCAGATCTGAATCTTTTCCATTGCTTAGAGCACAATCTCATCTGATAGCTGGTCCTGTCTGTCAGCAGAGGCACATGCTTAAGTGCTAAGGGGAAAGCAGGTGAGGAACAGACTTTTCATACCTTTTCCCTTCAACATTACTCAATTTCTTCTCATAGTCATCTTTGCTTATCTTCTTCATACACAAGCATCTTTAAGTTGTCAGCATTTTGGTGGAAGACTCTCCATTAGTCCTTTTTTTAACAACTTTTCATAGTTTATTGAAATCTTTCTAGCCCTTAAAGACTATACAGTAAATAATCTTACTTCTATGGTGTTTTCTCCACACAAAAACTATCCAGCATAACTACATCAGTTTACTTCACAGTTTTAGCCCTTGATGAAAACCATGTTAAGGAATGAAAGCTGTTCTTTATCACTCTGTCCAACTCACACACTCATTTATAGTGCCTCTATGCTGATACAATACTGGATATTTTGGTTGATTTTTTTCCCTCTTGAGAGGTTTTCTATGAATTTCTGTACATCTTGATCATTCAAACTCACTTCCACACAGAAGTGCTTAAGAAAGAAAAATCTTTCCTTACAGCTGTCAGGCAAAGAGATTCCTCCTTCCCATCTGAGGAAAATTAGGTTTCGTAATGCACCACATTAAATCGCTCACGTAAAATCTGTTAAAGAAATTCTGTCCCATTATGCAGGAGGAGTTCCAGCAGGGAGGAACTGCCTTATCTGGTGTGAATAGGGGCTTTCAGAACTGGGACACTGCCAGAACAGTGCGGCTGAACAGGCAGCACGAAGTGCAATTTTAACTTCCACGTTCCTTCCTTACTTCCATCTCCTCCTTCTCTTAAGACATCTTACTTTCTGTCTCCAACAGGACTGTTGCCTTTATTTCTGTTCCTTTCTCTCTGTGTTAAATTCTCAGTTTCAGATCATGGCTCTTCTATAATTTCTCTTTATCTTTTTCACTTCTCTGCCCCATTTATTTAACTTCCATTTCTCTCCTGTCCCCATCCATGCTTGGACTTGTATAGCTGGTACTGTTCTACACTCATGTTTACTTCATTTGCGTGACTCCTTTATGATGACCCAAATATTATTCAATTATTTGAATGGAAGCTGCTGTTTAAGAGATGGAGAAAGACAGGGTTTTATGTAATTTATGCTTGAAATATCAAATCTGATTTTTTCCTGGGTTTTTTTATTGCCACAGAGCTACATATGTTTGCATTTATCCTTAATAAATATTAAATGTGATGGCAATCATAGATACAAACAACTTTGATATTTTAATGAACAAGACTGGTATCCACTCAACCTCTTCTAAGAGATAATTTGATTTATTAGTTGCCTCAAAGCAACTGTGCCATGGACCTGCCTGGCTGCTGTTCTCTTAAGAAAATTCTGGACTTATTGCAGCACACTCACATGGTATCTCTTAAAAAGCAGTATCCCAGAAAAGGAGAGCTTTCCAATATTTATATAAAGAACAGTAGAGGAGCAAGTGCAGTAAAATACTTAAGGAAATACATGTTATCTTAATCTAGAGAGAAATTCAATGGACAAATTACAAAGTTCTCGAGAATGGGGCCTTTCCATTTCAAATACCTGAAGGTTTCTGATGACTGTAAATAGGGGCTTATCTATTTCACATTTAAATAAATATGAATAAAATACTGTATATATGCAAGATAGAAATCAGCCTACTGATGTAAAAAGAATTTGCAAAGAGTTTATTAAATTATTTCTTAAAGTGTATAATTTAAATGTAAACCTCTGAACAGGAAGGTGTACTGTATGCTTCTATATGTATATACTGTGTACTAGAAAGTAAGCACTAGTTAAGTGCCATTATTAACAGTGTTATTTTCTCACAGAATTAAACTTAATATTTGAGTTGATCTATGGCTTATTGCCCTCTTGCTGAACTGCTAATTAAGTCAAATCAATGAACTAACAGAACTGTCGTGCTCTGCTTCTGTTTGAGTTATTAACACAGCTAACTCAGGACAGGTCCTTGTTGACTTAACTTAGTAGAGGTCCTAGTTTCAAAAGTTTCAGAATCAAATTGTGTTGGTCTCTGAAGATGTAAATTCAGTTAATGGAAGAAAGTGATCAGCCATTAGAAAATTTCTGGTTCTATTACAATGAAGAGCTGTGGCCTCCAATATCATGTCAAAATACTACAGAAATGGACTTTCTGGAAAGCTTCATAAAGGAACTATTGACTCATAATTCATTCTCAATAAAAAGTGTTTTAAGTGTATCTGGTCAGTGAGATGTGTGAACTTTTTTTGGCTTTCTTGATAAAAACCTATTGTAGACAAGGTTAAACCTGTGTTGCTTCACTAAATCAACCATAAAAAATTTCATGACTTGGATATCAAATTTCCAGGCCATAATTTTGACATCATTAAAATCTCATTATTCATCAGCATGAAGCTGGCTGAGAATGAAAGCAAAAAGGCACATAACTCTCCCAAATTTTTTCAGCGTAAAAAATCCTGCAACTTGTAAGACAGTAACAGTGCACCACAAAAATGCAAGGATGGAGATTAATGCATACATTGCCCACATCCTGACAACTTCCTCTCCTTTGTGCTGCCACAGTCAGCTCCCTGCAGAACACCTTTTGGTTCCCAGAACAACATAATACAGTAACCCACACCTCTGTCATCCCAAAGAAAATGTAGCTTTCAGAATATAATGTACCTCATAGCACATTTATTGCAGTAACCACTGCATAAAACCAAAAGATCACTGACCATGGTTCAGTTAGTTTACCCCACATATATGAAAGTGTTTTCCTGGTTATACTTACCAAATTATTCATTTGTTCCCTTTCAATTTCCTGTAAAGTGTAGGAAGACAGCAAATAATAGCAAACTCTATTTAAAATAGCTATTGGTAAATTCCTTTAGAAAAAAAAAAGTCAGTCCAAGGCACTTCTGAGTTTTAAGTCTCAGTGAGAAACAAATGAAAATTGCAACTGTCAGAGTGGAAGTTGCAATACTACACCAGTTAGTCAAAGCCTAGTGTGTGACAAGATTCCCTTATTTCCATACAATGGTTTAGAGGATGTTTTCTGTTACTCAAATAGGAGAGCCAACATCTCTGAACAAACATAGAGCAGTGATTTCCTGATCCCTCATTCCACAGAGCTTTAAGATACAACCAACATACCCTGTTGGGTATGTTTCTCAGCTGGCTTAGTAAAACCCCTTGCATATAACAGAGGCTTGAAGGATCTTCAGTGAGAACAGAGTTAGTCATATGCAAGTTCACAAGCCCACAGCTTTGTGAAGGGAGAACTACATAAATGCAAGGAAAAAGAGTTGATCAGGTTCAACAAAGTCAAGATGTTTACACCAGTACAAACCAGGCTGACATGGCATCTGAATCTGCCCTTTTCTGTCAATACAATGAGATTTCACAGAACTCAACTACATTTTGGAGCATACTCAGAAATACTGAGCATAATCAGAAAATACTCATTCAACTATTATAAATAGGAAAATAGGCCCCAAGGTTGTGAAGAAAATATGACACCGCTCCCAGAAACCTCAAAGGGAGGTAAAACTTTTTTTTTTTCTTATTTTAAAACTGAGATTCAATTAAATTGGTTTTGTGCTGTTGGTACATGCATAGATAATACCCCACTTATCACTGCTAAATAAAAATGAAAGCAGCACAGTGTCCAGGCTGGAGACCTTCTCGTGAGCTTCACTGCAGCAGCACAGGACTGGTAAGAGCAAAGAAAAGCAGAAGTTGCCCAAGTGCTGCTCTCAGTTCCGCTGTGGGCCAAGGACTTGGAGAAGAATTGATTCTTGCCTAAGTTTCTGCAGCTGTAAAGAGCTCAATGCACTGATGAATCTGAAACAGATGCTCATGGATTAAATTATGAAGTTTCTTAATAAGCAAAACCTTGTGTATTTCTAAAATATCTCATGCAATACTTTTTCCAAGTGAAAGCAGTCTAGTGGTACAAGCCCAGCTGTGCAGACTGTCATGGCAAAAAGGCTGAAGTGTGAAATGTTTGTTCTGTTGTATTTCCTTTAGCTTTCCATTCTATATCAAAACACTTTGACATATGATGAATACCTTCTTTTTCCATCAGGAGAGCAGAGATGTATTCTCTCCTATTTTATCCTTCTCTCTTCCCATCAAGTCCTTTCCTTAACTTGGAAGGCCATATGATTTCCTTATATTCCTTCCTTCTAAAGAACTGGCACTTCTAATTCCATGTACAAGAACAGTTAAAAGTTATTCACAGTCTAAAGCAGGCAGAACTTCTGTATTATTACAAATCATGACAGTAAATATTTTAAAACATCAGATTCTTATCAGAATTAAGTATATAAGTGGAGTATGAAATCAAGTGAATTTATTAGGTATAAAAATATATTTAAAAAAACCTTTTCTATCAAAAGTTCTTCAAGGCAAGACTTACAACCAGAAGGTGAATCTATTTATCTAATTGTACTTGCACACTTTTTCCCTTCTTCTTAAATACATTATCCCAGAGGTGCTGCCACTGGCACTGATGGGCTCAGCCTTGTCCAGTGGCGGGTCAAGGATCCTTGTGGGTCCTTTCCAACTCAGAATATTCCGAGTGATCTGTGGGTCCATCTTGGTGCCAGCTGGCACTGGATCTGTCAGACACAGGAGAAGCTTCTGGCAGCTTCTCACAGAAGCCTCCTCTGGAGCCTCTCCCCACCTCCACTGCCAAAACCTCACCATGCGATTTGTAATTACTAATTACAAAGTGAATTGAAAAACCTAGTTTTAGCAAAATGAATTTGCAAATTTAAGCTCCTGCAACTCTTTCTTATCTCCAAAACCTTTGAAAGACCATTTTGAAACGAATGCTAGTATTGGGTTATCAAAGCTGTTTCAGAAACTCCATCTGGTGGCCGCTAGCAGAATATTCTTGCAGTTCCCAAAAGATCTGTAGAATTAGTTAAAGGATTTAAATTAATTGTTAGGGGGGGAAAAAATCAGTCCCAGTTTCTGGTTAAACACAGATATATATACTAACTAGTCCTGTCTGCAGGCAGTGAGGGTGTTGCTGCAAGTATTTGTGAGAAGAAACAAAATTAACCTCAACTTCTACAACCAACTGCTGCTGTGAGGGTGAGGCATGTAAGAGACAATTCTGTTGCAAGAAACAAACCTCAGCAATGGTTAATTTTAGTTTTGAACCTAATAGAGGGATATTTAACCAGGTTGTAAGGTCTGATTATTCACAAGGAAGAAATATTTCTAAAAAAGCACGTTTCTCGTATTGTTTTATGAAACATCTGGTACTGGTCATTGTGGTTGACAAGATACTCCAATCCAAGACCACAGGAAGTGCCATTCCCATTCAGCTCCAGAGTACTGCAATCCTTCTAATTAAGTTATGGTTTCACTAGTTCACAATGAAATAGATTTCATACTTAATTAATACAGACATTTGAAATTTTTCAGGTCAGCCTATGTGCAATTAAATAATCATTCTGGCATCTGCAGTGCTATGCAGAGACCAGCTCTCTCATAAAATTTGCAATTAGAAAAAGCTTTTTTCCACCCTTTAATAGAAGTAGAGTATTATTAGCAAATACAGGCAGTTTTTGAGCCCTTGTAGCTGAGTTACACAGATGATTTACCCCTACTGAGGAATTTATTTTGTGATTGATAGAAACATTACTGCAGAGTAATAATAATAAAACGCTGTTTATAAAACAACTTGCATTACAAACAGTGCTCAAATAAGCCAATATAAAATCACTAATAGTGAATCATGGGCAAGTAACCCTGAGATGTGAAGGCAGCAGTCACAGAGCACCAAGCATGGCTGTTCTAAGATAAAAGGAAGAAATGTTGATTTACAGCAGCCTCTGAGGCACAGGGAATTATTAATACCAGTTCTTATGGATACACATCACCAACTCGGGCTTTTCTAACCCCTTCCTAGCAGAGGGAGAAAGACTATCAAATTTTACAATTTCATGTAGCTCCGGGTACCTTATAAATCAGCAGAAGCATCTGAATTCCATTTTAAAAACCACACTCAAAAAACCCTCCCAAAACCAAACATGCAGAGAATATAATACAATAAAGGTATGCAAGGGGGTTTTATTCTAGAATTCATCCATACACAAAGTTCCTTTAACTTTCTTCTAGCTAATAATTCTTAGTTCTATGTACAACTTCCTTCGTGTTTTGGGGCTTGGTGGTTTGGGGTTTTTGTTGTTTTGGTTTTTCTGGAGGTGTCCTTTTTAATGTCAAAGGCCTGATGTTCCACAGTGTTTTAATCAAGGACACAAATGTAATTTAATTTAATTTAATTTCATTTCACTTCATTATTCATTATTCATTTAACTTCATTTCCGTGAAATTTCATTTACATTCCAGGTGCGTTCCAGGTATGTTCCAGGTCCTGGTGTGTTTGAACAAGCCTAGAAACATGTTCCAGGTGGTTTCCAAATGTGTTTCGGGTTTGTTCAAGGTGTGTTGTAGGTGTGTTCCAGGCATGTTTTAGGTCCAGATGTGTTTGAACACGTCTGGAAACATGTTCAGGGTGTTTTCCAGGTGTATTCCAGGCGTGTTCCAGGTCCAGGTGTGTTTGAACATGAGTGTGTGTTTGCTCTGGGGGGTTTCTGGGTGTGTTTCAGGTGTGTTCCAGGTGTGTTCTAGGTACGTTCTGGGTGTGTTTTCTATGTGTTCCAGGTACACATGTTCCTGTGTTCCAGGTGTGTTCTGGGTCTAGGCATTTAAATTTAATCGAATTTCATTGAATTTCATTTCATTCGAATTAAATTTAATTTAATTTCAATTCAATTCATTTCTTGAGATTTCATTGTTGCCATATGAACAGCTAAGGTGTGTTAAAAAATAAACCAGAGTTTTGCCCACCACAGCACACTGGGGGTGGTGGGTGGAATTATGTGTGTTATCAGCCAATCCCTAAATACTGGCACAGTATCTCACAACTATTTCACTTCTGCAACTTCCACCTTTCCTGCATCCACCCTATCCAGAATATCATTATCAGACAATTTCCACTGAGAGCAAGTAAACTAATACATGCTAAGAAATTTCACCAAGAAATCATAAATCCACAAATCACTAATAAAAATAGTGGCATTGTGCATCAACCCAAACACAATCACTTAACCACCATTTTTTGCAGTTTTATGAAACCTTTATACAACTGAACACAAGTCTGTTTGCCACTGTTCTCATATGACTTGTACCCTGTGATCATTTAGGCAAATTAAATAAACTACTTTATTAGGTTTTTTTCTAAGGAAAGATGCAGTTGGGCACACAACAGCAATATTTTTCTTTTCTTTTAGTAATGCATTAACTGTGACAGTAACAGCTCAGGAGCTGCTGCCAAAACCCCACCTGGGAGCTCTTAAGATACCTCCAAGTTTTTTTGTTTCTTTAGATAAGTCAAAATGGCAGCTATGGAGATGGGAATCAGCGAGGTCTAAAACCAATAAAGAATACAGAATCACCAACTTTCATTTTCTAACCTCTGTTTCTTCCCTGGCTTTCAATTTGTTCCATCAACTTGGAATAAATTCCTCAGTAGCCAAGTTTCTCCACCTGTAAAATGGGTGTTTTCTGATGTGTGATTCTCTGAATCTGTGTCTGCATTCTGGAGCTGTATTGTGCTGCTTGCTCCAGATTCCAAGCAGGAAACTTGTTCTCGCCCCCTAAACACCACTGAATAACGAGGCTTAATACAGGTTGCAGCCAAAGTATGAACTAATGTTTGTAAATGTGAACACAATTATGAAGATGGGAGCTTTTTCTTTGATTACTTTTTCTTTTTAAAGACAGGAGGCATAAGAAATAGCTTCTCCCTTTTTGCTTTTCCGGTTCTATTTATATAATTTAATCATTAGAGGATAAGCTCCCTTGGAGTTCAGCTGTATCACCTCTTGCATTGTCAGAACTGAGGTTACTCAATAACAGGAAATGTGGTCTTAACACTGCTGTGACAGGGCTTATCTACATCGGGGTTACTCCCTGCTCATCGATTAACTCAGAGTCACTTAAACCTTTGTGAATATTCCCTATTTGGTGCAGTCATTGATTTGCCTTTATTTTACCAATAATCACAAAGGGCACAGCCAGATATCCCTGTGTACACCCATCCAATGCAACTTCAAAAATGCACAAATCCCAGTGGTTTGCTGGTGACCCTCAGCCAAGAAACAATTTTAGTCCCGCCCTGCCCTCAGCACAGCCCAGGTTATCAATCAAAGCACTTCAATGGGAAGTACAGCAACAAACAGATGCTTCAACTGTTCACCGTTGCCTCAAGTGCACACCTGATCCATTCTGGAAGCTGAAAGGTTAAGGTGATGAGCAAAACCTTCCAGAAATTTTTCTGTAATTTCCAAAACAATCCTTTGACTACGCTCACACAGTTTGGTGTGCTCTCTGCACAGCCCTCAGTCCTAGAGAGAATAAGGTGACACTTCGAATTTGCATCTTTCATGGAAAATCAAGAGAAAAAGGAAAGAATCAGCTGATTTGCATGTGATTACCATGTGTATTTTTTTCTTCACCATTCTTAACTATGACAAACTAATACCAACAGAATGAACCTGGATTAGGGTACATCTCACAAGGAAATGGTTTATACAAATGGTTACGGCACTGCCAGCTTTACCCAAGTTTACCTGTAACAGCTTGGAGGAACTAATAAACAACCTACCCAGTCCAACAAACTGCTACACTAAGATGATCAAAACCCAAGTCCCTGTGGGAATTGAAGTCTTCTGAATAATGTGTGTAAGCTCATTGGAAATCACATTTCACAGAGTCACTGACCTACTGAAGAGCTGTTCTGGAGCACAGACCAAGTGCTGAAATATTTTCTCCAGGTATCCCACAACTCCCATTTTGAAATCTAGACTTGTAGACATTTGTCTCATTTAATTTCTTTGAAGTGTTTTGGCAGTTTCAGAGAGGGTTGCTAAAGTGCAACAAGTAGGAAGCCATGAAAACAGAGAGTGCTGATCAAACACTGGTCACAAATTATCTTCTCAATACCTGAAAGCCACTGCAGGTCACTAAAATATGACAATAAAAATGTTCTTCCCCATGTCCTGATATGAGAAAAGGTGATGCTGCGAATGCATCCCAGACAGGCTGCATGCACTAAAAAAATTACAAGCCAACCCTTTCCTGCCTATTTATATCTGAGGTTTTAAGAACACTATTCAACAGTCACTAAGACAACTGATGCTGAGCCAGACCCAAAACAGCCTCCAGGCTCAAAATCCTGTCTTTTAACACCTCATGGTCATTGCAGAGCATCTGGAAAAATAATTTATAGCACATATACAATACTGGGAATGTTCCAACCCATGGAAAAATAGAAAGACACCTATTTTTAAGAAGGGCTCTTAATATTTTTTACATGCCCTGCTTTGTATCGAGTTTTTGTCATGTTAAGAAAAGGGCCTTGCATGGTATTTATTCAAGAGGCTTTTCCTTTTCTAGACCTCAAGCACTTCAACCAGCGCACTGGAAAAAAATGCAGTTGCGAAGGCTGGTCAGTGCAGTGCGTGTGGGATCACTTCAGGAACAGGAAAGTAAAATCCACTGGATGGCCTCACACACTTAGAAATGGCAGGGACAAACACTACTTTTCTGTTCTAAAATATCTCAGTGCAGAGGATAATTTGAACTTTAAAGTCACATGATGAAACCATAGGTTTGCTAAACATGCAACGTGTATGGTTTGAATGACTTCAACCAAGTTCCTGTTTCCTTTTTACAGAACTGAATGTTTTTTTAAGTCAGCAAGCGCCTGGATTTTTCATCGTGATGTACAGCAGCTAAAGAAGTTATTCTAATCCATACACTCTGCTTTCTACAGAAATAAAAAGGGTTGTAAGCTCCAAACAACAATTATATTTCATCTGGCATTTTACAGTGAAAGTCTCAGCCTGTTGTATCTGTGGAGCATTCTCTTGAAAAGGTAAGTGCTTTATATTACTTTGAATATGCAATGTTTTATTCATCACAAGAGGCTCAAATTGTGAAGCTAAGGTTATAATTTAAAGCTTTTAGTTTTCCCTTCTTTAACAACATTTGAACTACACAAACTAACCTACTGTATCTGGGAAACATCCTCAGAAGGCTGATATGTTTAATAAAGCTGAAATGTACAACAAAGCTGGGCATTAAATAGAGAAAATGTGAAGACTGTTTTCCAGTAAGTACTTAACTCCTGTTGAACTGATGGGAGCTGGATGATGAAATACTGCCCAGTGGTCTGGACAAAAAAGACTCCAACCACTGCCTAAAATCAGTCTTTTAAAGGATGGTCATTGCCCGATACCACACTACAGGAATTGTATAATACAGGAAACACGTGAGCAATGCTTCTCAGAAACCATGTTTAAGTTACTGTTGATTAGCTTATATTCTACAAAAGTAAAACTAAAAGCTCTTGGTTTCTCAGGAACTGGTAATTTTTTGCAAGCTAAGGGTAGGGTTTCTTAAACCTTTACAAGTTCAGATACTTGCCCAAGTGCAGGAATTGTGACTTTACAAGGCAGATGAATACAGTATTTCACATTTCAGTCTCTTATGCAAGATGCCCCCCCTCTTTTAACTCTGCAGATGCAGTGCAAACAGAAAGGACAAATTCACCCCCTAAATTACGTGTGGTGTTTTCATGAGTCAATGGAGGACATGCCCACCAAGAGCAGAGTTTCATAAGGAACATTATGTGTATTGCTTTATACTGAATGAAAGAATATTTTCCTTCTAAAGGCTGGTGACAGAATGCAAAAGGACTGCCCTGCCAAACCTTTTAGAGAGGAAGAGTTCTGGCTGCCAGGGAGAAACTCCCTGCTTTAGGAGCTCTTCTTTCTGCACTTTAAATAAACACAAGTTTCTTTGAAACCAAGCTCTCCATTTGCAAAGTTAAACATCAAAGTGGGGATGGGGAGCCCAAAAACCACTGAAGTGTTCAGGACTGGGTCCTCTCGATACTGAAAGTCCTTTCACAACTTGCTATTTTTAAACTGCTTTCTGAACACTGTACTCACTGCTCAGCCCCATCTGTTGGAAGTGATGGGGAATGTATTCACTGTGCTTCAGGAAGCAAAAATCAAACACATTTAACTGCTAAATTGTAGTGGTGAAACAGGGATATGAAAAGGAAAAAAAAAAAAACCACTAGAAAAAAGTGAGGCTATATGAAGTTAAGGAAGGATTCATAATATATGAATGATGGCCAATTTAAGGGGTGGGGGCTGAGGTAAAGGGACAAAATACTGCAGCATGACAACACAGAGAAAGATAATGCAAGTCGTATATTGCAGATTTCCCTCACTAATTAATCTTAGGAGAAACAGGAATAAGATTCCACTACAGCTTCAACATATGTGAGCTATGACACACCGTATATTACTCTCAGTTACCAGTAAATAGAAATAACAAAGCCAGTTTTTGTTACAGCAAGTTATGAGGAAAAAAAATATTAATTCAGGTCGTGAGGTGGTTGCACTCTAAGCTGACAGATTCCAGTAAAAGAGTAAAGGACAAGGCCCCCCTGCCAAGCAGAGCATAAACATTACATGTGTTTGGGGGGGGAAAAAAGGTCCCTGCAGTAAATCCAAGAACCAGACAAGAACTGAGGGAATGCCAGATTTTCTCAGAGCAGAGGAAAATGACATAATAAATTCCTCATTTTTATATGATGGAAACTCAAAGTACTTTGACAAAAAACGCGGTCAGTTGTATGAAGATTCTGAAAAAAATCACATGGAAAATAAACCGCCCTCTGCTGCCCCCTTGGAACATATATTTTTATTTTAAATTATATTAGTATTACCACAAGTCTATAAAAATTTGGAAACATCTTCACATTACTCCAGCAGAAGTTGTGAGCTCCTTCATCCCATTGTTATTCTAAGCATATATTTGCTTTAGTGCAGGGAATGAACTTAATGCTTTAGGAATGTTTTAAAACTGTAAAACCTCACAATTTCTTAAGAGTTGCTTTACATGATAGATGAGCACCTTACAGTCACAGGAATCTCTAAAGCTCCCCATTTCCATGTAAACAAACGCACAGAGAGGTTATGCCATCTGTGACTATTCCCAATCCATCACGTGCAGAGGCTGCAAAGGAGTCAGGCTGTTCTGACAGGGCCCAATTCACAATATCAGTTAGAAAATGTTAATGCAGCCACTTCACGAGGTGGTGACAATGCACCTTGGAAAGTGCTTTCTATCCTCAAATTGCACCGAAATATTAGATTGTAGGATAAGGCCATAAGTCAGAAATATCTATGGGGGTGTGACCACTTCAGAGAGAAGAATGCACATGTATCAGCTTGTATGAAGTACTGGGATGTCTGATTGCAGCCCCCTGCACATGAGCCTTTCCTACCAAAATTGGAACTCAGAATTGCCTTTTACTCTTTTAAATACTTAGTGAGACACCAGAATCGAATAAGAAAATAGTCTGACATTATTATTGTGATTTTTTTTTTAAGCTTCTAGGAATAATTTGTATGGGGCAAAAACTGACTTTTATCTTATTTGCCAACCAAAAATATTTCTGAATAAACTACAAACTATTAGCAGATATTTTTTTTCTGTGATAAACACTTTATTGAATTCAAGCATGAATAATGCTCATACCCACTAACCACAGCAAAGCCACAAAAGTTTGTTGTTTTAGTGAAATTTTGTTGTGTGGGAATCCTAAAGTGATTTTTGGGATGTTCCCTTTAAAACAGCACACCTAGAAATTTTTCCTCAGGTCAGAGTATTAATACTTACATTGATTATATAGTTGCACTGTTATTTCCCCCAAGTGAGCATATTAATTCTAGGTTGAATAGATTACTTTTGTTTAGTTTAAATCCCTCCTCAGATGAGGGAAGTTAAAACACACATCTATGTTAGAATAGCAACGTTTAGGCAAGAAGAAGAGTAACATCACTGCTATTATTTAACAACTATGTTAAGTAATGATCTGTGGTTACAACTGAAACTGTTTCAGGCATTCATCTTGACATCTATGACAAATGAGGCTGAAATATGTTGTCAGCCTCTCCTTAGTACTGTGCTGGTCCATCATTAAAATATCACAATGTGCAAACTGGTGGGTACAGAAAGAGAAACCAAGATGATGCACTTGCTTACACAGTAAGTTGCAACTATTGGAATATGCTGCATTAAGTTTAATATTCCTTACTTTGTCTTAAACACCCAAAGAGCAGCTAAATAAAATTTAAAATACCCTTGCTATGGTCAAAATTGAACCCAGTCTCAGTACCAAGGCCAGGTCCTGAGCAAATTTAACCAAGTTTTGGCATCTTGTTTTTCCTGTAATTTGATGTAGGGCCATATATGATTTCCTGTGAAACCACAAACTACATCCTTTGTTTCCTTTGCAATTATGTTACCAGAAAAGTTGAATGTTGCTGAGTTATTCTGAGATTCTCTGCAAGGAGGATGAGCACAGTTATTTGGCCCATGGTTGTTGAGAAGATAATGGAGACGTTCACAGTGGCAGAGCTGAAATCTCATGTTCAGCCTTGCCAAAGGCCTGATGGGATCAGAAGGCGGCACTGTAGGCTCCCATGGAACAGCTCAAAATGTAAACATTTCTTAACCTTGAAGCTACAGTGTGGGGTGACAACAACAAACTTTCTCAGATGCTCAAGTGGCCACAATGTACTTTCACCAGATCCTTCAAATCTCTCTACTAATAGAAGGTCAAAATTGGACTTACACTGTTTCCCTCTGCTGAGTATTTAAGAATAAATGAATTGCAGAAGTTAGAATTTCATACCATTTTTCTTAAGATTGTTCATATTTAACAAACTATTTTTAAGCTTCAACATTATATTAACTCTTGACTTGCTTCAGAGACTTCCACCACTTTTGCCCATCAGTTCATTCCTACATGGTGTATGTCAAGCTCAGAGGTCAGAACATAAACAGAGTCTGACCAGCCAACTTTTCCCCTCCTGTGAGTGTACCTGTAACACAAAAAATCTTCCCCGGGTGCATCAGTCCTTTATGTAGTGGAATCTCTCAGAAAATAACCTTTTCTAGAAAGGAAGAAACTCTGTCTTTAAAAGGGGACAGAGAACACTGCTGAATCAAAACATAACTCCACGGTTTTCTATAAATGAAATTATAATTATATAAGATTATATACAATTTAATCAAAGTCACTTTGATAAGTCAACTTTTCTAATTAAAACCAGTATTAGAATTCCAATTTTGAGGAGAGATTAGAAATATCAGAAATGTGAAGTAGTGTCAGAGGTAACAAGCATAAATTAACTGTCAAATAGTATTAAGACACTGACTTATCTATAATGAGCACTGCTTAAAAACATTAATGCATCTTTATGAACTTTTACCAATTTAAAGTTACTTTCACTTCAAGAGTTAACATCACCAGAATCCCTTTATGGAAAAGGCATTATGTACAACTAAGTAAATCACTTCTTACTAGTATGACTGTATAGAAATTTCTGTAAGGAGAACTCCACCATCCTGTCTTTGCCTGCTTGTTCAGACCTGCTCTATGTACAACAGAACAAAGTAAAAACACCAAACTCTAACACAAAATTGAAATCTTTGCGAACAAAGAAGAATTTTTTTTCCCCAGAAAACACTCTACACCATAAATATATGTTTA
Source organism: Lepidothrix coronata (assembly GCF_001604755.1). Taxonomy (NCBI): domain Eukaryota; kingdom Metazoa; phylum Chordata; class Aves; order Passeriformes; family Pipridae; genus Lepidothrix; species Lepidothrix coronata. The sequence continues at coordinate 2,360,816 of NW_016690221.1, read as the reverse complement.
ACTCTTTCCAGTACTGAGAAGCATCCTTAATCAAACATTCCAAATTCATCAGGAAGAGTTCATTTAAAAATAGTCTTTGCTACTAAAAAAAAAGAATGCTATTTTCTGCATCCGTCAGTATAAGGTGCATAGAAATTTTTTTTCAGAAATTGAGTTAATTATGCTTTTAGATGGTCTGTAAAATGTATATATCCATCTCCATTACACTCAGTTTTTCAGAAGTATATGTTATGTTCCTATAAAAGCTTTTTGGCTTAAAAAAAAAGGAGCCTCCAAACATTTATACGGTAGCAGAATCATTATATCAATATATCACAGAGTCATTACAGCTAAAAGCCTATTGATATTACTCTTAAAATTCCCTATTTTCAGGAATTTATAACACAGCTGTAAAAAATGTTCCTTGCTAAAACTTTATCAATAGGTTTATAATGCACCAGTAATTGTTTTCTCCAAGTTGAGCATGCAGAAAAGCATTATTTTTTGCAGGTTTATGCAACAGCTACATATAAGAAATGACAGTGTTATTAATGTATAAATATGTTTTAGTATAAAAGCAGTTTGTTCATAACTGTTCTTAAACACTCACATTACTTTTATATGGGCTGCTCAGTACAGACTGCAGTTATGAAAGGCTTTATTTCAGAACAGAAAGGAAACAAAACTAAAACAAAGGAAGGAATGTGGCTCGTGCCTCATATTGTGATTATCTTTGCATTTTCCTCAGTGAGCCCCCACTGGCAGCTGGGTTCAAATTGTCCAAAATTCCCCGCCTTGCAACAGGACAGTGAAGCTTTTTGTGGCTGTGGCTGCTGCCCACACACTGGAGTTGCCCTGTCCACTGCCTTGGCCTTTTTTGGCAAGATGCTGAGGAAAAGCAGCTCCACCTAATCCCAGAGCCAATTCCTTCCTCACCCAAACAGCCAACTCCCATATATTCCACAGGCGACATCAGTGCACTGGATCCTGGCTGTCGTGTTCAAGGCTGAGCTGCAGTAAAAGTCCTGGCTGCACCAAGAGAGGAAAAGGGGGGAGTGGTAAGAGCTGAACCCACACTAAAAATAAAAAGGTGATTTATCTGGCTAGAAATATTACACAAGTTAGCTTGAAATTAGCATAGGGTAAAATCCACCTAAAAAATGACTACGTTTAATGTGAACAAATGGCTCATACCCCTGACTGCACATAATGTATTTAATGCAAAAATTAGATATTAAAACTGTACGTTAAACCTCTTTCACCTTCCTTTTCCATTTCAGTTTCAAACTCCTTTGAACAGGAAAGCAGAAGGAAGGATGACTTCTCACAACATGACATGGATCAGCTACCCAAGTAAGAACCTGGCTTTCACCTCCCCAGAAGAAATTGAAGACATCATAGCTTCTCAAAACATCATATCCAGACTCATGCACTGCTACATCGCCTTTTTTGTGCCCACAGGATTAATAGCTGGCATATGTATTTTGGTTGTTCTCATAAAGAATTATGTGCAGCACAAAGTCATAGAAAACTTGGACTTACTTCTTCTACACTTCACCATCAGCAATATTATAATGATTCTTTTATCGTTCACTGTCATCACTAGACCCGACTATTTAACAGCAACCCACCTCACCTGTAATGTACTGTCATTCTTTTTCAACTTCAGTTACTTCAATTCTCAGTATGTTTTCGTTTTGATGCTTCTCATACTGTTACTCAAGAGATTTCCACCACGGACTGCTCTCTGCAAAGCCACCCAGAGACCCATCCTGTGTGTTGGAATTGTTCTCACATACACCTTCTGTTTGGCCCTGACCGAGGCGGTGCTGGTTGGCACTGATAACTATCACCTGGAAACAGACTGCCAGTTAGATCCATTGTTTGCATGGCCTGAATACGAGATCGTTAAATTCACATTTGGGTTTGGAATCCCATTGTTCCTTCAGATACCCTGTTTTACTGTTCTCTTGGCTAAAGCAGCACCTGCTGAAGCTCCAGCCTTACAACAGCACATCCGTACCTCCCCCGCCCTGTATGTGATCAGCATAACAATGTTTATGTGCCGCCTGTTTTATAACCTCATGCTTCTCTTCAGGACAACACTGAAATTCCAGAAGAGCACTGGAACCACGAAGAACGAGCTTGTGATGAATATTGCAGAAATAGTGTTGTTCTGTGAGAGCTGTGCTAGTTTGGTGTTTATACTTTGTCTTCATAAGCCATGCAAGGATGAAATACTCAAAGTCATACAGAACTGCCGAAGGAAAACCACTGCCAACAATCACCATGAAATACCAGAAACAAATGTGCCCCATGAAAGCGGGTCTCAGTAACACTGTTCTGAACACCTGTCAACCCACTTTACTGTTCAGCTTGTTTGTGGGTTTTGGTTTGGTTTTTCACTTCTTTAAAAAAGGGTGATTGTTCCTTCTTTAGAACCCAAACTTGGCCCATCTTACAGCTAGCAGTACTGGAAGAAAAAAAGATCTTTAATTCTAGTATTTATAGTGATCTTTGAGAGCACATGTAGGGTCTGGGGTTGTTTGGGTTTTTTTTTAAATGTATATATACACATATATATTAAAATCGTCTATTTTCTCCAAGTGTTACTTCAAAGCCAAGTAGGAAGATGAGTACTGCTGCCATAGAACTGTGCTTGTGCAATAATATCAATGCCCTAGCAAAGCTGCAAACAAAAACATGGCAGAAAGCAACTCTGAACAAAAGCAAAAATCCTCAGCCAAAGCATTCTCTCAGGTATGCTTCCTCTTTTGACTTCTTACCCTACAAACTATTTTTATAACACTGGTAAATACCAGTAGCAGCAGCAGTGAAGTTTTTGTCTGACTTCTTGTGCCAAAAAAAAAAAAAAAAATTCAAATTAATGGAAACACTGGTCCATAAAGAAAAGCTTTGGGTCCTTTGTGAGGCACTGAACTGGAAAGATCAACAGGATGGCTAATTAAAACTTTGTGCAAGAATGAAAGCTTTTTGTTAATGACCTCTCAGCTTCCACTCTGCATTTAGACTTAGGGCAATTATTGATTTAAGCCATTCCTGATGAGTTCATTCAGAAGTATGCCTTGGAAGAGTCACATTCAACAATACACTAAATAAAAACCAGAGAAATGCCAGTTCAGAACAGTGTAACTGAGGTGTGCTTTTAAAAGGGCAAACAAAAGCAGAGCCTCAGGTCCTAAATGAAATCAAAGCTCTACTGGAAAAAAGACAGAAGGATTGTACATGTAGATGAGAGTTGATGGGTCAATGGTGCAAGAAGGGGAGAGAATGTGAATCAGAATTAAACAGCTGTGGTACAGGAGGTGGGATGTAGCCCTGCAGAATCAGTAGCTGATGCAGCTGAGAGGTAGGTGCAAAGCTGTGAACGCTTACTTTGAGCACATTGTTACTGTCACCAAATCTGGCCAGGAGCCACCTTACACATTTGGCTTCGGTTTCAGCTTTTCCTCTCAGAGAGGTGGAGAGAACGGAAACAGGAAAAGCACAAAATTGTACTAGATTTTGGATAATGACGTCAGCTTAGATCACAAAGTTATAAAAATATGGTGCTGTGATGAGGACGGCTCAAGCAACCTGAAGAGTTTTGAGAAAACTCATTTTTATGCTTAAATCCGTTCCTTTGCGTGACACTCGGGTGCTAACAGAACTGACAGGGGTTTTTGCAGTTGTATCCTTTGAAAGGTCTTCCTGATGGGGTCCAGATTTGCGTGGGGAGCTGGTGCAGATCAGCACAGGCTGCCTAAGAGAGAAAAGCAGGAACTGATCGATGAAGATGAACATCTTCCACAAAACTACAGCCAAGTGCAGAAATGGAAGAATAAAGGACATTTGTTCAATAATAATACAGAATATAGATTTAGTATCTAGAGATACAGATCCAGTCTTAGTCATCCAAGTCCTGAAATGTATAGACCATGACTGTATCACATGCAAATAAAGGGCAATATGTAGTTTCACTATGTTTGTAAGGACCAACATTTCTGCAAGATGTAAAAGTCAACTGCTAAGATGTCTGCATTGCATTGTGTCAGCCTGTTTTCCTGTTCAATTTTGTTCTGCTGCCAGCACGAACAGATGGATAATTAAAAAACTCTGCATATAAACAGATCATTATAGAATGTGGTCAGAAAGGAAGTAGGTAGATAAGAATCATCTCTTGGAATACAAGAGCCAAATTCATACTTGTGAAAGGATTCTCAGATGGCAGCAGAGGTTTTGTTTTGCACCTGAGAAGAGGGAGATTAAACAACATGGACCAAAGATCAGCCCTGCAGAAAGAAGTTTGAAGAGATGAGTTGTAAGAGCTGTACATCAGTGGAAAAGCTGACAGACTGAGTGAAGGAGAATGTCAGAAGACACAAGCTGTTTATCCCTCAGTGTCATAGTTTCAGCTGTGCCATGGATAAGAGGTCTATTTTCTAGTATTGGAATTATGCACGAAAAATTCTACTTTATTTACAGCTTCCATCTCTTTTATATTTAAGGATGAAAGAATAAATTCTGTGCTGTTTCTGAGTCTTGACTTACTTTGAAAGGTGCCTAAAAGAAAACCTGGTCAGTAACTGGCTGGGACCTGGAAACTGGTCTAATGGTGAGTGAATTGTGGTGACACACCTGGAAGGAGCCAGAAGGTTGAGCATGGGTGGAAAGTTGAGCATGGAGAGGAGGATGTTTCATGACACTTTCAGCAAGGTACACAGCTAGAGCAGAACCATAACCAAAGGCCTCAGAAAAATAAAACCTGTAGGGACCTACTGTCAGATCCAGGATTTGAGAACGAGTACGTCCTGTCAGAATGAAGTACTGTGTGTGAGTCTGTGAGTACTCCTGGGTACAGCTCCTGGCTGCCATCTGTGAGATTCGAGTTCATGTACTCTGGCCTCTTCCCTGTCCTTGACTACTGTCGTGTAAAAAATCAGAGTATTTTCTGGATGGCTGGTTATATTGACATAGAGAAATCTCTATGTACAATCAAAAGACTTTGAACTGAATATGAGAAAACAAAGGTAGACAGGAGGGAAGAGGTTGAAAAATGCAGAACAATAACTCAAATAGTTATGAATACAACTTTTTGCAATACAGAAATGTTTTCATAGAAACATTCTTGATAAAGTTACTCAGAACTTATATTAAAGTTTACAAAAATGAACACATAGTCCTAGAGAAAATCTCACATTCAGTTGGAATATAAGAGCAAACATCCCTATTCTAAAAGAGTTTCACATGAGGGAGAAAAAAGCAGCTTTAGCAAAGATTAAAAGTAATAATGTTTAAATAAATAATAAATCTAAGAGCATTTTTAAGAAAAAAATAAAATCTCCTTGCTCTGAGAGATCTTTTTTCCCTTATGCTAGCAACAGCTTTGTTGAACTCTCACTTCTTCCAGGCTTCACCTAGATTTGAACAGTATGTTCCAGAGGAAATAGAGCATATATTTTTATAGGCAGGCTGTCAAATTAATGCAGGGATATACTGGAAAAATTCAAAGAAGAATCTTTTACTTCTGTACTGGTAATATTTGTATCTTTCCAAAACTTTTGTCTGCATTTGAAAAAAAACCCTTCAGGGGTTTGAGTAATGGACGCTGATGTCATTCAGTGGTTGAAAAAGATGAGAATGTGGAGATCAGTGTACTTGCAAAACGTCATGAACAATATAACAGCATCTGTATTTCCCCTGGAGATACTTTCAGTAGAGATTCTTACACAAATCTTGTTTCTTCTGCAGATGGTTATATTACACTGCAAGCATTCCAAAATTATTTCAATTTATACTTCCTTCCACTTCCATGCAATACAGTACCTTATTTTTTTCAGCTTTAGACTCCCTGGCCCTGATCTCATTTCTCCAGGACTCGACAGCTTTATACCCAAAGCACTTCCACACTTCCGACAGAATCCAACAGCTCTTGTATCCTACAGGGCTTATCCTGCTTATGCAGCTGGAGAGGCTGCCATGCAGTGCTGTGATGCACCAGACCTCTTAACGTTGTTCTCTCCCACACTCACACCTCCCACTTTCTTCCTCCTCAGCTGCCACCTTTTAGCAGCACAATAGCAGGCACGTATGTTGAAGTCTGCTAAATTACACAGAGTATCTTCTAATATACCACACATTCTGCCTCCTGGTGCTAGTAAGTACATCACAGACAATTACATCACTGCTCCTGAAAGACTCTGGGGTGGCAGACATGTTTATTGAGATATAGACAGTGGTTTACAAGTTGACTACTACTTGTATTTAAAAATAAACTGCTAGACGAATTCTGAATGCTGGATTATTGAAGTCTGACATAATAAAAATGCTACTACATCAGTTGCTTTCATGCTTGTTCTCGGGAACAATCACAATAAGGTACAACAGGTGGAATTTTGAGACTCAATACTGTCACAGCTGTGACTATGGATCATTAAGGCACTCGCTGTGAAGTCCCATGGAATAGCTGCAACTGATAGGGAAAGAGCAAGGGTACAGTGTTCGGCAGCTGCTCAAATTAGTGAGATTAAGATAGATTAATCAGTGAGATTAGGATAGATTAATCAGTAACAATAATTTGACTGCATAAACAAGACCCTGACAATGCTGTCATTGTTTTAGGAAGCAGGATTCAGAGGATACACATGATCATCTCATGAAATACTTAGTGAAATAGAGAACTCAATAGTTACAACATAATAATAGAATATTCATAATACCAGATTCGGCCTCTTATGTTTCATAGTTGTACTAGCACAGAAAACAGCTTCTTCGTGGGCCTTTTGAAAGAGACTTTCCTAAAACTCTGGAAGTATGGCAAAGTGATGTATGTCTTACCATGACTTCAAACAAGAAAATTAGTGCTCAGACCTATACATTTTCATAGCAAATCAGATGATATGCAAAGCTAGAAAAGCAAGGACAAACAGACCAGCTGACTATCAAATTCAGGCCCCCCTAATTACAACCAACCAATACCCAGAAGCGAATGTTACACATTAAGTAAAGTAGAAAATCCCTCTGGCCCTTACAAGATCAGTGGAAGCTCTGAAGGACAGAACTAAGTACAGCAAAACCACATGATCAACAAACAACAATAAAGACTCTTTTTATCCTGTTCTTTTACGACACCAAAAAATTAAGACCTTCAAAGCTGGTATCACAAGATTTTTCTACATTACAATTATTCCCGTCCCATAACACCATCATATTTGTACACTTCTCAAAGCAAAACACTTTAGTCTCTGTCCTCATCACCCTGTAGAAAAACCACTCCATAAAGCCATTCCACACATAGTGGAAATCTTCTCTTCAGAAGATTTTTGCCAGCACCAATTTGCGCAAACATTCTTTTGATCTAAATCATAATTGATTCCCAAACTATTTATGAGGAGCCATCATGCAAGAACATCTTAAAAAACTCTTTTAGTAACACTACCAAAATCCTCTGTTCCTATGCACAGCGTGACACAAAAGAATCAGCAAATAACATATTTGCCTCAGTGAAGGCAAAGTGGTTCTACTCCCAAAGCCATTCGTTTAAAGAACTTTTGCTTCACTTTTCTACAGAGGAGATCTTTTGTAATCTAAAAATATTTGACCACTGTAACTGGTGTCACACAGACATTCTAATGACATGGTAGTTGCTTACTCCACGCTTCTGAAACTGCCCCATTGTCTTCTTGAAGTCCTAAATGCTGAGCTCCCATTCATTTTATTCCAGTAGGAGCAGATGCTGCATCGATGCACAGCATAACCACTCATGGCACTTGAAATTCAGGTATGAGATCAATATAATCACAGAAAGCAACTACCACAAATAAAATACTTCTGTTTTATGAGAAAGGTTTAGCTTTCTTTCCATTCTAAGAATCCCAGCCACCAGTAGGTGGTGTTACTGGAAATGGTAAGTGGGTTTTTTTCCCCCCTACAGACGAAATGCAAAACTCCACCTGCAGCACTGGCGGTTTTACACAAAGCTCCGCATTCTCTGTAAAAGAAGTATTTTATCCATGTGATTCGGAGCTGAGCGATTGCAAGAAGTAAGAGGATGACAATATATTCCTGAAAATTTAAATAAAAAACAGGCAAAATGGGATCAGCTTGAAGGTAGGAAAACTGAAATTTATCTTGTCAGTTTAGCAAATGACCCATCTCAAATATTCCACTTTAGATTGTCCAGAGGCTTTTAAAAAACACCACGTATAGCAGTAATTATTGCTTTATATCTACATAAAACGTGCTTCCTTAAAATTTGCAAATAAATCTTTTAACGATTGATCAAACCCTCTTAATTATTGATCAGCTGAGCTATAGGTTTGAACGGACTATATAACTTTGAAAAATGCCAGAGGCAGAAAGGAGGGTGCAACGAACGTTAGGCAAAATAAAACTGACAAATCCGAGAGAAAAGATGCTTGAGTAGTGCTAGTAAAAAAGAAACCAGCAGAAACAGGGTTAATCCCAGCCTTATAAGGCTGTTCAGCAGCACTTCAACTGCACACAAATTAGAACAACCCTGGGAATCTATAAAGCTTGTTTTATTGGCAAGGACATGCGGCAAGATCTGCATTTTGCTGTTGTAAACTATCCTTTATTTAAGATGTTCTAAAGCAGGATAGACTTTTATATGATTTTCTTTTTAATGCTGAATCATCAACAGGTGGCATCCACTGCAGCTCTGCACACCTAAAGGCAAGTTTTTTACCGAGAGAACAGTGGAAGTTGGCACATCCTTTACGTGTGTACCCAGCAAGGACCAGCCTGCTGCTCTGTCTGGAGGAAAATCAGCTCTGGAGAAATGGAATTAAGGTAAAATAAAGTGTTTCACCGTACATAGTTACCTGTAATGCTTGTAACTACTTGGCTTTTGGCAGCCTTTCAGATGTAATTAAAATCTGACCACAGACGGACCTTTTAAAATCAATTTCTTAGGCTGCTAACTTATCTTTTATTGTGTTTAAAGCAGTTTTACTGCCTTGTTTGCAAATAAAAGGACCTTATGTAAGGGACAACAGTTTATGTCTGACTTCCACAGCTGCTCGAAACAAACAGCGAACCTTCTTCTAATAAGTGTAATTTCCTATGGATATTTTAGCATAAAGATTTACACTATTAAAACGATTGAAAACACAGCAACAGGTACTGGGAACTTATGCCTATTTCACTGAGAAATAAAAGCTCTGGAACCCCTATCTTTATTTAAGTATCTGTAGCTACTTCTGGTGATTTGAATACATTTAAGCAAACTCAGAGTATATTTCAGACTAAAAATATTCTAACACTCCTACTCCATTAGTAGTCTGCTCCTTTTTCTCCCCCAGACTGTACCTCGGCAGGATTTAAGTCATTAATGTGTGGAAATATGCATGAATTTTACTAGCAAACAATTTTTTCACTATGTTTTAGTGTAAATAAAATCAAGGGGTTCACAGGAGGATGAAGATTAAAGCAGTTCAAAATATTTAAAACCTAACACAAAATACCCTGGTTTATAATTTTCTTGCTGTTTTATTTGTTTGGGATGTCTTTTGTTTGGTTGTTTTTTCCTTTAAATAAACTTCTAGCAATGCTTCAAGTCCATAACATTCAACATTTATGAGTAAACAAATCTGATAACTGGTATTTTCCATTCCTACCCGGAAGTCAGTGAAACATAATAAATCACAAAGAAAAGCAAATTGAGTATAATAATGCTGGTGTAAATCAATACGCTGCTTGTATTACCTTCATTTCTAAAATTTGCCTTTCCTTCCCACTGAAAGCAGCAGGAACCAACTGCTTTTCATCTCTGTTGCTTTCTCAGCCACAGAATTTGCTATTTAATAGCCTTACGAGCTGATAAAATAAATACATATGTAAAAAACCACCATTTTTCTTTATTAGGCTAAACTCACTCATCCAATTTCTCTGTATTTCTGCATTTTCTGATGTTGAACCCCTGAAGGGTACACACCATTTTAACAGATCTGCCCTCACAATATATTATCATCCAGAACAAATTTAAATTCTTTTAACTGAACCTTTGCATATATATTAAAACATGACGCTTCCTACAACCTCAGCTGTGGTGTTAAGTTAGAAGCAGCACATAGCACATGGTACAGTGCTGGAATACGAGATTAATTGTTTTCCATTTGCAAATTGCAGGTCCAAGGATGTTCATTGATTATTAAAAGAAAACAAATGGAGCTAAAATCCTACTGCATTCCTACTTGCATGAAGAAACACTGCTGATGAAAAGCTTTTATTAAAGAGACACAAGTACCATCATGGTAAAAAGATACCTACATGATCTTAAGGCACACAAGAACTGTAAATTCTCTCATTTACAATGTATATAGTGTCCTGTAAAACAAATTAAGACATTTACTATTTGTAGTGTTATATTTGGGTCAGTTTTAAGTCTAATTAATCTGACTTCTAAAGAATTTTAATTTTCTATACAAAATTCTGCATCTTTTCCAACTCCAATCAAAAATGCTTACTAGAAGTTTAGTTGAAGACAACCAAAAATCTGAGTTTTTGGTACTGACACCAAACTGTGATTGCTAATATCTTTTCTCCAGATATTTTAACCATGGAAACTTATTCTGCCTCAATATCACCTGTTATATGTAACAGCACAACTTTTAACCTGAATGGATCCCATTTGTGTAACGAAAGCATATCCTCTAGACTAGCAGATAAATCGGAACACCAACAATATGTTATTGGTCTTTTCTTATCATGCCTTTACACAATATTTCTCTTTCCTATCGGTTTCGTAGGAAACATTCTGATACTGGTTGTCAACATAAGCTTTCGGGAAAAAATGACAATCCCAGACCTTTACTTCATAAACCTCGCAGTGGCCGATCTCATCCTAGTTGCCGATTCTCTCATTGAGGTGTTTAATCTTGACGAAAAGTATTATGATATCACTATCATTTGCACCTTTATGTCTTTGTTCCTTCAGATCAACATGTATAGCAGCATTTTCTTTCTGACATGGATGAGTTTTGACAGATACCTAGCCCTGGCAAAAGTAATGAGGTCCAACATATTCCGCACTATGCAGCACGCTAGACTGAGCTGCGGGCTCATATGGATGGCATCCATTTCTGCAGCTCTGGTCCCATTCACGGCTGTGCACTTACAACACACCGGAGAGGTCTATTTTTGTTTTGCAGATGTAAAAGAAATCCAGTGGTTAGAAATAACCTTGGGGTTTATTATCCCCTTTGTGATCATCGGTCTCTGTTACTCGTTAATTGTCCGAGTTCTTATAAAAGCCCACAAGCACAGGAGTCTTCGTCTGCGGCGGCAAAAGGCTCTTCGCATGATTTTTGTGGTGGTCTTGGTTTTCTTTATCTGCTGGTTACCTGAAAACGTCTTCATTAGCGTCCAACTGCTTCAGAAGAAAAACGAGCCCGTCTCTTCAAACAGCCCATCCTTCAGGCACGATTATCCTCTAACAGGACACATTGTGAATCTGGCAGCTTTTTCTAACAGCTGTTTGAACCCCCTAATTTACAGTTTTCTAGGGGAAACCTTCAGAGACAAACTGCGACTGTACATTGAACAGAAAACAAAAATGTCAACGTTACATCGCTTCTGTCAGGCTGCCCTAACGTCTGTCATCCCTGACAGTAACGAGCAATCAGAAGTCTGATTTAGTAGTCGTTGTATAAAACATATGACTGTGAAGTTGTGCAAATAGTGAACAAAATGCTTGCTAGTAACAGAAAAAAGTGCATTTGTGAATATATATATAGTGTATCGCTCTACTGAGTATTGAAAGTTTATATTCAAAATGTTTTTATGACAAGACTTTGATGTAGAAGAATATGTTTTAGCCAGATTTATATTTAATTAAGAACAGGATTATTAAAAGCTGAGCACTGAAGAAGCTTTATTTTGTATTATACATGTATGAATGACAATAGAGGAGAAAATTTTATCAAGTTAGGAAGACTCTAGATGTAATCTGATTATCAGAGATTCTATTTTGCTGGTGTATATAACTTCCACTGAAATAATGAAGCTGCCCTAACAATGGGGAAAAAATCATTACAACATATTGACGTGGAGATGCAGAAAACATTGATTTTTTTCCATCCAAACATGTTAAGATAAATGACTTTGCTTAGAAGAACTACATACTACTATTGTCACTGTATCCTAGCATGTCTTCCATGATTAAGTTTTTTTTTTAATCATAATATAATCAAGCACACTGGTGAGTTTTCGTCTCCTAAATGTAAACTGCTGTTTACATGTTTACTTGATCAAAACCAAAATCATCTGTAACTATATTACTCATCTCAAAGAACTTCACAAAAGCAAAATGTAGTGCTTCATTCTGTCTTTTAAGGGCTGACCACAACCATCTCTCCCAGGACAGACATAATTGGGCCTTGTGTTAAAAATGCCAGTGCACATACACATACATTCACATCTGCCTTCAGAACTGAATGCATGTTTCACGAGATCTCTTTACATTCAAAAGGTCTATTTTGATTGCCAGAACAAAATGCTGTGATTTTTACAGAGGTGCCACTTGCTGCAAAAGGGTGTAAATAGTGCTTATGGAAACAACAGAAGCCTCTATTTTTAGAAAGGAAGAACTTACGTAATTGGGAGTGTGATTGGCAATTATCAGATTTGCACCTTGTGCACTGTCCATCCCACCTCCAGAGAGCACTGGCCTTTCAAGGTTTTAAGATGTATGTAGGCTGCTTTGCTCATTTGAAGATTAATTATACCAAGCGAACAAATTATAGCACCACTTACTGGAAAACAATAGTGTCTCTTTTCTTCTAGAAAATAATTGGGTTTTAAATCTGATTGATGTTTAGCACAGGTTACTGCTGAACTTGTTCAGAGGAAGCTATAAAGTTCCTAGAGATTAGTGTGCAAGATCATTAAAACATCACTTGCTGCACTTCTGAGGTGAACAAACCCATTTCACCTCTGTGCTTATTGACTGAAGCACCAGAACTCTGCAGAATAAGACACTTTGTCCTATTTTTAAATGTCATACATGAATTAATTAGCACAATAACAGATTTAAAAGCATTTTTAAACGTAGATCCTTAAAACAACGACTGAAGCTAATAAAGCAATAAAGAAAACAGTGAAAACAACGATTCCACTCATATTTCTCATGAAATATCTCGAGCTTCCTAGTGGAAGTTTTGGCCACAAAAGACTTGACCTATAAACAGAAAGGCCACAAGACGATGATGGCTGAATTTGAAATAGATATCTAGATATTCCTGCAGCTCAAACAGGAACTGCAGGGTGGGGTCCGAGGCAACTGCGGGTTAAGGAACAATGTCATTTTAGTCACATCTTCCCCACAGAACACCAAATATATCCTCTCTCAAGAGAAATGCAAGCATAGCATGAGTTGCTAAACAACACTTAACAAGACACCTCACACCACTGGGCTGCAGCACACGTAGCCCATTTTCTTCATTATTTTCACTTTTGGAAATAGCCACAGTTACTCATGGCCTGTGGACTGTCAGTGGGCATCATCACACCTTCAAAGACAACTATTTCAGACAACCCTGAGCTGAAGGAATGGATAATTATCTTGGCAATGCAATTCTGACAGATTAGGTTTGTGTAATCTTGACACTTGACATGAACAAATAACTTACTTGGGGTTACAGGAATATACTTTCCCAATAGTAGTTGTTGCTTATTTTGGTTTTATAGGAATAAGCTCCTTTCCCCTCCTCCTTCCTTCCAATACAGGGATCAGGTTTTTGATCAAGACTGTGGTAGAAGCCCTTTCACTACCACTGTAGAATAGGAGTCAAGAAAGTCTTTGTGCAGAAGCTTATAATAATAAACAAACAGCAATAGCAAATGCCTGCTCATACATGCTATGAAGTAGTTTGTTTCTAAATGATCACTTTCAGTAATACACAGTGAAATCTAGGAAAGATCAGATTACTATAGTATGAAGAAAATATTTACTCAACTCAAAACAACCTATTGCATGTTTAAAACCAAATTAACAAATCTAAAATACCTGTTGAGTTCCCTACTGTTCATATTTTGGTACATGCTTACGAACTGTGCCTGAAATTACTAAATTTAAACACACTACTTACTTCAAATGCAAAGTACTCTCCCAGCTGAAAAAGTGGCACACTTATTTCTAAAACCTTTTTTTTTTTTAAACAGTAACTGTACAAAGTAATATTTGCAGAAACACCATAAAACTTCCATGTATTCATATACACAACATGCTTTCTGCAGCCCATCATCTTGCAAATAACTCATTACTATGGCTTATCCATGAACCAAATAGTTCTGTGCTAAATGTGTCGTTTTCTTTAATTTTAAAGAGCATAATCATCAGTAAACTAAAACTTTTCTAGTGTAGAGGAAAGGGGGAGAAGAATTTTGATACAACTTCTTCACCTTTTTCTCTGGTCTCTCACAAATTGTTCAGTTGTTTAATTTAAGGAAAGAATTCCATATGCCTTTCTAAAATGCTGGACTGATGACAACTATGAGATTTAAAAACCTGTTTATCACAGATGCTTACAATCTTTGCTATAATACTCTATATCAAGTCTCCAGACAAGAAAAGTCTAATATTACTAGAAGCTCACAGAAAAGAGGGAGAATAATCAGAGAATGCCTGAAATCATTAACTGCTTTTGAAAATACCTTAACACAAGAATATCTTGAATGCAGAGTATAATGGAATATCTAGAAACAAAACAAATGCAAACAACACAAATGAGCACTAATTTGGACCTCATGCAACTGAAAGCAACAGCCTTCCCTCAGCTGTGTAAAAAGATACAAGAAAAATATTTATCTGAGACCATTTTAACATGGTAAAGAGATGCTGCAACTTTACATACTTTTAAGTTTTAGGAGATACACTAAATACCAACTGTGCAGGCACAACATCCACATCTAGAAAATGCAGACTCAGTCAGTCTAAAGATAAAGCTTGATTCATCTATGAAAAGCATTACACGATGGGAGGACATGTGACAGGGAATTTGAACCAATGAGTCAGGTGATCCCAGATTCTGTGCAAGACTGAGACAATACGGACAAGATGTAAGAAAAGTCACCTCTCCCTTTGCAAGCTTTAAAAAAAAAAAAAATTGAACACAAAGTTTCACAAGAAAATGCTTGTAAAATTTCAGCCTAAGTATCTGTGTTTCAAACAAAATTCACTGGCTGTACAGTGCAGGCTCTAATCTTTTTTCCAGCCATCAAGTTATGTTAGAGTATAACTGAATTTTTTCCCGTGTAAGGATTTTGCTGTATTCTCTCATCTGTTTATTAAGATTGCAAAAGGGAAAAGGTTGTCTGGACAATTTTAAATGGTTAGGATTGTCACATAAAAATTGTGCTAAAGAGTGGTTTACCGTAAGTAAAAGCATGGCAAGTTCAACCCTGATTATCATTAATTCCATTTGAACTTGTTTCTGCATAAGTAAAAACAAGTGAGTGCATGAAGAATCAGGTTTGAATTTTAATAGCTCTCCATGAAGGTGAACCAACGAATTAATTTGATTTTGATTGAAAACAACAGAGATAAGGGGTTTTGCTTTTCATTTAAGGGACAGCAATGCCTTCTCAGGACTGCACACAGTGCAGGATTAGCTCCACTTTCAACTCAGTCTCCTACATCCTACTTCATTTATTTTACATATGTCCATTAAATTCCACTACAAAATCTAAAGATGATTGGCTGAGTCTCACAAAAATCACCTGTGTGTTTAGAATGGCTTTTGAAATTCTTCAGCCCCTGTGATAAAACCATATTCAAGTTTCCAGCCCATTGTTCCAACAGTCTGCTGCAGGTATATACAGAACTTTCAAAGCTCTAAATTAACAAACTACTGAACTGTTCGTTACCAAAAAGTAACACCCACTTTCTCTAAATAAACATTTAATGCAACAGGGTAAACCTTTCCAAAGCAGCAGCTTTGCTTACAAGTTCCAGCTCACTTGACCTGCAAGCAAAATCACTGAAAAGGTTTTTTTAAGACCTTTTCAAATTGCATTGAATGTGTTTTCCGAAAGGACTTTTAAAAAACTATGGGGAAAAACCACATAGTAGAGAAACAGGAAAATTATTAGGATATTGTTAAATTATCCTTAGAAATTGGAGTTAAGGCGATTTTTACAGAAGGAGCTCAGTGTTAGAATTGCCTAATAGTGCTGGAGATAGATTTATTTTCTGCCTCAGCAGGAGAAATATTTCCTTTCCCAGGCATTCTCTCAATAGAAACAGTAATATAATGGCAAATAAGATTTTCTTCCTTTCATTCTCTCTCCATTCAGAACTACAAAAGAGAAATAGCCTGTACCCGGCTCCAGAAACCTTTTAACTCTTGTGCTCCAGAGTGAAGTGCACACAGCAAACTGAGAAAGAAACCAAGGAAAGAGCTCACTTAAACAATGTGATAATAATCCAAACAGCCACCTGACAACTGAGTATCAAGGTGGGAAGAAGATACAGACAGTGATGTGTGGGAGAGCTTACTTTATAAACTTGCTTGGTTTTTAAACACATAAAGTCAGAATTACTTCTGATATTGCAAGCCAATTCTCTAGAACAGTGAGAAACATGACATCTGTGATAATTAAAGATGCCTGATGAGTGTGACACTGTTGAAGTGTTGTGGGATCAGAAGCACAAACTTGCTGGCAGAGCTGCTGCTAAAGTTCACATCGGATCACACAGAACCTGCTGCATCCTCAGCCCATAACACAGGGCCCATGAGGATCCATGGAAAACTGTCCCTGTCCCTTGCTAGATTTGTGCTCTTCTTGACTGCCACTGATAACAAGTGAGGTCTTTGTCAGAGATTTTATTACAAGACCTTTCAGGTCTTTGTCAGAGATTTTATTACAAGACCTATTGGATCAGGACAGTTGGCCGCTCCTATTCTAAGCCCAAACCAGATCATGACTTAATTTAGACAAGTCTTTGTAAGGAAGATAACCACGTTTTAAACAGAGCATTGCAAACTTCAACCACAAAAACAAACTATTTACAAAAAAAAAAAAAACAACCTCACAAGTTTATTAAAAATGCCTTTAGAAAATCATGGAGTACAGGCTTGAAAGCCATGGAAGATGAGAATTTCATAACAAAATAGGAAGAACTTGTCTATTCCAAAGGTGACTTGAAAAAAGGACCAGCCAATGAGGTACATGAAGGCTCCAAAGTCCATGACCAATTTCAATGGCCTTTGTATTACAGTTCAGTGTCACAGTTCTGTAACCACTGAATCATTTTACACATGGGTAAATATGAATAACTCCCATTTAGGATGCAGTACATAATGTAAAGGTAGGATGGAATGACAGTTACTAAAAGCATGTGTTTTCCCCACATGTTTTCCCCACATACTTTAGATTTTCTATTCTCTTTACATAACCTCTCTGCTCCTTTTTAAGCGATGTAGCTCTAAGCCTTCAGTACATTCCCTGAACAGCTCTGACATCTTTCAAAATGTAGGATGGTAGGAAGAGCTGTCTGCCCTTATGTATATATGCTGTTTGCAATAGCCTGGTTTACAGATTATTAAGATAATTATTAAGATAATGCTGAGAAATTTAATAAACCACTGGTTGATGATCTTCCGTTTGATGTCCTACAGAATTCCTGTGGGATTCAATTAGAAACAGGTAAATTCACTCAGAGTCTGGTTCCCCTGTGAAATACCTTCATGCTTGTACCCTCGATATTTCAGGCAGCTTCTAAAAGTCAAAAGATTAATTTTCTGTTCTAATTACTTGTTGGATGTAACAGACAAGCACTTTCCAAGCATTTATTAATCTGTGTGGCTTTGATCTAATACCCAAGAGCCATTTTATCTATGCTGTAATTTATTAACATACATAAATATACACTGTTCTTTCATGTGGTTCACAATATTGCATCTAAACACAAAAGGTATTTTGAAGGAGGAAACTCCTAGTTTCTTGTTTATACTGTGGAAGCACCCAACACCCCCCTTTTATCTGCACCAAAACATTGGGAGGTTTTAATTTCTGAATCTATTCCACTGATACAGAAAAATTTGTATTTTATAAAAATCCTCATACCAGACTCACATGTTATTTAGAAAAGCAGCAGCATTCCATCAAGCCCAGGGAAAACAGCTGCTTTTCAGAATAAACATTTTAAATATCCAAATCTGTGCCATTTTTTATTTTTTTGAACAAATTAACATTAATAAAATAGTACCAAGAACAATAAGGAGGAAGTAACAAATCCACAAGAATCAGGTTTGCATTATTTTGTTACACAAAACACACATCCAAGTTTCAGGCCCTGTCATGAACAAATGCCTTTGAATGCCCATTTCTCTGCACTTTATCCTGTATCAGAATGTAGCAAACATCCTTTCAAGCTTGCAACTTAATTTCTTGTCAAGTGAATGCGTTTTGTGAAATCAAACATGTAAAAGGACTTTTTTTTTTTAACTGAAGTTACACATATTTTGAGGTTTTGTGCCAAATTTTCTACATTCGACAATTTGGGCCTTCTCCAGCCCTTTTCATTGATGATGACTCTGTCTGTGAGGAGCTAAAAGTCATTCATACAGAACCAGAATAAAATCATTACTGAAAAGGTGTAGAAAACAGTGTTCTCACTGGACTGGAGCTGGGTGACACACAGTCGAGCAGAACTTGCCTCTGCTCCTTCAACAACTGCTTGAAGACTCAACAAATTGAGCCCACAAGTGGGAATCCTGTCCTGAACTTCAATTTTGTTAAGATATTTGCAGCTAAGTCATGAAAGCAAGGATTTATACTGGAAATCCAGCAAGAACTATCTACAAAGGTCTCACCACTAAGTAGAGAATGAGGGCTGAGAGGGAAAGACAAGTATGTGCTCCCAGAACAGAAGGAGGAATTTCCCCCTCCTAATAGCAAAGAAGGGGCTGTTGTGTTTCACCACCAAATTCCCCATTAATTTAATACCCTGGCTTTATTAATAAAAGTAAGGAATTAACTTTGAATAGATACAGATTAAGGCAAATACCCAGAATTAGGATGACCCTCTCGTTGGCTAATATGTAATGAAGAATGCACAACTCCTTTAAACAAAGTAAGAAATACACCACATATTGTTTATACCAAACACAGTTGGGGACGTGAGCCTTTCGCCTGGGAAAACCATCTTCAAAGTAGCAACTGTTTTCCCAGCTGTGAATACTCTTTCCTGGGAAATCTATTCGTACCATTACAAAAATAATTTTCAAAGGAATGTAAAATTATTCAGCCTAATCTATGCACATCCATATTTCAGACATTATTTTGTACCTCCTTAGACATGTCTGTTTACAAAAGGCCTACTATTCTCTATAAACACTACGTGGTGTCACAATTAAATTTACCTTTTTTTAAAAATAAATAAATGTCTTGTTAATTTAATAAAATAATTTAAAGCAACTCTATCAATATTCTGATGAAAAAGTGCTAGCAGGAAACAAAGGTTTCAGTCCCATAACCAGCTGCCCTCAAAGTTTGTTGTTTTGTGGTTGGTTGTTTTTTTAAATTTTCCTAATTTGAGAAATATTGCATAGATAAGAAAGCAGATAAGCCAAGTAAGATGACACAGAGTAAGTCATAAATGCCACATGGATTTAGAGCTTCATAATTATTTTCAACTATCAGAAGGCCATCGTAGAACAAGCCAATAAGGAGCCAACGGGCCAGCAAACTTGTGTCTTTGTGCAAGTAAAACAACCCCAAATAAACCAAGAATAAACATTCAACTGAAAGGCAGCCTAAAGCAAAGAGAAATAGGCCCAACATTTCAATTACAGACTGACCAAAACCAGCAGATTAATGAGACCACACTAATGTCCATCCTGACATTTATCTTGGCCATTTTGAGAAATAGCTCTCACCCTCCCCTTTATAACTGGAAAACTGCTTTCTGCTGATGTATCCTTCCATCAAGGCACAGGGGGAGATGCAGGGATAGGGGAAGATGAAAGATTATGTCATCTTCTCTTCATAACACGGACAAAACTCTATTTGCATGTTAAAGATATTCTAAAAATGGTAAAAAAAAAAAAGAACAAGACAAGATTCTTATTTTAGGAGGTTATGCTAAATAAAATTAACATTTTGAGATTTATTTTCCTTTTTTTTTCAATATTTAAGATTAGTGTTCTACATATTTCTTACAAAATAATTAAGGATTAAGCCACTACAGCAAAAGTACACGAGTGCAGGAAGAATGGACAGTGGAATTGAAATGCAAGCAGTTTCCAAAATATATTTTTAACGTATATAAGACACAGTTAGTACTGGTAGTCTGATAATCAGAAGACAACCCTGCAACATCACACTAAGTTGACTTAATGGCATTTCTTACGATGGGAAAATATAAACCGAGTTATTTTGATGGTTACAAGATAAGCTTCCCATTAATTAGAAAAATAAATTAAGAGAACACTAAAGGATTACTGAGTTTGTTTGCACATCATCCACAACTCATTATTTCAACAACAGACTTTGGGATGAATTAGTGGGTTGTCAAACAAATAAATACACTTTCTGATGATAGTTCTACAGCATCTGCTGGATCCGTTTGCATCGATGTCTGGTTTGCAGTCATTAAACATTCAAATCACTACCCTGGTTACCTGATTCCAAGCAGCATTAGAGATCATATCAAGGTAACATTCCTAGTTATTCCACCAAGCTCTTGCCAAAATACTTCCCTCCACAGCTTAAACATAATTTTATGGGCTTTTCCACTGCTACAAGCAAACATTGATTTTAAAGAATCATTGTTTCGTGGTTTGTTTTCCAGCCTAATAGTTCTATATTGCTCTTTATGACAACCTCCAAACAGTTGAACAGAAAAACCCCTTCCCTACAGATTTAGTCATTTTCCATTTAGTAAACAGATCTTACTGTTTGGGCACCTGCACACTCTGATGAAAGAAACACCATTTGTTTATTTGCCATTGTTTGTACTATCTGTATGGAATCTCAAAAATTAAATTCCTTTCCCACTGATCCTGCCTTTATCTGAGGAAAATGATTTCTCCTCCTCCAACCCTTTGCAATGCTGAATGTAACAAGGAAACACAAGGAAACACCCACTGGCTGTATGAGCATTACCTAAAGTACCCTTCAACCATGAACAAGGGGATTTGATTTATAAAGATAGATTGTCTCTTAGTCATTGTAGTTTTCCTGGAAGTTACAGTGTTTACTAGACTAAATTGGGAAGGAACAGGAAATTAATACTGTTTGCTATGGATTATGAATTATGAGTCTTGCCTAATAGATGTTCTACTCAGAAAGAGTTCCTTACTGTTTTGTAGTAAGCAACCAGTTCTGAAAACAGCAGAAACAAGATCTACCCGTAAATTACAAGATCATTTGATACATTAAGGTCATTCTGGGCAGAACTCAAAATGCCCTCCTAGAAAAAGCAGCCACATGTTGTTCCCTACCTACAGTGTTGCAACTGCTGCTTCACAACACTGAGGCAGCTCAAAGTCTGAAGGGTGAAGAAATCCATAACCAGAAGCAAGACAAGGGTAATTGCAAAGAAACATTTCTAACGCTTCTCTTATTTCAAGATGACACATTAACAATACCGTAAATATTTTTTTTTCAGAGAACTGAAACAAAATTAACTTGTCTCTGACAAGATCCATCAGGAAGTCGTTATTTAAGAAGCCAGTATTTAACTTCAAACCACCAGCCTGGAAGACACATTTTAAATCTCTTTTTTTTTATACCTATGTTATGTGACAATTCACGAGAATGAACTCAACTGTTACACTGTCTAACATATAAATATATTACTAAACTACAAAAATCATTAAAAACCACATAAAACAAATGTCCAGGCACTTAACAAAAGAAACGACAACATTTAAAATGTGTGGTTATTGCCAAGTTAAATAGAACAGTAACATTAGGAAAATCGGTCAGAAAAACCACAAGGCTGAATTAAGTTTTAAAATTTGTAATGCTCAGCTTCACCAGAGATGTGTCATTTAGAGCTGCGTGGTTCTAAGATCACTCATGAAAACATTTATATTGGTCTTGAATTGCTTATTGCTGTTTAATGTAAACAGAAGAAACTGAGTAGATGAAAGTCAATAAAACATCAAGATTACTCTGAAAGGTCAAGCTGTCCCAAGGAAAAATGCCTTAGTCTGAAGCTGGGAAGAATTTCTGAAACAAATTTCACGAAGGAATGATCAGCGTACAACTAAATCCAGACACTTTAAACACAGCTCAACTTGCCTGCAGGTCTATACCAAAATCAATTAGAGATTTGTATTTTCTACTTTGGAGACTAAATTTGTTGTACCACAATAGAAAAAAAAAAACTAAATCAGAGGAAAGTAAAGTGACTTAATGAATCAGTGTCCCACCAAAGCCTTTGACTTCTTTCTACCAAACATGAGACTCCTTAGGAAAAACTGGAGTCTACCCATCCTTACTTCAAAAATGCCCAGAAGAGTTTTCTTTAATTCAGTTACTGCACAAAAGTCACTCACAGCTCATCAGAATCCAGTTGTCACGATTCAGGAATTCCTGCAGATCTAGCAAAATTCCAACTTGTTTTAAAGTAACAGAAATAAAACTAAAGAAAGTAAGGCTGCAGAATAAACCCTCTCAGCAGTTGCCCTAATTATTTCTATTCCAAATTTCTTATGTGTGGAACCTTCCACACTAACTGAGCACATCACTGCAGGCCCAGAGCTCCTCCTGATCCTGCTGTACACACAAAGCAATTTTACCTTCTTTTCTACTACGTTTTCCATACTGACAAGGTTTGATGGCCAAAAGCACTTTAAAGCACCACTGCCAGTGTGTCTGAACCAAGATTTCACACAAAGCTGGGAGTATACACGCTGAGTAACAATCAAACTGGAAAGCAGCTTTCTTTAACCAATGAAATAAATTTGTGTAAGATCTGCCTCACTTTTTTCATTCTCAACAGTCACTTCAAATAAAAAAAAAAATAAATTGGTCTATTAACTTAGGCTTTTCTGCTATCAACAGTTATAGTTTATAAAGCTGATGCCAAGAAATGGCTTGTCATAGACCTTATATGGCATTCCCTTAAACTCACACTATATACATGTTCAAGCCACTCACTGGCATCAACTTTTATGATTCTAAGAACTGTTGTGCCTAGTGGTGTTCCCTGACATTAAGGACTCTTCTTTCCATTTAATATTTGCTCTTTCTCTCACAGTCTGCACAGCCCACAAGAGCTAATCTGTGTGCTCCAAGGACTTATCACCTGATATCAGATGGTCAAAAAAGGCCTCATTTGGCAGAGGCTTGAAGCCCATTTGGGATGTTTTGCAGTTTTACAGGAAATCATACAGGCAATAAAATATTCATTTTGATATTTCAATTTCACACGGTCTTATCCTGAAAAAACATTTTCAGTCAAACTAAATTATAGTACTGTGGATCTAAGGTCTATAATACACACTCTACAGAGGAAAAGAGATATTTTCCCTCTTATTAAGCTCTAAATACAAAAATTTTCTATTTTTGCTTTGATAAAGATGAAACCTTTCCCTACTTGAGAAATTACTGCTGACTGCAAAACTGCAAGACCTCTGAATAACTACTGCCAATAGGTTGGTTTTTCTTCTATTAAGCTTCACAAACCCTAAATGCAATACCTAGAGACACTCATGAATTCAAAAGTTCTTCAAAAACATTCTTGCCAACAAGCTTAAACAAAGTCTAATAACAAAATAAGTACTAACTTTCAGTTACATGATCTCCATTGAGCTGCACATCTCATGATAAATGAAGTAACAAGCTGTCACATGTATTTTATGTTAGGCCAGGAAACATGAGAGTTTTTAAGAACAGGGCTTCTTGAGGTGACCCTCGAGAATTCCTCAGGAAAAATCCTTTGCCTTTCCATCTCCACTTCTTGACAGTGCCAAACTGCCTCATATTTCTTTGATCCTCACTCTACATTAACCACTCAGAACAGCAGAACTGAATGGTCCTGTTTATGCACCACTGCCATCACAAAAAAAACCACCAAACATTACACAGCTCTGCTTAAATAATGTCTTGATATTGCTAATTGCAATCTCATAAAATTAATTCATAAAGTGTTCAGGAATACAAAGAGACTGCTGACACCTTCTGGCCACTTGACATTCTGTCCAAAAAAAAAAAAAAAAAAATCAAGAGGACTTCCAAGAAAACATCTTTCATGTTTTCCCAGCCACTCAGGATCACATGACACAGAAGCTGCGTCGATATTGCCATATGACAGTTGCTTGGTGCCACTTGGTTCCCCTTTCACCCACATTCTCTCACCCATTCTCTGTCTTTCACAGAAGCATCCAAAACAAACAGAGATCCCATCTGGCTTAGTTTACCTTTTCCTTTTAACTTTCACTCTAGGCATACTGCATCCAAGGAATTATTGCAACTGAATCAAACAGTACACTCAGGTTCAGTACTGAATATATAAAAAAATATATCCATATTTTACTGAATTAAACAGTCAAACCTGCAGATTTTGCTTCTGCTTCTTCTTCTTCTTCTTCACTGGTTCAGTTTCTGGTTCCAGCTCTTCCTTTTGGGCCACATGTTGCTTCAGCTTTTTTCTTTTTTCTGCCTTCTTTTCTTTTTTTTCTCCATTCATTTTCGGCATTCTGAAATAGAATTGTTCTGTAACAGAAACCACAACACTGCAATTAGAACCTTTGTTAATATTAAATGCCAGTCTCATACACAGACAGTTATACTATAATTACACTGGTATGAGAATTACTTGTGACTACTTAACTATGAAATGTATGTCTGGGCTGAATTTTGATTCATTTTAGAGATCTTTTCATGTTTCCTTTACGTTACAGTTAAGCTACTGTAAAACTCAAATGTCAGTCTCCTGTAGGAAACTCAGCACTTATTCTCCTCTGAGGCCTGGTTGTGGAAAATGCCTCACTGACCCTCCTGGTAGAAACCCCCCATAACTGATGCTGTGCTTTCTGCAGGTCATAATGCACCATATTAAATAGTTTGAATAACTGTCTACCTCACATAACACCAATCAAAACTCTCTCATCTCAACATACATTAGTGTGACTATCAGTCATCTCAATAAAATACATATGCGTGCATACACACATACAAGCAAAAATAAGCCTATGTGATCACTAAACAGTTTTAAGCCATCAGTTCTGTTTAAATTGCAAGCTTTACTATTTTCACACAGATTAATGTGGTAAAAAAATGCTTAAAGAATTGCCTCATTAGTTTTATTTTAATTTTACACTGGCATAAGGGTGAAGGCAAACAGGAGCTGCAGAAAACCCAGTTCTGAAACCAGGTCCAGTTGTAAGTCCACATAATTTCTCTGCGAGAAAATCTGATTTAAGTGGCTTTCCACAGCTGCCCCAACACCGTCACTTTCTGTTTAACAGCACAAAGGCAACTGTTGGCTCAATCACAAATATTTACCTTGAAACACGCTGACAGATAAAACAACCCACAAATATGCTTTGGCAGGTTCCCAATACAGCAGAACCCACCAAACGATGGGTTTGGCACCTCAGTTAGAGATACCAGGACCAGGCCAGGCATGGCCATGCCCTGGGCAGAAGGGCACCACACAGCCAGCACCCATCCGCTGGCTCCCCAACACACGACCCCAGGTTCACTTCCCAACACAGATCCCGGGATCGCTTCCCAGCCGGGATCCCTGGGTCTGCTTCCCAACACAGACCCCCCGGTTCACTTCTCAACCAGAACTGCTGTGTCTGCTTCCCAACACAGGACCCTGGGTCCGCTTCCCAACACAGGACCCTGGGTCCGCTTCCCAACACAGGACCCTGGGTCCGCTTCCCAACACAGGACCCTGGGTCCGCTTCCCAACACAGG
>NW_016690221.1:2330780-2333355 GCF_001604755.1 Lepidothrix coronata | reverse complement strand
GAAGAAGTGAACGGTGCAGTTTGAGGGGATGACAAAACACCTCCAAGAACAAGGTTTCCAGGAAGCAAATTGGCTTCCATGTTTTCATTTTCTATAAATACCATGTGCACAAACATCTCCATCTCCCCTTGGTAATTTAAGGACCAGAATACAGCGTACAAACACATTGGTAGGCGAAGCAATTTTTTCATGACAACCTGAAACACAGTTTTTGTTTCCCTTTGCTTGGATCCCAGTGCCAGATGAAATGCTGGATGTGGTAGCAGGTGCTGGTGACAACAGCTCCCCGTTGGGCAGAGGCATCCTTTCACACCTCTGCATCCTTCTCCCGTCCAAAACTTTCCCCATTCTGCCCCTTCCACCTTCTCCCCAGACTGTGAGGTGCCATCCCGTCCCCCACCCATCACTGCTGGGCTGGGCAGAGCCTCTTGGCTCTGGTTGATGTCCTCCACCCTGTTGCTCCCCTTAGAAACCCCCCTCCCATAGCACCAGTGGGGTGCATGGCACCACTGGGGAATGGGTGGCCAGTTATAAATTATACAGAAAAAGTATCAAATGTATGCAAATGTATAGAGAATGTATATAAAACAAAATGTATATAAAATGTAGCAATGTGCTAGGGCTGAGTTATGGCGTTAGAGCACACGGAATAATCAGTAGGTGGTGGCACCTAAAATTAAAGTTGTAATTTAAGCTTTTGCTCCAATGTGAATAGGGAAAGCGTGTCATCTATGTTTAGACTCCCTAAAATAAAGATCATTTTATTGCATATCCTATTGTGACATCCTGTGGTTAAACATAGTATTACAGATACTGTCAAATCACAATTTTGGCTGCATGATTGCATAAAACAAGATTAAATGGAATGAACAGTGGTAACTCATACCTACATTACATATTCAGTTTGGCCAATTAGCAGTGATCTCCAAAAATTTCTCCAAGAGGAAAAATCACATTGGGCCAAACATTAATATGGGATAGCACTGATATCTGTTCTGTGTTGGCCAGAAATTACATCTTCCCTTTCTTATGAAAGGCCTACAACTCAAGGTGTTGACTGCTTACATGCCATCCCTGTGAAGGGCCATAAATCTACATTTCCTCCTTAGGCAGCCTTTGTACTCCAAGAATTAAACCTGGTCAAAGAGAAATAAGAGGCACAAGAGTCTTTGCACAGCTGCAGTGCCCCTCAAGGTTGCACAAACTGCATTAACTGCACTTACACTCACATCTCTCATGGTATCATCAAAGATTATTTTTCCCAGGTCAAGGAACTCAGCACCCTCTGCTCTGCCAACTGCTCACCCTCCCACCTCAGCAGAGGAGCCTTGGACACTCATAGCTGCAGGGGACTGAAGGGACTGCAATTACCCCCCAGTTAGTCCTAAGCCAACACTCCAGCCCAGCAGCCCCAGTGTGCAGAGGAATGGCTCCAGCCACACATGAAATTGAGGTCTTGACCCCCTGACATCAGTAAGCCTTGGCATTTTTCTCACAATTAGTGGGATGAGAGGTCTACCTAGAGCCCAGCTGGGGAATTAGCATTGTTCATTAACAGCACATTTCCATCTCATCAACCTACAATATTTCAGGCCTCAAGCAAAGCAGCTGGATGGTCATGCAGTTTTAAAGAGCCAGGACAGCTGATCAGGGTAATAGATGGAGCATTATCTGTTATGGCTTCATTTGTTTAAGCTTTTCAGGAAGACTGCAAGAGTAGCCTCCCCAGACAGTGCTGCATTTTGGCCTCATTCTCATTACATAAGACACAGTTAATGCTACTTTCTCTGGCTTCCTTTCCCCCTCCCCCAGCTGCAAAATACACCCCTGCAAATGTAGATTTCTGTCTAAGGGGCAATAAATGATGAAGAATTACACTGCACATGCCTCTGTGAGCACCAGCTTTCAGTGAGTGAATTGTTCAGGCAGGGCCTAGAAAAACTAGGCATGGATTATAAATCAAGTGCTTCTAATGACATTCAGAAACCAAGAAGCAGCTTATATAAAAGTTGCTTCATGTTGATGTTGTTTGTCACACAGAACACTGCACTGTGTGCTAGATCACTTCCGAAGGGATTGAGACATATGAGAACAGCTTGTATTTCAGATTTTCATTTTGGGGAACTCATAGTCCAGACTTTGCATGACCTAAGCAAAGCTGGCTGTGTTTCATACTAATTGTAATCTTCTTTCTACCACCATTCCCCAGTTTGCTCCATCAAATATTTTTCATAGTATTAAAGTTCTTATTCCAAATATAGGAACAAATAACGTTGGCTTGGAAAGTTTATTGAATACACAAAACATTCTGATACAAAAATAAGTTAACTGCATAGAAATTTAAAGAGATAGAGAAAATATTAAGTTTAGACAGAGGTTTGATCCAGATATGAAGAGCCTCTACTACCTGCACCTGAAAGACATAAGAATGCACTGTAAGGGTTACACAACTAGAACTTTCATTCACAAGGAGATATAACATGCCAGGGAAGAGCCTGGGCCATTGTTTTTATTCATGTGTTTGCTGTATTTTCCTCAGCACTCTGATGACAAACCATTTTTCCAGAACTTGGCC
>NW_016690221.1:2309825-2327999 GCF_001604755.1 Lepidothrix coronata | reverse complement strand
CATAGCGCGGCGGGACCCTCGCCCGAGGACACGGACCGAGCGGGAACAGGAACACAATCCCGGCCCCGGCCCCGCCGCCCCGCGCCTTTATCCCCCGTCCCGCTGACTCAGCGCCCCCCGTGCTTAGTCACGCTCCCGCCGCCCGCCCGCCGACGGTGACGTCACGCCCGCCCGCGCCAATGGCGCGCCCCGACCGTGCGCGTGCCTGGCGGGCGGCCAATGGGCGGCCGGGGAGGCGTGCTGAGTCATGGCAGGGGGCGGGGCCAGGGGGACGGGGCGGGGCCAGGGGATGGGGAACGGCATGGATATGGGGAATGAGGATGGGGATGGGAGTGAGGATAGGAGTGGGATGGGGATGTGAACGAGGACGGAGATGGGGATGAGAACGGGGACGGGGATGACGAGAGGAATGAGGAACAGGATGGAGATGGAGATGGACACTGGGATAGGAAAGGAGCTGGGGCAACAGCGCCTGGGGAAGGGTGTGGAAATGAGTTCAGGGATGGTGGTGAGATGGTGTGGTGATGAAGACGAGGGCTCTCCAGCTTCCCCAGGGAGTTGCGTCCACATGACGCAAGCATTCCCATTCCTGCAAATTCCCTGTTGTACAGGTGCTCAAAGGGATGAGAGTGCGGGGTTGTCCTGCCTGCGGGACAAGTCTCAAATAAGGGAGAACAACACAGAAAATGTTGGACTGGTGTGCTCCAGAGCACACTGGAGTGCATCAGCCCTTTGCCTTTTCCATTTTTATTTCATTTTTTCATCAAGACTTCAGCTGCTGCACCATCCCTCTGGATTGGGATGCTTAATTTATGTTACTTCCAAACTTCAAAATAAATCCAGAGAGCTTGATGAGAGCGTGAGTTCAGTCACAACAGGCTGATGCTCAGGGCCCCACTGCAGGACTTCAGTGTGTGCTGACTGGTCAGGGTGGACAAGCATCAGCTGCAGCTGTGGGTTTGCACAAGTCAGCCAAACAAAAACTTTCCCAGTTGGTCCCTGTCTTTAAATGCTTATCTCACTTTGACAAGGCACTTTGGGGTCAAGGTGTGTTTCAGAAATGTTGATCTTTGAAGGTGTGTAACAAACTGGCTTTGCACAGGGGAGGTGAGGACTGTTGGTTTGATGACATTTGTTACAGGATTGAGAAATGTTGTTCTGCCCCTGCTCTCCGTAGAAGACACCTGACTCTGCTGTAGTACATGACTCAGATGCTGAGTGGAGCCATGAGGTCAAAGGGGAGCTTTAGGAAGGCGTGTGCTGACTGATTGTGAAGGTCAGTTTGTGCTGTTGAACTCTGGGAATGGCATGTGCCACTCCTCCATCTTCCACGTCACCCAGCCACGTGATATTCCTGTGACTCCTGCTGTGTGTGCCAGCTTACAGCACACCCACTTGATGCTCTTCTCAAGAACACAGTCCTGCTAGATTAAAATTATGCCATGTCATCAGCCGGACACTCTTCCCAGGCCTTTCCACTTAATTCAATTTTTCCTCCTGAACCCATAAAATTACCAAATCTCCTCATTTAAATACCTTATTCCACAGAACAACTGCGCTGACAGTGCATTGTGTTCTGCCACAGGTCTTTGATTTCCAAGGGAAAACTCTGATTTCACCTCCTCCACTGTGGCATTTGCTGCATGGGGCCTTCTGGGACAGCCATGCCACATCCATGCTGGGAGCATCCACAGCCTGCCCTGGGACACCCTGGGGTTCTGGCATAGCCCCACAGGGAGATACCAGCTCAGGTCTGCAGCAGTGGGAAAGGCAGTGCTGTGCCAAGCAGAGTCCTGCCCTCTGCCCAGCATGGCCACAGACACATAGACTGTGGAGACTGATGTGAGAAGAGACCTTCTGGGACATTCAATTCAACTCCCTGTTAAACATATAACTACTTCATGTAACTCCTTTCATAAACAAACCAAACCCCTTGTTTATTCCCATCAGAATGTCCCATAGCCCCTCTGCTTTCATGAAAAAAAGACAGCTTCAGGATTCCAGTGTAAAAGTTTTCCTGGTCATCTGTCTTCCAAGCAGTGCTGTCCTTTGGTTTATGTAGTTTCTTCTCACTGTGTCCATGCAACCAGCAGGTGAAGGAGCCAAACTGACTTTGCTGTGAAGGTATAAGAGCCACCACTGTCCAGCTGTGTCCTGGAGGCGCGATCTGCAGCAGTAGGAGAAGTTTCCATTAGACATCACCCTGTTCATCGGATGATTGTTCCATCCTTGGGCTGTGGCTTCCCTTCTCCTGTGGCAGAACCTGCCTCTTGAGTCAAGTTTGATGCAAACCTTGGTGGTCTCAAGCCCAGGGAGAGCTTTAGTTCTCCTTTAGTGCTCTTTCTTTAGTGCACACAGACATGCCTGGTACTTGACAACACAGACATGCAGCATCACCACAGTTCTTTGGCCACTAGCATGTGGTTAAAAGGATTTCCCTTGCCTGAGCTGAACCAGCTAGCTGGTGTGTGCCAGGGTGGAGGGGCACAGCCAGAGCATGGCACTCTCCCCCCGTTTTGCTTGTTCTTTTGACTTGGTTGGTTCTGTCAGCTGCAGACAGGGGCATATTAAAGAGGAGGAAACAGTAAAAAATATCCAAATACAAACAGTAACAGAAAGTCCAGTTACCCAAGGTGCTTCAAGAGCTCTGCTCCATTATACATCTACACATCAGCTCCCTTACACAATTTACACAGCACTCAAAAACTTGGGAATTGCAAAGAAAATCACATGTCCTGCTGAGCTTGTAGGCTGATTCTTTTCATACAAAGCGCCTACCCAGTGCCTGACAGGAGTGGGACCCCAGTGGAGGCTTGCCAAAAAGCGGCAGGGTGAGCTGAGCAGAGAGGAAGAGGTTGGTGTCTTTGCTGACTGGCTGATGCTGCCCTGCAGACTGGAGAGCCACTGCCAAAGGGATCATGTTTTATGGTGGGGAAGGGAGGAGTTTGCATATGGATAACAACAGAAATGGCTCTGCGCAGACCAGATGCTCTTAAGGAAGTCTGTAAATCCCAAGTCTGGAAACCCACATAGTACAGGCAGCCGTCTTAATAGAAATGAGGATTAGAAATTAGCTGAGGTCTTTAGTGATATTTTTAGAAGGTTGCTCCTGACAGGTTAGGCTGCTGAGAACCAGAGGAAAGTGCCGAACCCTGTATTACTTGGGAAAGGATCACACGGTGCAGTGTGTGATTAGAGGCTGGCTAGCTTAGCAACAAGGGGGATAGGTGGGTTAGGGCTGATTCGGGAGGAATTAGCAAGGGAAATTGCTTGAGAAGCAGAATTTGATTAGGGGCAGCCAACGTGGATTTATGAAAGGAAGGCTATGTGTAACTAACTTGCTGGAGTCTGGGGGAGGTACCGTTCCCGGCAGCCTGCAGTGTGTTAGTTTTATGTAACCTAATCTGCAGAGGGAAGGCCTGGCCCCTTTGGTACCAGGGTGGTGACACTGGGTGCTATGGATGGGGATACCTCCCTCCCTTGCCTCTGCATGGACTCTGCCTCCTCATTCCCCATCCTTTCTACCTCCTTTCTAGTTTTTTAGGGGAGAAGGGCTATTGTTTTTTCCCTTGTCCCATGCTTCTGCTCTTTGTCCTTCCCAGCCTCTCCCTCCAGTCCATGAGATTGCCTCTCGGTGGGCTATTAAACATCACTGTCCACCCCACCATGCCAGCATGGTGGACCCACACTGCATCCCAAAGGGGGAATAAAACACCTCTGAAGAGGATCACAGCCTTCATCAGGTTCATGGATGTTTGCTCCTTCAACCAGGGCCCCCACGAGTCATTTTGGAGAAGCCTAGAATTGCTCTGCAGAAAACAGAAAATCCTCTGGCAGCCTCAGACCTGCACATCACCAATCTCCAGTATCTCCAGTCCAGCCTGGAAGAGGCCAAACACAAAGGAACAATGGCCAAGGGAGACTTGACACAGCTGAAGGCAATGTCACGCTGCCCAGAAGAGAGAGAGAAGGTCTTCAAAAGCCTTCCCTGCTCCCTCTGTAGTGGCAGCTCTAATTGCATGGCTGGAGAAAGTCTGTGCTACTTCTCAACACCATGGCTGACACAATGGAAAACCCAAATGGGACAGCCCAAGGGCAACTTTGTTTTCTCCTGTGCTGCCAGCCTGTGAAGCCAGGGGGACATTGATGGGATGGCAGGAGAACAATTGTCCGACATTGATGGGATGGCAGGAGAACAATTTTCCAACATCACTGCCAGCCACAGACATGACATGGATGGGGAGCCGGGGATGTGGTTCCATCCTATCTCTCGAGGCAGGGTCTGTTCCCTTCCCACCTCCCTGGGTCATAAAGGCAGCATGGCACAGAGATGCCCATGGCCAAGACAACCAGGTCCATCCACCTCCTCTCCACCTTGTGTGCCCCCAACTCCTCCCAACACCATCCAGAGGACACGGACAAGTCCCCTGGCCGTGATGTCCCCAGGGCCACCTCATTGCCTGCGGTCCTCCTGCACCAGCACGGTGCTTGTTGCTCCAGCTGCAGAGCCACTGCTGTGGCATTAACATTTGGGTGACTCCAGCTCATATTTGCCTTTTCCAGGTCTCTGAACTCCAATCCCAGTGTCCTGCTTTTCAGCTCATGATTTTGTACCTGGCTCTTAAAACTGAATTTTATTTTTATTGCAATGACCCTGTGGTGCTGCCAGATCTCTCTGTGGAGGAGACATGACATCTCCATTACATAGCTCAAATAAGTGTCTTAAAGAGACCACACACAAAGGAACCTAATGGTACCTATTTTTATTAGGTTTATTACAGGAGGGGAAGTAAAGCAGTCCGATCTCCCCACAGGATACTCCGTTAACAGCAGCAGGCAGAGAGGAGAGATCTGTGGAGGCGGATCAGTTTTCCAAGAATATTAGCTACTGCTGCTCTAAAATTAGAGTCTTGGGAGAGCAGACAGGTTGACATAATTGAAAGGGCTGTCTTATGGGATGACATAGTTAAACGAGTCCATGATCAGCTTTAGAGTGACAGCTCAGCGACTTCTTCTAATCCTCAAAGGAACGCTGAGTTGCGAGGCTGTGATTTAACTAGTCCTGGATCTTATCTTGTGATGATGTCAATATTATTAGAACCCGTTTCTAAAGAGATGCCTCCAAAATCACTGTACATGAACCGACTGGCTTTACAGGCACGATTCTCCTGCAGCTTCACCCTGCAAACCCTGTAGTTGATACAAACACTCCTCTGCTGCCCTTCTTACGTACCCAATTCTGTCCCCGTGGGCTGGGCTACAGGGGCAGACCCAGAAACAGGATTAAGAACCTCATTTCAGGATGGAGCTGAAAAATGTCCTTCAGCCACCCATTTTATTCAACATAATTTAATAGCAAACACAAACTAACAAAGTTAGAGGTGAAATATAATAGCAGGAACCCCATAAAAAGTAACCTAATCTGTAAGATAAATAGACAACACTTTAGCCTGGGGAGATAGCAAATAAAAGAGAAATATGAGCAGAGCCATTCTCAATTCATAACTAACTTTAAAGAGAAATAATGAAGATGAGTTCTCCAACTTTTAATGCCCTAAGATTCTCCTCAACCAAAAAAAAAGACATTTCTAATGTTTTCCACATACACTCTCACGAGGTGGATTTCCACCAGCCAAATTCCCACGCAAGCAAACACTATCAGAAATGGAAATGATTCAGAGGGGTCCTACTGCAATTCCTGATGGAATGGCAAACACCAGAGATGGAGCTCTTCTGAACCTTCATGCTGGTGGAACCTCTCTGTTGCCTTCAGTGGCCACCTCCTGCTGCCTTTTTTTGGGTGCAAACCCACCGCCTTCATGGTGGCATTAATCTGACATTTATTATTTTAAGGGTTTTTTTAGCCGTTTTTTGTTAGTGCCTACTTTAACTTCAAAGGCTGGGATTTTCTAAGCAGCCTGATGCATTTAGGCACCTAAATCCCATTGAGTTTCAAGTGTGTATCAACCCTTAGGCTCCTTGGCAAATCCTTGCTAAGTGCCTAAGGGCTCATCGCTGCAGCCACTGTTATGTTGCTGGATTTACACAGATACCATTACACCAGCATGAGCTCACTTCTTCGGTAGAACACACCCTTGTTTAAGACCCTCTTCCTAAATGACGAAATAAACTGGAAAGGGCCTCTCTGATGGCTACTTTTTGGTGATATATACCTGTAAAGAATGTTAAATTATCTCCTTGGGCTATTTAAAAAAAAAAAAATAATTCTGCTTTGTAGACTGCACTTCAGTTTGAGACTAAATGCTCCTAATCCCAGCTCTTGGCCCTCCAGGGGAGTCTTGGATTTGGTGTTTTAGAGGTAAAACTCACCATACCTCCCAGTGTCTCTGATACCTACTATGTCTCCAATGCCCTTTTCAAGCATCCAGGAAGGATCTGTATAGGAGGAACAAAACA
This sequence comes from Lepidothrix coronata, assembly GCF_001604755.1. Lineage (NCBI taxonomy): Eukaryota > Metazoa > Chordata > Aves > Passeriformes > Pipridae > Lepidothrix > Lepidothrix coronata. The sequence goes on along the minus strand of NW_016690221.1, from coordinate 2,321,582 downwards.
TTAGTAAAATTAAGCCATTTGCTTTGCTGTTAGGGAATGTCCCAACCCAAAAGGAAAGAGCACAGACAGCAGCTGAGCTGGCAGTAGGACAGGTACAGAGGGCATGTACCCCTGAAAAGGCTATCTCAAAGGGTGGGAAACACTGCAACAGCATTTCTAATTGTAGTGGAAAAATAAATCCCTTATCAGGTGATTTCTAGTCACAGATCAAACACTAATGTCTTACCTAGCAGAAAACAGATTAGAGGTCTCCGTGGCAGACTTCCTGAGATAACTATTGTCTTTTTGTAAAGTCCATACTGCAAACAGCATGACAGGACCCAGTCCATCACTACTGAGCCCCACATTTCCTGGGCACTACCATGATGACATCAATTAGCAAGGGAAGTTAGACCTCAGATCCTCCTTATTGCTTGAATAAATTCCTCCTGCTTTTGAGTTAAAGCGTTCCACTGAAAACTGAGGCACTATCCTTAAGTACTTCAACAGATGATGATTTAGTAAAAGTGCTAAACCTTATTTCTCCTATTTTTATGTAGATAAATGGAGCCATCCTTCTTATTATTTTGTTGCACTAAGAAATAGGCCTGAACCCTCATAAGTGGGGGTTGGTTTATGCTGTCAACACAGGAGGGGACCAAATCCATTTCTGTTGCATATGAGTGGATCTCCTGTGAGTCAGCAGGGGAGAGTGGGCAGAGGAGTCCTGGCAGAGCTTGGGAGCCAGAAGGAAAATGATATATCCAGGGGGGAACAGCTGAGAAAGGGAGAAGACTCCCTTAAGTCATGGATTCCATAGCGGGCAGACAGTCCTAAAGAAATCACCTCCAAAAGCCATGACTCTGACCATGAATTTGGGTCATACCCTGCTTTGCAACCGCTACTGGGACTAGGGGATAGGATGACAGATTTAGGTATTCCCCTTGCTTTCCAGAGAGTGGTCCCCCACCCATCGGTCCCAACCACCCATTTACCAGTGGCCTTTACCAGCCCATGGTGCATCCACGCCCTTGGAGGCACCAGCAGCCCTGGGAGGTGATGGAGCACCCTCAAGGTGCTGCTCCCGTTGGAAAGATGTCCATCCCACAAGGACACGGATCGGAGTGCCACGAGGTGGCACCATGTCCCTGCTAACCCGCACAGTGGGGTCACCTCTGCGGCCACGCAGCCTCTGCAGGACCCTGCTCACCTGGCAACCCCGGGCCTCCAAGCAGCCCCATTGCTGAAATCCACCCACTGAGCTTTTGGGGGGTTTTAAATAACTGGGCAGCCCTCCCTTCTGTAAGACCCAGCTGAGGGAGGAGAGGTGGTGCCCTGTCTCACGGAGCATCCTCACAGTGAGGCCACTCACCTTTGAGAGCCCTCTGCATCTCCTGAGGAAATGTGGCCACCTCACAGTGAGGGCACAAGGTTTGCAGAGCTGTGGTGCTGTCTGCCACTGGCTACAGCTCTCCTCAGGGGGGTCCCAGGCTCCTGTCCCTGCTGGCACAGTCATTTGTTGGCACTGGAAGAGTTGTCAGTGTCACAATGGTGGTTGTGCCTGGCTGGTGTGTGCTGACCTGTTGGTGTGCTCTGGCTGTGCTCCCACCCTCCAGGGACTTGCATGCAGGAGAGCTTGTTTCTCACACAGAGCTTGGTCATACAATCATAGAATTGTTTAGATTGGAAAAGACCTTCAAGCTCATCAAGTCCAACCATTAACCCAGCACTGCCAAATCCACCCCTAAGCCATGTCCCTAAGTCAATGAAAAAGGGAAAGCTGTACACCAGTATCTTTATCTTGAAATATCAAACATTTAACACTGTCATGATGTGCTAGGGAGGACAGGTGAGCCTATATCCCTGAGGAACTTTACACTTCATGCCTTGGCATGTTCAAATCAGCTCCATCTTACGAGCACCAGTGCAGAAAAGAGATGCTGTGAGTGACAGCCCCAAACCCAAAGAACTCACTCAGCACCTGGTTAGTGCCTTGATTAGGCTCTTGAGCTCCTGATTGCTGAGTTTCCACAGCCTAACCCAGTCCTCGGGGTCCTTCAGCAAAGCTCTGCAGCTTAAAGCCCTGTTCTGCTCTGTACAGCTCCAGGACCTGCCTGACCCCACCACACTGCCCTGAGCCCTACTGACACAGACCTAATGCTGATGTCCGTGGGACTGACTGCTCAGGTGCTCCATGAAAAGCAAGGTGACTGCTGCACCCAAATCTGCTCCAGTGAAGGAAACACAAGTACAGCCCATAGGAACCTATTAAATGAAAATTCCCTGGTGGAGGAGGGTTTCTGGACGTGCTGAGGAGGCTCCAATAGCCCCTTCTGCTCTTGCTTTAGAGCATGGAGCAACCAGCCAAAAAAATGCGCGCTTCTTTCTGAAGAGGAAGCAGAGGGAGCAGCTCAAAGGGAGCTCTCCTGCATGTGTTCTCTGTCCCTGGCAGTGCTCAGCACAGTAATAGAGAGCCTGGAAATACCTACATTATTCCTGACACAACGCTTTGCAGCTGAACAATACATTTGCCAATTCAATTTATTCAACAAGTTCCTTGGGAAGACAGCAAAGCAAACCCAGGTCGGAATTACCGAATTCAGACTCTGCCCTGAACTCGGGGAAACAAAGGGGCAAGATATGAGAGAAATAGCAGCAAGTTCTGCTGGAAATCCCACAACAGCAGAATCCTGAGAGCTTTTAATCACGTGTTGGCTGGTTTTCAGCTGAAAAACCCCTGTGTCATTGGGCAAGGAGACAGAGCAGCGCTGCAATTGCTCTGCTGTAGCACTTAGCACTCTGGAATATCTTTGCTATGAAAATTAAACGCTGTTTTGTTTTCTTTTGAAAGCACAGCAGTATTTGGGCTCCACGGCCCATCACAGTGACATGTAATTGAAGAACAAGTACATTCAGTAGCTACCAAGACTGACAGTGCTGCAAGTCCTGCTGTGTTGCACAGTGTCTCACCGTGCTGCAGGCAGGCAGGGTGGAGGTTGCCTACAAGCTTAGATGAACTGTCTGACCAGCTCAGAGCTTGGTTAGACGCTTTCAGCCATGGGCTGAGCCTCATCAGATCCCAGACTCTCTTCCCAGCACATCGACATGGAGAAAAGCCCTCAGCCCGGTGCTCATCCTCGCACCCAGGACACAACTCCAGGAACAGCCTCCTGGATGGCTGAAAAGAGAGAAAAAAAACCTGCTGGGAATCTTCACTTTGACTCTGGTGTGCAAGAAGGAAAATCCTGTTGCATGTGCACAGCTATGGAAAATTTCCTTTTACCAGAGTCTGCAAACCTCACAAGCTCAGCTTCCCATACCCCATTCACAGTTAGGGGCTGAGCCCCCCATGTTATCCCCCATCCCACTCCATCCTTCTCAGCCAGCCCCGGAGCAGCTCTAGCTGCTCTCCCAGCAAAGCAGTTACACCAGTGATGAATTTGGCCCCACATGTAGAATTAGGTTAAGCCAAAAGGTGGCAGCATCTTATTCAGTATCGATTTTGCATGAATATTTCTCCTATTAGCCATTTTTCTTTCTAATCATAGAATGTAAGTTTGTAAATTACAGAGGTGGAGAGTAAATGTATTGCAACCTCTGGCAAATTGATATTTTTGCAGCAACGGTAAACTTTTTCTGATGGCAGATAATTGAAGGGAACAAGTGTCAGATAAAATTCATAAAGATTTGGACCTACTGGAATAAGACAAATGATATTTAATGTTCAGAGTTGTAAAGTAATTACCCTGGGCTCCAATATAATAAATAAAGATGCAGTAAATGGAGTTTGGCTGACCAGGTGCCTTAGACGTGGCAGTGAGCAGGGCCCTGCGGCAGACGGGGGGTGGAAGGTTGGTGTCACCCCCAGCAATGCCCTTTCTCAGGGGAAGGAGGGAGCTGGCTCCCATGCCTGCAGCAGAGCCCTGCATCCCTGAGCACCGATGGTGTGTGTGTGCAGGGAACCATCATCACCCACCACCCTTTTATGTTTCCAAAGGCAAAGAAGCCTTTGGATACCCAGCTTCATCCATAGCTCTCAGGAGAACCCTGGTGCAGGTTCTCTAGCAAACCCACAGCCTCCTATTCTCACACTCCAACCAGCAGAGCACCTCACATCAATCTCTTCCCCCACCACTCAGGAGAGCAGCTGGCAGCTAAAAAAGAGGAGTGTGACCTGCTCCCTGAGGTTATCACTGCCCTTTACCCAGGGGAAACTAAGCCCTGGGGTGACGGGCATCCCAAACAGAGCTTGATCCCCTTCCCATGCAACAGCAACACACCTCAGAGGGACATTACAGAGAGACTGCCACACTCAAAATCACAAGGTACTAGCCCTCACCCAGCTGCAACTCCATTTCCACTAGCTGGGAAAGACCTGGAGATCCTTCTCTTATAGTGAGGAACCACCTTGTCTCTCCTTTTACAGCCCTGCCTCAATCAACCCTGTAATGGCCCCTTGGCCTGCCAGGGTATCTTCATTGCATGTAACATCTCACTGTGCTTCCAGGCACACCCAGACCTCACTGGAAAAAAAAAAAAAAGGGCTGGCAGAGCCATATCCCCCTTTTTTTCAATGCAGGATGTCAGTGCAAGCCTCCCTGGAAAAATAACTGCATCACTAAAATGCTTTTAATGCAGACAGCATCAGTGGCTGCTTGGCAGCACGTGCAAACTGCCCTGATGGTCAGGAAGAAAAGATGCTCAAACACACACCAAGCTGGGAGGTCCCAATCCAGCCCTTTTTCAGGGCTCCTCAAACATCACCTCTGAGAAGCTGTTGGGAAACCATAAGCCAACAACAGGCCTTGTTCCTGCTCCACCACCAGTTCTCCTACTGCTAGTGTGCTTCTGCCCCTTTGAAGAAGTTGCTTAGAAATTCAGCAGCAATTATGCAAGCTTTAGTATTAAAAAATGCACGTGGATCTGAAAGCAAATATGAAGCTGCTGCTGCTGTAACGCTAGCTTTAAGCTGTCTACAGTCCCTAGAAATTCTCAGTGGGATGTTTGAGAAGGATGTATATGTGTTGACAACATTAAATGATCCATGGCTCAAGGACAGAATTGAAACCATACATCTACTTCATACAGGCACTGATCACTGGGAGAGTGTTTTTCTTAAACTAACCACGGAAGGCCAGGCACCTCGTCCTCCCCAGAAAAGCAGGGATGGCTTGGGGAACAGAAGGCGCACACACGCTCCTACCACATCCCAGTGTGTAACAGAGCTCCAGTGAAAAGGGAGAGACACATGGACGCCATCAGCAGGAGAAATGTTATTGTGGCTGCACCATCTTTGAGGGAAATTGAGCATGTCACTTCGGTGCATCACCCTCTTCTCATCACCTCCCAGAGAGGCAGCGCCGCTCGCACACATCCGTGCAACATCTGGTGAGAGGGCGAGGAGGGGCAGGATGCTGCGAGATTCACTGGGGTGAAAATTTGCCTGTTCTGCATTCTGTGCCCCAGAGCACAGCCTTGGATACCCGTGTGCTGCCCGTGGCACTGCAGCAAACAGAGAGAACCCCCAGCGGCGAGTGCTTCACTCTCGAAAGCTGCAGCCTTTTCTAGACGTGAAATTCCCAAGGACAAGGAAAAACTGGCAGACAACAAGGAGGATTAGGTGGTTCCCCAAGGAACGCAAGAAACGCTGCAAGACTGTGTTGTTGCCCATTTCAGTGGGGTGATTAGGCAGTATTTGATGCTGGGAGGATGGTTTTTGTTAGGCTGTTTTGTGAGCCTTAGCCCAGCTATTAGCAGTAGGTGGTGGGAAGTCATGTTCCCCTGGATACAACAAAACCATACTCCTCAAAACTGCAGTGTCCCAAAATCCAGCCCTGCCATGGCCAGCAGGGAAGCACCCTCCTTGCTCTCCCTCCAAAAGCTGGTTGCTGCACCACTGCTGTGAGCTGCTTGGGGGAAACCTCCCTCCCTGGCTTTCCAGCTACTCCAACCCCATTTCCCTGGTCCCTGACTCAGGTACTGGTTTATGTCATTTCAAGTATTACCAAACTAAAGGGTATTTCTTTGCTCCCTCGTTTATGCAGAATGTTTATTTAATAAGCTGGCGAGCTTCAATTAGGTCTGTGATTACTCACAGATGACAGCTCCAGCATAACAATGTTTACTCTCAAACTCCATCTCCAAGTATAGCCTGTGATATATTTAAGAAGAAGGTATAAAACCATTGTTAAATAGTTTTACCTGTGGGAGTGAAGTTTCTCTTTAAACCCAAACAGCTGGCAACTGGCTAAAAATGTGCTGGGGTTCTCAACCCCCTTCACCCAGAGGTTTAGCTACCCCAGTCAAAACCTCACGTGGTTGAGTTGTCCAAATGTCTTTACCTTGTTGCAGACATGTGGAACTCCTTGTGACAGGGTCTGTATTGTCTAAAATAAAGTTTAATAGCTTAAAGTGCATTTTCATTTATTCATGAAGCATCAGGGCTGGTGGCTGGAAGTGAAATGTAGGCAGCATCTTTGGGTCAGATGTGACCCTAAGGTGCTTGGGGTGCATTGGCAGCAGGATGTATCACAAAAGGAATATCCAAAGCCATTGCCTCAGTGTGGTTTTACTTCTCAGGAAATGCCAGTGGGAGTTCCTGGTCTCCACAGCTCTGAAAATTGCATTTTTAGGCCCCAGAGTCTATGTCCTGATAAGTGTCCCAGCCTGGCTGCCCCTGTAAGTTTGGTACCCAGCCCATCATCTGAATGAGAGCTACAGTGCTGGGCAGTGGAGAGAGGTGGCTTTGGGATGTCTCAGAGGCAGAGGATGTCTCCCCTATCCCACCACCTGCTGTCCATCCAAGGTGGCTGGACTGGCTATGCAAAACAGTCCCAAGGAGAGAACCCTGCCTCTCTTGTAGTGTCTTACAGCAAAACAGCTTCCATACATCCCTGCGGGTTAATCAGCTGCTTGGAGACTAATTAGTGCCAAACACTCTTATCAAGAAGACACAGCTGGGTGCAAAGCCAGGCCCAGCAACAGCCAGGCACGCCAGCCAGGGTGTCCACCTCCTGCCCAGGACACAGCCTGGTCCCTCCTGAGCCCTCCAGACCACTGCTGATGACCTCAGTCTGGCCATCGCCCTGGAGAGGGAATTGGCAGGGAAGGTTTGGGAGAGATACGAAACTTCTTGGCTTTAATTCACTGAAATCTTTTGTTTCAACCACATTTAATATCTTAGAAATTACGAGTGGTGGGGACCTGGGTGAGCTGAAGGAGAAGGCGTGATCTGTGAGGCCAATTAAGAGGCCAATGGCACATAGTGAAACGGGAGCCCCTCGGGGGAGGCCAAGGTTACATAAATAAGTGTGCGAAGGAGCTGCACTGAATCTGCAGACACTCAGCCACTAGTGATGCCCCTTTGAATCTGGGAAAATTAAATATAAATAATAAATGTTTAACTACACAGCAAATAAATACAATGAGGCACCTTTAAAAATTATACTAATAAACAGCAAGCTGTTGTCCTTCTGCCCAGGGTGGCTGAGAATCTTCTGCATTCTGGAGAAAAAGAGCACAAAAGAGGGACTGTGTTTGGGGTGCTCTGCTCTGCTGGGTTGTCTTCACCCAAATCTGCCATCCTTGAGTAGAACTCCAGGATATCATGGAATAAAACACCGAGTAAAACGAAATAAAATACTGTCAAGCTTAGCCAGCAAATGTCAGGGCCCCCAGACCAGAAGCAGCTCACCTCTACCTGTGTGATCCCAATAGGCTTCTTTTGGGAGCCTGGGAGCAGGATTAGGGCTTGGTTCTCAGAGGAGAAGCCCAGAGGCTCCTTGTGATGATACAAATGTTCAACGTGAGCTGCGAGGTCCCCAGGATTGCTCTGTGTCAGCACTCACTTTACAATAAGAGCTCTGCTTCTCAGCTTCCCTGTTTTACTGCTTCCTTGGAAGAAGGGGAAAAATGAAATGGAGATATAAAAAATAAAGGGGTCATTTATAGTTAAGCACATTAGGATGGGAGCAAGAGAATAAAGTGGTGAGAATGGCTCAGCCGGGGCCTACGGGGACTTATTCTCTGGTACCGGCACAGTCTTTACTAGGTCGCTTGAACCTTTTGCACTCTGCTGCAGAGCTCAGACCTGGGCTATATATCAGCAGACTTGCCATGGTGTGCAGTGGAAAAGCCTATAACTATCCTCAAACCCACTTGTGCCAGGAGTTACAGTTTGTGGGTGACTTTTATAGGTGGCCAAAGCAACCTGTCCAAACCTGAGGGGTGCTGGGCGGTGCAGCGGAGAGCATGGGTTAAACACGGATCAATTCCCTTTCCTGGGATGTAATTTCATTTCTCCCCAAATTCTGCAGGGAAGAAGCAGAGCAAAAGACCTTCCTTGCTGTGATTATACATTCCCGGGCAGTTTAATTATAGCCTTTGTCTTCTTAAACACTTGCACGATAAACCCACAGAGAGCCGCCATCCCACTATAGTTAGTTACCAATTTCTTTTCTTCCCAGCCCCTGAGATTTGGTTTCCCATTTAGCAGAGGTCAGTGGAGCCAAACTCTCCGTGGGGCTACCCTGGCTGTCATCAGGGAACTTGTGCCAGAGTAAAACCTGTCCCTCGAGTTGGATTGACTCAGTGGCAGCTGACGCTTTTATTTGGGTTTCTTTATACGTATGGGGTCTGATCATTTCTGGTTTTGATGAACCCCTGTGACTGTACTGAACCCCCACACCTCACCAGTCTCTAATGGCTTCAGCTTCAAAATTAGGAGCAACTGTTCCTGCTCACAGCAAAATCCAGGTCCTGGATATGCCACCATATATGGGAAGCACCTGATTCCAGTGAAAAATGTAGCTAGCACCCAGAGCTCAGTGCTGCTTTTGACTCAGGAGCAGAGACATAAATATTCTCCAGCCTTTACATGCTTTCTCCATTTTAACTCATGGCTTCATTAGACTAATTTGTTTCCAGGTTGGAGGATGAATAATGAGCCTCAGCCTGTGGACGCATAATTAAATTTTGATAGTGAATGTTTTTATCTAACCTTGTTTTCGTTATTATCCTCTGAACCTGAATTACAAGTTAGAGATTTAAGGCTGCGGGTTTGCCTTGACATTAAACCTGGACACCTTTGTGAGGTGTTACAGTGCTCTGCTGTCTCCCAGGACAATGTCCAGTGTTTCAGTCAGGTCTGGTCATTAGGGATGTTAAGGGAAACAGAAACAGTTAATGACAAAATAGCTTTTCCCCTGCCACAGTCAGTACAATGCACAATCCCTGGCCTGTGTGGGGTCTGTACAGTGATAACTGCTCCACAGCCGGATGCCACATCCCAACAGCAAAGGTCACCTGGATTATCTTATTGGGACATCTTGGTGGGACGCACAGACCTGCTGCATTTCCCAAACTGATATCCAAGCTCCATCTGGCTTTTTTAGGTCCCCCCAGATAGAGTTGGCTTTTTTTGCACAATTATAAGATATTCCTGCAGATTCCCCAAACCATCCCTGGTTCCCCTGTGCCTTCCAGGTGTCTTCTTGGCGTTACTTGGCCGCTAAGATCACCGTGCCCTGGGTCTCTCCACTCACCGATGATTTTCTCCAGCCTTCCCATTGTTCTTTTCAGCACTGCAGGGTTTCCATCAGGCTTTTCCACTAATCTTTGTGGCCTCTCCCTGCTCCTACCATCAGCCAGAGGGTTTTCCATATTTCCCTGTCTACAGGGGTGGTTCGTAAAGGATGCTCTCTGGGCTAAGGTAGGGAAGAGAGCACATCTTGCAGCCTCCGCTCCTGCTCCGGATGGGAGCCGAAGTGCTGCGGTAGCAGGCAAGGAGCCCGAGCAGGTACTTAGTACAAATGTTAATAGCATCATTGTTTATATTGTAGGATTGGAAAGGGTCTCCTGGGTCATCTGGGGCACTGCCCTTCAGTAACTCAGTCCGTACTCAAACTATCCCAAGGGTATTTTTAGTCGATTCATGAATCCTTTTAGGAATTCGGCCCAACGACCTCCGCCAGCAAACGATTCTTTTGGCTAATTGACTTCACTTTCTGCATGCCCTGTTTTAATACTGCCTTTAAAGTTTGAGGCTTTTTCTTCCTCTCACAGTGTCATCCACTGCTCAATTTCAGCAGATTTTTTTTTTCCCTCTTCCTACTTTTTTATCAGCATTACAGTTGATTCCAGGGTGTCCGCTGATGAAGCCCCCTCACTGATGAGACCCCCACACTGACGAAGCCTCCTTGCCTGCAGGGCTGAGCCCCTCTGTGCGTGGTGAGATGGTCTCCACCAGGACATGCTGGGCACAGACTAGACAAGGTGACAAGGGTGGGCGATGACCCAAAGGTCACCTTTACCCATGTAGAGCTCCAGCAGCAGAGCTGGGAACGATCATGTGGGCAGGCTGCCTCTCAGCTCCCATCATGCTGGCTCCAACTGAGCAGCTGTTGGAAGGGTCCTCATTTTCCTTGATGTCTTCAACTTTAACTACTATCAAAATAGCAGCAGAGGGTGAAGGAAAGGAGAAAAAGAGAATTAAATGGTGGCATTTGTAGACAGATTTTTCTTGGTCTTTAGTATTCTTCTACTTTGGTCCACTGGTCTGTGACGTCATCACTGCATTATTGTTTGCAACAGAGCCAATTCTGAGCGTGTCATGAGGAGTTTTGTTTTTGAGACAAGGTTGTGGGAAAGTCAAGGGGCTGCTACAAGTACACATCTCCCACTCTAAGAGATCACATACCAACGCTCCTCACTGCCCAGGATCACTGTCCCTACAGACCTACCTGCTGTTGGATGAGTGGTTGGTCCCTTATCAGCTTCATCAGAATGAGCTGAAGTTAAACACAAAGCTTTTGGTAATCTGACTTGATCCATTCAGTGCGTGTTATGGAGTATCCTCAGCAGCACAGGCACAGGGGTGGAACCTCTGACACGGGGTAGTGTGGGGCAAAAACACTTCTACTGGCCTTGGCCCCTCATTGACCTGTTCTTCATCCATTTTCCTTTCCTTCTTCTCCAGTTTTGGTGAAAGGGCAACAATTCACATCTTCCTGTGTGTGCACAGCTTTGTTTCAGCTGTGAACTTAGCAGAGGGTTTCCCTGGGAATGGCTTTGTGCGTGCAACTTTTCTGTAGGAAGAGACAAGGAAGGAGGGAACCTGGAACAGGGAACCTGAGCTAACCAGGCAGACTGGAGATGAATGACCTACACGAATCCTTGGCATCAGCCAGGCAGAGTTTCTTTGAAATAAATTATGCAATAGTGCAAAGCTTCCGAAGACTATTTTTTTCCCCAGGAAAACTACATTTTAGAGAAAAAATAACTGTAAACCGAAGATGTCCTGATTTGATGAAGTCAGCAAAGCTGCAGCCAGGACGAAGACCACGCTCTCCACATCAGTCTCCAATTCATCATCAGAGCCAGAGCCAAATGGTAAATATTTGCTTCTTCTAGTGATCAGCTGAAAGGTTCCTTCATTCCCACAATACTATTACCTTTGCAAATTACTTTTATTCTAGTGAAAAGCAAAAACCTAAATCCTAACTGTTTTTAATTGAAAACAAAGGTGAAAAAAAAAGGAAAAGGCTTTTACAATAGTAAAAGTAAGGACTGTAGTTTAAGTAAGTACTTTCTAATTTTCTCCCAAATAGACTGATACTTAAAAAATTCTGCTGAGAGTATTTTTGCATAACTGTGTCTGTCTGGCAAATTGATCAAACCAACTGGATTCACAGGGCAGAGGTGAGTTGGTCTTTATCTTCCTCCTTCTCCAGGAGAAACCGAAGATTTTGCTGTGCCCTGTGATACAATCATGCTTTGGGG
>NW_016690221.1:2297325-2304825 GCF_001604755.1 Lepidothrix coronata | reverse complement strand
GCAGAGCTCTCTGGGGTCGCAGGCAGGGCCCTTTACAGGTAGGGTTCTCTGGGGCTGCAGGCAGGATTCTCTGGTGTTCTCTGGGGCTGCAGGCAGGGTTCTTTGCAGGCAGGGCTCTCTGGCTGCAGGCAGGGTTCCTGGCAGGCTCGTTCTGCCGAGCCGCTCGGAGCCTCTCCCGCAGCAATGGCTGTAAAAGCCAGTAGGAAGCTGTAAGATAAAACACCCAGATTGTGATAAAAGGGGAAACAAGGCGAGGCGAGCTGGCGTCCTGAATGCGAGTCTTGTACGTCTTATTATCAAGTTAATTAAAGCTAGCATCTGACAATGTCACTCGGCTGTAGAAAAAGGGATTTAAATGCAGCGTCTCCCAGGACTGCGTGTCAAGGGCTGCTTTTCATTGAGCTGGTGCGAGTGTTTGGCTGGAGGAACAGCTCTCCGGATTGAAGGGGGTGCCTTTAAAGAAGCAGCAATTGACAAGGAAGCAATTATTAAATTTTGATGTTCAAAAATAAAAAAAAAAAAAGAAAGACGAAGAAGAAAACGGCTTCTATAATTTGTGTTTTAGATGGAGAGCAATATAAAGAGATATCAAGGCCGAGAGCCATCAAAAGCCTCCCCCCCCCCATGAAAGCTCCTCTCAAACACTTTAAGAGAGATTTTTAGAAGCTCGACAAGGATCCTAGAAACATTAAAACAGAAGTCGATTTTAAATGTGCACATTGAAATGCACAGAGCCGCTTACTACGTGGACTTGCACTTGAGGTCAAGTGACGGACGGATTGTATGCTTCTCCATAATAATATTAATTAAACAATTTGCATGCTAATAAGGTAACAATTATCAGGGCTTCTGTTGAAAGATTCAGGTTATTACAACACGCCAATCTGGAGGCCAGGGGTCAGGGAGTGAGAGGCGAGAGAAATTTCAACTCAAATTAACATTCTGTCAGCTCCAGAAAATGGGATAAATAAAGTCGAATTAATTCATTATAATAAAGAGAGGGAGAGAGAGAAAAGTCCCCCCTCTCTTGTTCTGTGCTGGATTGATTACCATTCTGTATTCAGAAACACGTCCCCCTCGCATTCCTCTCCTGAAATCCGACAGAAAATGAGGCATTTATTGCTACAGGCAAAATTTGGTCCAGTGGACACAGTTTACATTTAGTATTTATAGAGAAAGAAATTAAATTATGGTGAAAAGTGAAGCCCTTGACCCCAGAATTAATACCAACCCCATCATTTTCTTATTTCTGTTAGGGCTGCGTAGTCTAAATTCAAGCTACCTTTTAGCTCTAAGCAGAGGCAGGGAGACCATAATTAAACTAATCTATAGAGGGGAGGGAGGGAACAGCAATAATACAGCAGTATATTGTATGGCATTCAATTAGGTGAATAAATACAGCTCCGGACAGACAACATAGATTAGAGACTAGACTTCCTTTTTATTTCAATTTTAGCTTCCCCCTCTCTCATACTCATACAAACCAGCTCTAGGAAATGTATCATTTTGACTGGATATTTTATAACTGGAAAATCTATTTGTATGTTTTCCAGAGATAAAGTGTCTCTCCCTCTTTCCCCTTCCTCTCTCTCTCTCTCCTCTTTTCCCTTCCTACCTATTTTTTCTTTCCCTTTCTCTCTCCACCCTACCCGCCCCCCGACTCCAAGGATTTAATTCCCCACGAACCTCCCAGGAAGATTTAAAGAGTTTTCCCCTGTTTGATTTCCCAGCCCGGCTCTTTCCCTCTCCTCTTTGTTAAACGCAAACGCTGCTTCTCCCCGCGCCCCTCTTCCCTTCCCACCTTCCCGGGGGCGGGGGGGAGCCCTACCGGGGGTCACCAGGTTGATTCCCCCCCGGGCCCAGGGGACCGAGAGCTCCGTTTCCAGCGGGCTCAGGATGGGAGGGGCTGGAAAGCACCCCCCGCAACCTCCCCCAAGCAGCTTGGAAAGTGTTTCTCTAACCGGGAGAGGGCACAAAACTGGGGGTCCCCAGCCCCGTGCTCTGCCGGAGAACCATCCCTAGAATTATTCGCCGGGGGAATCTATCAATGTTTTACTTGAGTGGAAACTTCTAAGGGGACGTAATTTAATTAGGACAAATTTGGCGGCTGTTTGGGAGCTGTGAATGACTGACTGGCGGGACGAAACGCGGGGTGTGCGATGGGCTGCTTCGCGGGGGGCGTGGGGGGGAAGGTGAAAGGGGAGGGATAGAGGGATGGGAACTTCGTTGGGGTTTGATTTTTTTAAAAATTTTTATTACTAATAGTTTTTGGCCTCCTCTTTAGCGAACAGAGGCTGCTTCTGTTTGTGTCTGCACTCACAATTCAAAGGTTGTGGTTGCTGCCGGAGAGGGGGGTGTCCGTGGCCAAATGGATAGGAGATTGCATTAATTATAATTTCGATTGATATGTTCAGATCTCCTCCCAAACGCTGCAAGCGGCTCTTCCTTTTTTATTTCCCCCCCTCTTCCTTCCCCCCCACCCCATTTTTTCCCTCTGCCCCCCTCCCCTCTCCCCTGTTATAGAGCCGGAGAGGAGATGAAAAGGCTTGTAGTTTTAAATTCAATGTGACAGCTCTGGAAAGAGCGGATGATGAATCTCCTATTATTGGATCAGTCTATTTGCCGCTCAATGTCTCTCTGTAATTGGAGCAACATCACTTTAAAGGTTCAGAGAGTAGAGCATTTCTGGTGAAAAATCCCCACAACACGCTGGTGAATGTTTTAAAGGGAAATCTATTAGTGATTTGGCGAGGGGAGGGGACAAGGGGGAAGAGGGTGGGTTGGAGGGGTGGGGGGGAGGCTGTGTGTGTGTAACTCCGACTGTTTAGTATTTAACCGGGTATCAGCAGATCCGCGCGTTTCCCCCCGCCGCACCCCCCTGCCCGCCCGGCCCCCGCCGCCCTCCTCGGGCTGGAGTTCGTATCAAAGCCCCCCTCGTTGTGTTGTGACAGCTCTGATATTGTTTATTGAGGCTGGATGTCAGGTATAATTAGCAATCGATATGGAAAACGTTTGCTCCCCACACTGGCACGTCTCTGACGTCAGGACCGATTAACGTTTCTTATTGGTCCCAAATTCCCCCAGCCTGAGCTAATTATTGGGAGCCTGATGTTGATAAAGTTAAAGCGCCCGGCGCCCTGCAGCATGAGCCCCTCGCCGCGCCGCCTCCTCCGCCAGCAGCACCCCCGGCCCCAGCCGCCCCGCCGCCAGCGCCCCCAGCCCCGCCGGCACCCCCCGCCCTAGAGCCGCCCCCATGATGGACAGCCGCATCCTGGAGCATCCTCATGCCCAGTTCGGGGGGATGGTGGGCTTCCCTTACCCGCTCGGGCACCACCACGTCTACGAGCTGGCCGGGCATCAGCTGCAGTCGGCGGCCGCCTCCGTCCCCTTCTCCATCGATGGATTACTGAGCGGCTCCTGCGCCGCCTCCGTGGTCAACCCGGCGCCGCTCATCCCCTCCGGCTGTGGGGTGAGCGGGGACAGCCAGCCCTTCAAGCTCGCAGGTAGGAGCGGCCCCGTGTCGCGTGTTCCCCCCACCACCACCCCGCGACCCGACCGTCGCTCCCCGCCCGGAGCGTGTCAGTGCGGAGGAGGAAAAGCACCGCACGCCCCGTATCTCCCCTATCCCCATCTACGGATATTGGGGTGTCTGGTGGGGAGGAGGGAGGCTGTGCTGACCCCCGAGGGGGCGGACAGGACGGGGCGTGGGGCCTCGGGCCGAGCGCCGGGAGCATCCCCCGTTCCCATCGGCGCTGGGCCACGCGTGTGCCCTGAACAATAGCGGGCCCGGCCCGGTGCCTCCCCTCAAAGTTCATCGAGTGGGAGCTCAGATCATACCCTTAAAAAATAATAATAAAAATAATAATGGGAATCACTGGCATTTGGGGAACGAAGAGCGATAATTATTATTTTTTTTAAACGATTTAACCGAAAGGAAGCGCTCTCCTTCCTTCTCTCCCCGCCGGCCTGTGGCACCGCTATTGTTCAGCTATTAAAACATTCCATCGACCCAACGTCCTTCTGATTAATCTTGAGGCTGCCCCACTCTGCACCTCAACCAAATACAAATTATTATTATTATTTTTCGTAATTTCCACACCTGGCAGAAAACGCTAAGGGAGGTGCAGCCAGGGCTGAAAATCCCCAACCTGGAGTTGTGCGTACTCGAAGAGGCTGCGAACACCCCAGCCCAATACTCACCCGTGCTGGGGGTCTGCGGGAGGCCCAGGGGCCGCCCTGCCCTCGGGGTCCCTCATGGGACCGGGCCGTGAGCTATGACCCACGCAGGTGCTCCCGGGGGGGCTGGGGAAGGGAAGGAAAGGGGGGGTTTTAATTTTTTTTTAATGAAACCTTCGGTGGTTGGCGCAAATATTGGAACTTCTCTCTCTCTCTCTGCCAGCTGAGTGCCTGTGGAGAGCTTCCTTCAGGAATAAATGTTCTGTAAAGTACATTTTCGGAGGAGGCGAGGGCAGATCGGGTTCCTCCCCATTTTTAGCGCAGGTGTGTGTTTAATCCCGCTCTTTTACCACCGCTACCGAGCACAAAAGTTAAAAGGCTCCTGTGAATGGCAGGGAGGGGGGGAGAAGGCCTGTCTCCCGGGGACCTGAGGGTATTTCTGCCTTTTCAGACTCGGGTGACCCGGACAAAGAAAGTCCTGGCTGTAAAAGAAGACGAACTCGCACCAATTTTACTGGCTGGCAGCTCGAGGAGCTGGAAAAGGCGTTTAATGAGAGTCATTACCCGGACGTGTTTATGCGAGAAGCTCTGGCTCTCAGGCTGGACTTGGTGGAGTCCAGAGTGCAGGTAAAAAACGTGCTCCCCCTTCCCTTTCCCCCCACCCTCTCCCTGGGCCGAGCGGTCCCTGGGGAGGCCTCTTGGACCCGCATCCCTGCTCCGGGACAGGCCCTGTGCGCTTGGGCCCGCAGCCCCGCACCTCCCGGCCCTTTTGTCCCTGCCTTGCACTGCTGCTTGATGGTTTATTTTGTCATTATAATTATTATATTTTTTTTTAATCTTGCAAAACGGGCAGCCTGGCTTCCCTAAACATTTTTTTAGCATGTTTTTTCCACTGTAAACATTTTCCTTAAATGAGTCAAGGGCGAGAAAATTAGCATTCAAATATGAGGCGTAATCACGGGCCAGGGTATGCTGGAGAACGTCAATAAAGCTCGTAGGTGCGTCGAGAGCGCGTGGAACTTGTAAAACTTAATTTTAACGAGCTTCTCAGGCCCTTGGAGGTGCGGGACGGGGAGGGGAAGCACCGATCTGCTTCAATTGATCTTCGAAAAAATAAATGGGAATCGGATGGGGAAAGGGGTTGCGGGATGGCTGTTGGATCTCCAGATGCTGGTTTTATGCCGCGGTGGGTGCGAGTGGGAGGCGAGGCCGAGCTGTGGCCCCGCATCCTGCCGGGACCCGCCGCCGTGCGCGGGTGGGCGGCTTCGCGTTGGCCGCGTGTGCACGGAATGCGTCTTTAAACCCATCCCAGGCGTCGGTGACGGTCCCCCCCGGGATGAGCCAGCGCCGTTGGCCGCGGTTCCTCCGTAGGCTTTGCCTCACAGTGTCTTTCCCAGCCGTTTTCCCTCCCGCGCCGGCTCCCAGAGCCGCCTCTCGCCCTGCCCGGGGTCGCGGCAGCCTTCGGAGGCCAGGCCGGGGGAAGGATCCGGGAACGGGCGCTGGTATCCCCACGGTGCTTCCGAGCTGGTGTCGTGGTCCGGCCGGGAATCGGTGCTGCCAGCAGCCCCGAAGGAGGGACACGTGTGCCCGAGGGCTGCGGGGACACCGGGGACCCGCCAAAGCAGGCAGGAGCAGGGACGGAGCAGAGAAGATTTAATTTTTTTTTCCTCTCCTATGATCTCTCTATAACAAATCCAACCCTCACTTTGGGCTGATCCAACCCCTCTGCTCCGTCTCCCGGGAAGGGTAGTAGGTCCAAACCCCGCACGTCTGGGCGAGGCGTCGTCCGTCGTGTCCCCCCCGCACCCCCTCACCTCCGGCCGCTTATTGTGCTGTGTTTATCGCATTTTGCGTGCTCCTGCGGGAGGATCGGGCCCCGATCGGTGCTTCTGCACCCCTTGATCACGGCAAAGAGCCGGGGGAGGCTGTGTAATCTCTTCCCCTCCCCTCGGCGCCTGTGTGGGCAGAGTGCAGCGTGTGTGTGCGTGTGTGTGCACCCCCCCCCCCGTTTTTTTTCCCCCACCCTGTTAATAAAGAAGTCTGGATATCTTCCTGTCCCCTCCCTTGCTCTCTGTCTCGCAGAGGCCCAGTCCTGTGGATGGGGACTGCCGGCACCTCGAAGGGGTGGACGGGGGAGGCCTGAGCTG
Organism: Lepidothrix coronata; assembly: GCF_001604755.1. Taxonomy (NCBI): domain Eukaryota; kingdom Metazoa; phylum Chordata; class Aves; order Passeriformes; family Pipridae; genus Lepidothrix; species Lepidothrix coronata. Next base: position 2,298,502 of record NW_016690221.1, on the reverse strand, counting down.
CGCTTCTCCCCTCCGCCCCCCCCTCCCACCGCCCTGGCCACCGCGCGGGGCCGGTGAGCTGGGTGTTAATTGCTTCTCGTTGTTCGGTGTGTAGGTCTGGTTCCAAAACCGCCGGGCCAAATGGAGAAAGAAAGAAAACACGAAGAAGGGCCCGGGGCGGCCGGCTCACAACTCCCACCCCACGACGTGCAGCGGGGAGCCCATGGACCCCGAGGAGATCGCCCGCAAGGAGCTGGAGAAGATGGAGAAGAAGAAGCGCAAGCACGAGAAGAAGCTGCTCAAAAGCCAAAGCCGTCACCCGCACTCGCCCAGCGCCCTCTCTCTCCACAGCACGCCCAGCTCCGACAGCGACAGCGGCGGCGGGGGGGGCCTCTCGCCCGCCCCGCCTGAGGCCAAACCCCGCGGGCAGCACCCGCCGCCCCACCCGCCGCCTCCCGCCGCCGCCGCCCCTTCCGAGCCGCCCCCCGGCACCTGCGACCAGACGGCCGAACCCTTCTACCCCAGCCAAAGAAGCGGGAGGCTCCAGCGCCCGCCCGACAAGGACTGCGCGGCCGCCCCGTCGGGGGACGGCAGCGGGGGCGCGGGGGGGCCCCGCGGCGCCGGCAGCTTCCACAAGCTCAACCCCTTCAGCGTGGAGAGCCTCCTCTCCGACTCGCCCCCCCGCCGCAAGGCCGCCCCGGACTTCCCCAGCCTTCCCCCCTGCGCCCCCCGCACTCTCATCGGCAAAGGACACTTCTTGCTCTACCCCATCACCCAACCCCTGGGCTTCCTCGTCCCGCAGACCGCCCTCAAGGCCAGCCCGGGCCCCGAGGCCGGCCAGCCCCCTCGGGACTCCCCGCTGCCCGCCGCCAACCCCGGCCCGCCGGGCTGCGGCGCGGAGCCGGCGCCCGCGGGTGCGCAACCCGGCCCGGGCTCCACGGACTCGGCGGCGACCGCGGCGGGGTCGGTGCCCCCCGCGCCGGCCGGAGCCTCGCCCCGCTCCGCGACCGCGCACGGGGACCCGGCGGCGGCCGCCCCCGCGGAGGGCGGCAGCTTCCCCAGGCCCGAATCGCCGGTCCGGGCGCGGGACGCCAGCACAGCCAGGGACAGATCGGACTGCGGCCCCGCCGACGGCGAGGAGGTGGACATGGACTGACCACGGGCGGCCAAAAAAAAAAAAAAAAATAATAATCGAAAC
>NW_016690221.1:2208272-2288272 GCF_001604755.1 Lepidothrix coronata | reverse complement strand
AAGTTAATTAATTACATTAAACTATTGACTAACTACCTAGCTCGATCGTAATTCATTTAGAGAATATTAAAATCTGAGGAACAATAATAAAATTGATGCCGATTCCCAGTGGAAGGAGATGACCAGCAAATTGGATACTTTTCTTAATCTGGCGTAAATAATAACATGTCTGTTCCCACTCCCTCTCAGGCCAATTCCCCTATCATTTATTCCAGGCTCAAAAGCCTGCTTCCATAATTGATATCAGTTACTCAATGAGTGCTTCTTGCCTTTGTTCTCGTTATCCATTATAATTACAAAGTTCAGCCCGGCCGGGTGAGCGGGGGTCGGCCCGGGCCGGGCGGTGCTGCTGGAGCCCCGGGGGCAGCTGCCGAGCCCCGGCCCCTCCCGGGACACGATCCGGAGTGGGGCGCGCTGGGAGAAGGACGGCACGCTGGCATTGCGCTGCCAGGGGGGACACTCCGTGAAAGCCGGCTCAGATCCTCCTGGGAAGCGGTTCGTGGCAGCGGTTTGTGACTGTGGGAGCGGGGGGGTCCCTCCTGGCACTCTCCCCCCACCCTGGCCCGGGTCCCCGCTTCCTCCGGCCGAGCCACCACGCCTGGCTCCGCTCGGCGCAGATATTACTATTTCGTTATTTATTCACTTATTTATTCATTTATAAAGTGTTTACTTAGCTCGGTGCAGATGTAACATCTCATTTACAGGTTGGCCCCGGGGCAGAGAAACAATTGGCAACAGAGGAGGGAGGAAAAAAAAAAAAAAAAAGAAAAAAAAAAAAAGAGAGGAAGAAAAAACCCAACCAAAACTCGGGAGAATAGAGAGAGAGAGCAGAGGAAAGGGGAGCTGCCTCCTGCAGCAGGGGAGCACTGGCTGCCCCCACTACGGGACCGCCGGGGAAAGGACCGTGGAGGCATCATCGCTCCTTCGGAGAAACTAAAGACATGGGGCGGCTGCTGAGGGGCGAGGGATGTCTGTGTCCCCCGGAGGACACCGGGTGTAGACAGGGGAAGCCGTTCCAGCGCTGCCGGCGCCCGTCAGGCGTGGGGACGGTCCCTGTCGGGAGGAGTGGCACTACATCCCCTGCCCTTTGCCTAATACCCGGTAGCAGTCTCTCTCCGCCCTTGCGGCCTGGGCACCGGCGGAGCGCACGGACGTTGGTTTTCCAGCGGCTCTGGGGGGGAAATTGGTGCTTTCCCCACTGGTTCCCGAGGCACCGGCTGGGGTGGGGGACGTGCCGGAGGCGGGGTTCGAACCCTCGGGCCCAACAGGGCCCCGTCCCTGCGCATCCCTTCACACGGGCTGACGGGCGGCAGCTGCTGATTGTTTAAACGAGGAGGCGGTTGCCTAGCAACCCATAGGAGGCTCATTACCGAAGCCACAGTGATTAACAAAAAAGGGTATGAAAGTAAAATGGATTAATTATTTAATTAACTAATTGATGATCAACTTCTTTTTAATTATTCACTTAATTAAAGAAGTGTAACTACAACACTGCCCTTATCAAGTGTGTTGATATACTGACAAGATTTCAAAGACAAAAAGAAAAAGAAGAAGAAAGGGAAAAAAAAAAATCTTCCCTGCTACAGGCCCTGCAGATCTGAACCAGGAGCTTCACACAACACCTTGGGACATCCTGCCTGGAGTTCAGGTGTGGCCCCAAAACTTTCCTGTAAAGGGCTGGGGCGGGAGCCTCCCTCGCTGAAGGAGCAGTACCATCACTGAGAGTTATATCTGCTTCCTGCTGCCATGCTGCAGAGCATAAATTCAGCCAGGCTGTGCTCCAAGGAAGAGTTATGGAGGCCTTGCTGCCTCTTAAATCCGGGTTGATCTTTTCCTCTTAACTAGACGATGGTTCAGCTGCATCTGGTCAGACCGACCGAGAGAGTTATGGATGGCTCCAAATGTCTCTGTGCCTTTTTCCCAGGCCGAAGAGTTTGGCTAGAACTGGAAAGAAGGACCCTTCCTAGGGGTGACTAAAGTGTGCAAACAAACTGGGAACATCCCAGCCTGGCATCTGTGGTCAGAGGAGAGAGGTGAGCATCAGGATGTCAAAGCAACCCTGGTACTTGTGCATGAAAGTCTTGCTTTTCCCAGGCACAGGGTCTTTGCATCAGGGACCATGGGGAAGGAGTGCAGGCACTCCTTCACTGGCACCCCACAGAGCTCCCTGCCTGCTTAGGGATCCCTCTTCCCAAGCTGTGCTCGGAGTCAGCAATAACATGTAAGTGATTTTGCTTTCCAAAGGATTTGTCTCCTTCACTGTGCCCTGCGAGTGTCTGGCTCTCCCTGTATTGCACTAATTTTGTTTCTCCTTTTTCAAAGTAAACAGTGCAGCTTGTCGAAAACATTCACCTCTCTTGATTAATTTACCCCTAATGACAAAGATGGCTCTGTAATCAGCAGGTAAATGCAGGGAGTGAAATCCGCCTGTTTTTCCCTGTTAGCATGGCTGATGAGGGAGAGGGGGGTTGCTGCCGAGCTGAGGGGAGGACGGTGCTGCAGGGACTCAATTGATTCTATTTCCCCATCCAAGGTGTGATTGGATTTATTGTCAGCATGAAGAAGACAAACAGATCACCTCTGCTTGGCACAGTATTGGCAGGTCCAAGATCTGCTGAAGGAAGGGAAACTTGGGAGAGTTTGGTTTGGTTTTTTAAATGTCTTCTGAAGTGTTCCTCCTCTGCGCACAGAGCTCTGGAGCTCACCTGAAGAAACCTCATCCCCCATGGTCACCCACAGGTGATGGAGCTGTTGTCACTCCATGCTAGGAAGAGGGCAGGAGGCAGACAGAAAGGCAGGTCTGTGTGTACAAGACCTGTACAAGACAGTACAAGGATGGACAAGGCAGTCTAACTTATCCTTTGCCAGTTCCCTGTGACTCCACTGGGTTTTAAAAACATAAACCAAACCTTCCCCTCCATTTAAATCATGTACCTAATCCCCTAACTCTCTTAATTAAGCAGAGGGAAGTTTAAATTGTTCTGACCATCTTTGGGGGGATTATATATTTCAATCATCATTATGGTATGGCTATTTGTGATACCACGAGATAGATAGGTATATCCATTGTATAATCAGGCATACAAATTATAATCCCCCCAAAGACATTTAATAACAATTTAAAATACTGACTACTGGACGTAGGGCATTGGCAGATTAGAAATGAATGTGAATGGGGGGTTCGTTCAAGGACTCTGGATGATTTATGCTACAAGCCTCTGTCCTGCAGTTCTCTCTCCTGGCATTAGGACCAGTGCTGGTGAGGAGGAAGGGGCTTCCATCCCTGGGATCCCTCCCATGCAACAGCATCCGGCATGGATGCTTCACCCTGTCCACAGACGGGGTTCAGGATGAGATGGACATGCTGGCTCCCAGGAGCATCTCATCCTCCCAAACAGCTTCCATCCCTTGGGATGCCGTGATGGTCTCATTACCTCCACTGGAAGCTGTGGATGTGCAGTTGAGGGCAGGATGTTGTCTGATGCTGTCTAATTTTCTTGGAGCTGTACATGGGGGTCCCCACTGACATTAGAGGGAGCTGCTGAAGCATATCGAGAGAAGAGGAGATGCTACGAGTGCTCACTCTCACAGCAAAACTGCTCAGGGGTGTCTCTGTAACTGTGAAATCAGGCCTTTTGAAAGCATGGATTATTGAGTGAGTAGATCTAGCCAGCTCCTTTAGGGCCATTAGTCCTCATATGCACTTGCTTATTTTACACTGAAAGCATGCAGGGGAGATTATGTCATTTTTAGGGTAGGGGGGAGAAGAAATAGCGATTTTTATATGTCTTAGGAGTAAGTGAAAATAACTGCTTGAGACCTACTAAAACAGAAGGAACACATGTCTAAGAAATAAAAACACATTCTGACTTGACAGCAACAGCAGTGCAGGCTAAAGTCTAACTCAGTGAATTTTTGTAGCCTGAGTTTGGATGGCAAAGAATTTGAAACTTTATGGCTTAACTGGAAGGATAGGACACAAGACTCTGGGGAAAAACTGAGTCCAAATAAACGGGCTTGGCAGGCATCACCCTTTGCAGAAAGGCCAGTCCGGCTGAAAAACTGATTTCTTGTTCTGTTTTTAAAGAACAATACGGAGATCATGTTTTCTGTTTCATCTAGTAAGTAGAAACATTATTGTTACTTGCCTTGTGCCTTCCGTATAGGCAGCGAACGCCGTAACAGCTGAGGAGTGTCTCTCTCCCTCGTTGTATGAGGGGTGCAGGGCTCCCACCACCCACCTGCAACAGGGGAGACCCAGGAGAGGTTCGGGTCTGAGTCAGAGCACCTGAGGGTGGCAAAGGGAGCTGGATGTGGGAAGGGCTGATGGCTTTGCCTGTTAGCAGCAGTACAGCAAACTTACATTCTTGTTTGATAACACCACAAGTCGTGCGGGAAACAGCTAAACAGTTGTCTAACACAGCAAGAGATCTTGCTGACTGTGAATGTTGCTGGAGAAATCGTTCCCTCAATGTGTCCCCATTTCCTTATCTAGCTTCCAGAGTTGCAGGTTTTGAAAGGTTTTGGTATGGTTTTACTAACACCTTATTGTGGCGTGACCCCCTCACCAGCTCAAGACAGCCCCGCGCTGTTGGCTCCTAAATGTCCTTGAAAGGGCAGATGCCCCTGGGGCTCCTGCCAGTGTGGGGCTGGGTGGTGCTCTGTGAGGGGACCAGCCCTGTACATTGGCTGCCATTGTGGATTGAAGATGGTTCAGTCCTGGGAAAAGCTAAAAACCCCAAATAAAGGAGATGATGGCTAAACACACCTCTGGGGTGAGTTCAACAGGCACCTGCTGGTGGGGACTGATCATCTTTATCCAGTCCAAGTGTTCTATAGGGGCTCACCTAGGCTTGGCTTTAATTGGAGGGAAAGGGCCTGGCCTCAGATTCTTTATTAGTAAGGGAGACCAAATCCATTTGCCACAGTTGCCCCAGGGATCCCAGATTTGTCATCTCCTTCATGACAATGACTGTGAGTCGGATCTTTTTTCTGGAAGACCTCATGACAGGTTTTCCTCTCCATGAGCAGGATGTCTTGTTTGCCCTGGTGTTAGAGAAATTGCTGCTCTACAGCGCTCTGTGCCCTCAGAGAGAAAGTGCCAGCAGTGGGGAACCCAGGTCAGTGCTTACAAGGAATCAAATGCCCCAGCAATGGGCATGTTACACCCTGACCTTGCCCACTTGGGAACAATTTGGTGCCTGTTGGTGTCAGCTAAGCTGGCTCAGACACTGCGTCTCTGCTGCAGTCGTGCCCTCCCGCTCTCTGGCTTTAAATCACCTTCAGCTTTCCTATTTCTGTGGGCTCATCTTCCCTCCTTAGGAACCTCTACATCAAAGCTGTGCTGCGAAAAATACACTGCTAACTTCTTTAAATGGTCCTGGGCGTTGTGATTACAGGATCCAGCAACTACTTTTCCAGAGCTTGTGAACTTCTTGGAAAATCTCCAGGGAGTTTCTCTCTGGGGGAACTTTATATTTTCTTGCTGATTTTTAAAAGTCTACTGATAACACTGCATGAGATTTTTTTTTTTTAAGCACCAAACTCTTGATGGATGCTGGGTTTGTAGGAGCTGTAAATGTAAATTGTTTTTCTTCTGGCCACTTGTGTTTTATTTGAAACGTACAAAATCTGAGTGTGTAGTTCCTGAGAGCTGGCCTAGAGAACAGCAGCACTCCCAAGTAGTTTGTCTCCTATCAAATGGCATTAATAATTTAGTCACTAATTAAAAGTGAGGTCAAACAATGAAAAATGACTGAGCTAAATGGTTACGCTGTGATGTATTAAAGTGCCTGGTGGGTTTTAATGGATGGAAGGAGCGTTGTTGTTTGTTTATGTACAAAACACTTTCAGTCAAAGACTGTAGGAGTCCTGAGGAAATGTATTTAACTAACATCTTTTACAGGTTACTGAGTCAATGTCTTGAACAGACAATTTTTGCACACCTTTTATATCTTTCAAATTGCTCAGATACTTGTAAAACAGCTTCTCTTAATGATGAGGGGGGGAAAAAACCTGCTTTGATGCCTCTCAGGCTGGTTCATCAGTTAATGTTAACACAGAAATATCTAGGAGAATCTAACATGTCATGGGAGAGGTATTTTGAAAGGAGCTTGGTTTATGCGCTGGGTGCCTGTTCCCAGCATGCTGGTGGCTGCTACTGCCCTGAGTGATTTTGGGAAAGTGCTTGTCATTAGTGTGATTAGTTTATTTGTCAGCAGCCTTGCCCACAAGCTAACCCTGTACTGAGCAGCACGATGCTGCCCCAGCAGCTGCTTTTCTGAAGAAAAATTGTAAAGAGAGCAAGATTGCAGCTCTGTGTGAGCAGAGAGGGAACCTGAGAGAAGGAGGACCCTGACTCATTGAACCCTGCCATGGCACTTGCCAAAACCAGGCATGCCCAGAGTCTCCAGCAAGGACCTCATCTCCCTGACCAGCCTTCCCACCACACCATGGTGGGGTGCACTTGGTGCTGCACTGCTCACAGCAAACTGCAGCATCGTGTCAGTGGGACACACCTGACTTCATGGAAGTGGAGGAAAGTTTCCCACCGTGGGCATGAATGCATCTTTTTGTTGGTCCTCTGTGTCCTTGAGGTGGAAGTGTTATATTTCTGACCCTAAATCAGGGCACAAAAGTCCTTGGATGGCAGGAACATAGAAATGTCTGTGATTGCATGTCTGGTATGCTCCACTGGGGACCTTGGCTTTTGTTTCCAGGGCTTCAGGGTTAAGGCCTTGGCTCCCATACAGACCTGTTCTTATGGTTGCATAGATGCCTTTACAGGAAGGCTAAGTAGAGGGTGACAATTTGTCTTGACTATGGTAGGCAAAACCGGGATGTTCAATCAGAGATCTGGACCCAGAGTTGCCATGTGCTGTCCAAGCACAACAGGAGGAACACTTCTGAAATTCTTCTCATCAAGCTTAGAACTGAAGGTAGGGTTAAGTACAGACCCAAGAAGCCCACATTCCTTTGCAGTACTCTATAAAACCAAAAGGAAAAAAACCCCAAAACTATAAGTCCCCACTCCTAAATATTTAGCCTGTATTTATTTACATTTTTAGCTGACAATCTTTATATAAAGAGACAGGAAGTTGGAGTTTTGCACCTATTTCATTTAACACCACTTAACTCCTGGCACTGACCCAATATGTCTCCATTAAGAGGAGACTTTGCAAAAATTGTCCCAATTAAGCAGCAGCATTGCGATTTGCTGTTGTTAGGCTAAACTGGTTCCCTGGGAGATGTCCTAATGAGGTATCCATCTTGATTAAGTGCAGACCCGTGAAGTGCTTCCCAATTAAAGGACAGAGTATGCAAGTATATTCTCCAAAATTTTTTTTAGAAATAGTTATTTGTGGTATCTCCTCCGGGGCTCACTTCCCCATGGACAAGGGCGGTGTTTGCTTTGATGTGGGATGATGCTGACCAGGCCCATCACAAGTGATCATGGACTGCCAACAACCATGTTGGTGTCTAGATCTCCAAATTCAGAGTAGTTGAAGGAGAAGGTCCAGTGGATGAGAGCCCAGAGAGCTGCAGATGTCATTCCTACATGTCCGTTCAGCTTTTTTATCACGGGTTGATTGTGGGCTTACACTGGGGGCTTGGTGAAACCCCTCATTCTCTGTGTTTCAGGACACCTTTCTAAAACAGGGAGAAAAGCACTGGAGCCAAGGAGACAAGTGTATTACTGGTGGGAAGGACTTAGATATCAATTTGTTATGTGGAGAAACCGGGTGTGTGGCCATGGTGGCACATGAGGAGACAGACCAGAACCTCCAGCCTTTTCCCAAGAGAGTGGTGCAGCCCTGAAACAGCATCCAAGAGTGACTGTGGAGAGATCCTTGAGATTTTGAGAAACCTGGTCTAGGTTTGAAGTTAACCTTGCTGGAGGGAGGAGGTTGGGTCAAGGCATTCTAGAAGTCCCTGCCAATGCAGGTCTCCTGCTGAAGCTATGTTTGTAGGGTTGAGTTTAACGTGGGATGTGGGGCTCCACCAGCAGCCTCAGTCCCCCAAAGCTGCCCCAGAAACCATTGGGTCTGCCTGGGGCAGCCACAGGGCCTGGTGGGGTGTGAATTAAGAGGGAAGGGGAGGAAGGGCATTACTGTAAAACCCCGTGTGGGGTTTGGAGATGAGAGAGACCATATGAAAGCAAGTTTCTTCTCTAGGAAGTAAGAGCCTTGCTTCTTCCCTTTCAATAACTTTCACTTTAGTTCAAACCAACAAATGTCCATTTGTCAAGTGTTAATATTCACCCAATGTCCAGAGGACATACCTTGAAAGTTATTTATAACAAGACTTTTTTCTTCCAAGGAAACAGTGTTCTCATTCCGTATTTCTTCTGTGCTACAGAATTACCAATCAACCATTTTGGAGTCATTTTAAATACAATTATAAAGAATGTGATTAGGACAAATGCAAAAGAAGTTAAACATAATCAATTCCTCAGTGCTGCCTTGTGGTTTACATTTTAGTATCGTTTAAGGGGATTTGCACCAACCTTTTGTAGTAGATTAAAGTCAGATATTTTGTTTGTTACAATCAAACCTATGATTTCGGTTTTATAAATTTTTAAAATATTAATTATAGTTTGAAAAGTACACGGAGGTGAATACATTAACTAGTTTCCTGCTTAGATAGCAACTATTTGGTGTTTGGCATTAGATTAGCAAGGAGCAGGTTGGGAATTTTAATCCACCTTGTTAAGTTATTAAATTTTCTTTATTTACATACAGATCTCACTTTCATTAACATTGTAACAGGTGCTCATTAACAATTTATCATTTGCAAGGCAGAAACAAAAAGAGATTTTGCCACCAAGTTTTCTCTTCTGAGTGTCTCAATCATACTATGTAGCAAAGCTAAAACAATTACAAATACTGTTTTACAACAACACTCAAAGTTTGGGCCCATGTGGAAAAATTAGTAATCTTTGAATATTTCACCTCTTGTAGTTTCACTCCATGTAGTTACATAAATAAAGCTTCTCGTTATTTAAAAAAAGGGGGTATTTTCACCCTAAAATATCTGCTATATTTAAAGTATTTGGGTTCAAGAAAGTATGGACCCATTATTCCACCCTACTTATTCACAACTTAAGTGAAGACTAATAGAATTTTAATATGATCTGTAATCACACTAAAAACTGTAGTTCAAAATTCCTGAGCATCACTTCAGAGCTACTGAATAGCCCTGGATCTAATTAGCATAATCGTTTGCAGAGCCCTTGGAGTCCTATTTTCACAACCTTTTTATATTCTGAAAACAGGGGGTTTATAGTTTCTTTTCATTTTTTGGCATAAGAGAAGGACATGGCACAATTTCCTTCTCCTTCCCTCCTCCCTGCTCCCTCCTCCTTCCCCTCTGCTCCCCCCAGGCTGCTTGTGCAGCACGTACCACCCCAGCAGGCACCTGTGGACCCACAGAGCAAACCCTGGCTGGGCTGCGTCCCCCCAAAGCCTTAGAGACAGCTGGAGGCACTGGAAACTTTCCTCTGTCTCCTAAAAATAATATGCTTGATAAGCCTATCTCTCTTTTTTGCGTTGCCTTTCCCTTTTGGAAGGAGGTGAGTCTCCAGCAGCTCTTTCAGCGCGGTCGCCTCTTCCCCATCCCTGTATCTCCAGGAACTGCTCTTCTCTTGGCAGCCAAGGGCTCGCTCTCACAAGGTGGTTTGTTCTGGCAAGGCATCTGAATAGCTGTGGGCTTGGCACCATTCTCTGTTTTGCAGGATAGAGTCCTCATTTGAGCCTCTGTCATTTGCAAGACTTCCAGCAACGCTGGTACATTTGCGATGATCCATAACACACGGGTGATTTAGAAGCATTCCTCAGGCTTCCAGCTCTTGCTGCACCCAGAAGTTCAAAACCCAGTTTGGGATGACTCTTCTCAGCTTTGAATTGTTATTGGAATTGTTGTCTGGGCTTGGTGTATAACTCAGGCTGCAAGATCCTGAAGGATCATGTTTTATTCCACGTAAAATAGCTTTGATGTTCTTAGAGCACATCTAAGCACAGTGTGCTCCAGAATTGTTGTTGCCTTGACTGATAATGACTCCTTATGTGGTGAAAATAACCTTAATGTCACATTGGATCTATTTTTGATCTGTTTAGGTAAGAAAAGATTATGGGGACCTTATAAATCTTAAGCAGATCCAGCTACTGCATGGTCACTGTCCATTTCATCAGCTTGCTCTCCTAAGATGTGGTTAGGTGAGATGTTTATATACAACTGTCACAGTTCACCTCAGCTTGAAAATTCAGCTCCCTAACCCCCCTCACTGGCATTTCTGTTTCATTTCAAATAGTTTACACCAGAAGTGGGGGATCTCAATAGCCTCAGTTGTCCCACTAAGGCTCCCTTTATCAACCTTAACTGCAAGAACAAGGGGCATGAAAAATCACCTCTGGAAAATCCAGTGCCACCAGGTTGGTTTGGGAGCAGTCGTGTCCAGTCACAAACATGATCAAGCTCTTTGGCTTCTCCTTCAAAATACATTTTGTGTGTGTCTGGTGATCTTGGTTTTAATGTTCATTTTACCACTGGCAGTTTGTCTTTGCTGCTCTCTGAAGCCCAGTGACTGGTTTTCAGCGTATTTCTGGACCGTCAGTCTGTTCCAAGATGCAAAGTGATTTTCCCTCTGTAATTTGAGGACTTTTATGAACTGAACATCAAAGAAGTCTGTGAGTCTCGCTCTGTCTCTCAAGACTGATTCCTGCAATTAGAGTTTTCCTAAATCCTTTTAAATTTATCAGTGCTTTCACAAATCCAAGTCACAAAGTGCTGGATTCCCGAGCTGGTTTATTTCCTTGTTCTGCACGTCCTGGCTGGTGTCACGGGCTGGGATAGTTGTTTCTGGCTTTAGTGTAGGTTGATTGTTTCCTTCCACATCTGGATTAGCACATTAGTGATTAGAGGAACAAAGTGTGAGAGTTCAGTCTGGGGTAGGTACATCTCGAAGGACATTTGCTTTGAAAGATCTAAACCTGCAACCTGGTTCTGTTTGTCTTCAGGATGCTTATGGGCTTGGAAAGCATTTTAGTGCTGTTCAGCAAATCTTCACACCTCGTGTTCACCGAAGACCACACAAATGTGGAGAAAGGGAAAATTCTGGTAGCTTTTTTTCTGATCTTGGGTGAGGATACATGTAGATGGGTCCCCAGCCCTGACCTGTGGTGTAGGTGAGGCATTCCAGGGATCCCCAGCTGGGGTGTATGGATGTCACTTGTGCTCTGGCTTGAGGGATTTATCCTGCTGGGTCTGTTGAGAGTGGTAATGCCATGCTGCAGGCTTAGCTCTGCCTAGGCTTCCTCCACCCCTTCCTCACCATCACCTGCAGCACTGGCATCCCTTGCTTGTGCTCGGACCCTGCTACAGGACAGCAAATCTGCAAGAGTATTTTGTTTTAATAGACATGGAAAATTAATGCCTAGAAATTACCGTAAGAAAGGACACAGGCAAAATGCCTCCCTGCTTCTGCCACTGTTCTCTGCCTACATTCATTTCATAGAAGCTTTTGAATTGCTTCTTTCTAACTAAAATCTTTCCACAGCAACGATGTCCCTGATTGTGCTATTTTAAAAAGTAATTTTCCCCACCCCTGAAAGTTTTTATCTACAGCGTTTTATATTTTCTCACTGACTTAAATAGCCTGGTCTCTCTCTTTCTCAAAGTAAAATAGACAGTGCCTTTATTTATCCTGTTGGTACTTTAAACTACAATAAGATAAATGGGCACAATTATAGATGTGTACCAGAATAGGAACATGTGTTCCAGCATATGTGATACTAACCTAAGCAGACATCTAAATGTACTTCTCAGATAACAAACATTACACATACACACACATTTATTAAACTCAGCAACAGCCTCTGCCATCCTTTTCAGCTACTTTTAAACAGCTGGTGAACTGTCAAAACCACGTTAAATATTTTAACAAACAAGTTAAATATTTTTAGTTGTTTCTGTGATGGTAGTAAAAACTCAGGGTGGAGTAATCAAACTGCTTTTGTGAAATGCTCAGGGAAAAGCAGAGGATGATTTAATTTGGCTGTAAGTTTTGAGCCAACTTTCCTTCTAAAGGAGTAAGCTAAGCCCTGCACCTGAGACCCAGCGAGCCACGCCGGGCACGGCAGTGCCTTCACTACCTTTGAACCCCTGAGATCTGCGGGAAGGAAAACTCCTCAGACTCCCTCCCGTGGGATTTATGGCAGGGTTAACACAGCGGATTAGATCATGGAAAGCTGGTAAATGTTTATTTATGGTGCCTGGGTGTTTATGATGCTCTCCTGCTCCACTCCTGAGTTCCCTCTCAACAGACCTGGTCCCAAAAGCCTGGAGAGCGCCACGTGCGTGACTTCAGCTGCGCAGATGTGTGTGACAGCGGGGCCTTTTGGTGCTTCCAGGCAGGCTGGAAGCTCAGGATAGCGACGATTTGTATCACTAAAAGTCAGAAAGGATTTGCAAGCCATCCGTTCTATTGCTATTTAAGTGCAACAGAGAAAATCCACAGCGAAAAGGCACAGGCCAAGAGCCTTTTTATTTTTAATATACATAAAAAAGGTGAGTATTGTAACATGTGAGCAGGAGATAATGACAGGTGAACAAAAAGAAAGACAGCGACATATCTAGCAAAGTGTCAGATTGATAAATAAATGAACAAAGACAGGAGAATAAAAGGCTGTTATGAAATATATCAAATCTGATGTGATATGGATCGTGTTGCGGGAAGTTCAGTCTTCCTTTGCTGAGACAGGAGTCAAGGACAAACAGTTTGTCTGTGATTACGAGCTGTCCAGGCTAGTGAAATAAATACACCTGGAAAAGGGCTCTGTCCTTCCCCCTGCCAGGCTTTCAGCACAGTGAGCACCCAGGAAGTTAATGTAACACGATTTATTTTGGGTGACATTTCCTATGCACGATTATTACAAATGGCTTCTGAGTGGATTACGGGCTCTCATGCAAAACTAAGAAATAAAGAAAGAACAGTTCAGGCTGCACCCTCAAATCTGTAGGGGGGGAAGCAGAGCTGAAAACCAACTGAGAGGATCATATTTTGCTATAACAGAAGAATGATTGATCAGGTGTAAAGTGGGTGATTTGGGGAGGAGCATGTGGCATCTTGCTGGTGAGAGCAGGAGAAACCAGCCAAGAAAATGTGATGGATCTTGAAAATTAATCTCAGCATCACAGAGAAGCTCATTAGAGTGTGGTGGATGCCCAGGAGGTGTGGTCACTGCCAGACAGCAGCACCAGCTTCATCATGTTGAGCAAAGCCAGCCCAGGGACAGCAGGGGTGGGAGAGGGGTCATGCTGTGTTCTCTGGGCAGTAGTGACCCTCAGGAGAAAACTGCTGGAAACTGAGGAACCAGTTTGAGGAGACCAGGCTCCAGTCTTGACCTTCATCCCATGGGAAAGCAATGATCTCGGGAGGTTAGCATAGGTCAGCCCAAGAAGTGGCCAGCCTGGGGCATCTGCTTCCCAGCTGGAATGTAACACTGGCAGAACTGATCAGAGGGGTAATAGCAGAGAAAAACCCAACTGGTGATGAGCAGTACTGCAATATTGAAGTGACTGAGGGCTACAGAGCTACCTGGAGAAGCAGGAACGAAGGATATCGAGAGAGACGTGAGGAGAAACAGTGAAACAGTCTTGCAGGGTGTCCTCAACCAGCCATGGTGGGGGCTGTGTTTGCAGAGGAAGAGGGGCAGCTGTCCTAGTGGGAATGTCTGTGAGCAAACTTGTTTCCAAGGCACACAGGTAGAATGGCTGGACAAACAGGAAAATATATTCGTGCTACAGTGCTTTTTGATGTCCAGATGAATCTTTCCCCAACATTGAGAATAATGAGTTTACAGGAAATAGTCCAGGCATAACTTGGAGCAAGACTTTTGAAGAACCACTCACAGGACAGCAGCAGCCATCTCGGCAGTGATGGAAACATGTCCCAGAAAAACAGAAAGGCTGTGAGGTTAAAAGGCTTGGCAGGAGCTGCGGGCAAGGAAGTTTTAAATTTTCCAAACCTGGTTTTGAAGGAGGATTTTCCTGTGTTGAACCAGACCTGCAGTATCATAAACTGCTATGAGTGAGCTAATTGTGTTAGTGTTCCATCACCCAGCATTACTAAAAATCCCGTCCTTTATTTTTTGTCCTTTTTTTCTTCCTCCTATTTTTTCCTTTTTTTTTTTTTTTTTTTTTTGTTTGGTTTTTTTTTGTTTTGTTAAAAGCAAGACTTATAACAAATGCTGGCAGAATTACAAACACAGGTCTGATCTGCCAAGTGCCTCTCACAACAGGATTCCCGTTCATCACTCACAGTCCCAAGTCCAAGGAGGAGGTTTCGTTAAGAGACTCGGTAGAAAAATGTTTCTTTGTCTCTCTCAGCTCTACTTGCCAGCAATCACCGGGCAGGCAGCCTCCTCTATTAGGATTGCTTTCTGTGTCAAACACCTCATCATTAGAAAGTGAGGCTTGAATGTTATTCTTTAAGCCTTAGATCAACTGTGGAGGCTGAGATGTAATGGAAAAACCTGACGCTAGAAATTCTCGAGTCATTATC
This sequence comes from Lepidothrix coronata, assembly GCF_001604755.1. NCBI lineage: Eukaryota > Metazoa > Chordata > Aves > Passeriformes > Pipridae > Lepidothrix > Lepidothrix coronata. Next base: position 2,273,712 of record NW_016690221.1, on the reverse strand, counting down.
ACAATTTATACTTAAAAGAGCTCCAGTTTTATAGCAAAAAAGGAAAAAAAATCCATTCATTTTAATCATTGCAAAGCTTATTAAAAGGTTTCGAATATTATTTATTGCAATTCTGTACCAGTTCTAATTCACTCATTAATTCTATTCATCTTGAAACTAATTTTAAACTTTCAAAATTTACCATAGCATTTTGAAAAGTTAAAGTAACTTTCAAGATGAATAGAATTAATGTTTTCTTTCCCTCCTTACAACTGTTTTCACCTTCAAATACAAACCATGACCATACCATGCTAATAGCTGCAAATGTATTCTCTGTTTAAGGTTTCAAAACCATTACTTGACAGCTGACGTGGAACATAATTCCAGTCTCATTTTCAATCAGAGACAGTGCAGCCTCCTCCAGGAGCTGAAGCCTTCAACATTTACTCCAAATACTTTTCCACAGCTGAGGATGTGAAGCTTTTTTTTTTTCCTTTTTCCTCCTGTATATTTTCTGTTTGCTCTATGTTCCCTCTGACCAAAAACCATTACAGGTCTGTGGAGTCTGCCATAGCTGTTACAAATTTGGAGCATTTTCTGTGTGGGGAACATCTGGTTCCTAAGGAAACAAAGTGTTATTTTACTGATGACTGCAGGAGAATGTCTGGGTTTAATCCACCTGTGAGGACTGATTATTTTTTAAACTTCATACCAACACACAGGAGGTGGATGCTTCCTGGATTCCATGGCATAGCTCTGGCCTCAGCACTGCCAGAATTGGCTTTCATTTCCTAAATTCTTCAGGTTACAAAACGTTTCTCTCTTCCTTGCTAAATTTCTACAGGACCTGGAGGAGCTGGCATGGTTCTTACTTTCATTGAGTGATCCCAAATTCCTTTCTGAAACAAAGAAAACCTCAACAGAAGCAGCTGGAAACTGTGAACAGGGTGTTTTCAGTTTTGCATCACTGGGCAGGCTGCTGGGGCAGTGCCATGTTGAAGATGAATTCCTTCTCACACTGAAGGCTTGCTGTTCTTTGTGGAGTGATTGACTTCATCTGAAGATGCTAAAGGTCCTACACATGAACCAGTTTTCTGATAAGCCCCACACTGCCTTTCTTCTGGCAGTCAGATTATTTGCAATAAGAGTTTCTGGAGCTTTGGGTGCTTTATTTTTGTGTTCTGAAGTGATGATGTGTCTGTAGCAAAAAGGGAGAAAGAGCTTATTTCTGAGCAGGTTCGGGTGTGTATGTGAGTGGTCTAACATATATCAGTTATTTGGAAAGGTCTGATGGTGACACATAGCTGCGAAACTGTTCTCATCTTGGATTTTGTAAGGTCATCACTGCATTCAAGCTTGGCTCTCATCCTTTGCTACAGCTACAGAGTGAAGAGGCGACATGTATTGTGAGCACAGAACTGTAGAAAACTGTAGAAAGGTCCTTGGTGGGTGCATTTGTTGTTTAAAATGAACAGAAGTGGGTTTGTGCTTTTTTTTTCTGTTGTGGTTTTTTTCTTTCTTTCTTTCTTTTTTGAGGGTGAGTTTGAATCTGTACAGAACCCTTCTAGTTTTCCTGAAGCTGACAGATATTGCTGGGGAAGGTTCCCTTGAATGGTTCAGGCCAGTTGGAAACACCAAAGAGATTCCCTTGCCATCCATAAACCACAAAGGTGAAGTTAGATTTGGCCAAGCTCTCTCTCACATCCAAGGAAACACCCTTATTCTTGGTAGGAAGCCAGGAGGAAAACCTCAAAGAAGCAGTGGATAAGAGTGCAATTAGAAAGTCCAGAGCAAACATGGATGGGGTTGCCCAGCACCCCTCAGAAATTGGAAACACAGTGTACCTACAGCTAGAGAGCAACGTGACCCATCCTGGGCAAGGCTCTGGAACCGGTGAACAAAGAGCTCTCCTGGAAGTTCTTCCACTGTGACAGGTCCCCTGGGTTCTTTTTGCTGTGCAGTGGCCACTTCTGCCATGGCTATAATGTGGGTTGTTTGCTGTGTGAAGCCTCTTCCTGAAGGAAATGGGGACAAACCCTGTTTCTCCTTGTGGTGCTGGCCTGTTGGAGTGCTCGAAATGCAACGCGGAAAAGCATAACTCTTTTTTATGCTTGTGGTCACTTGCCTTGCTTTTATATGTGGCAAGTCTAGCAGTGTGGGATATAGTGCAGGGGGCCCCCAGTGTTGTCAGGGAATATGTCTGAGTGAAGCATTTTATGGCTTGGCTCAATGTATTTCCTAGCTGGAATATTTCCACCAGCTTCCTTTGGCCATGCCCGAGGCTCCAGCTTGTGGTTTCCGTATTTTTCTTCCCCTGAAGACTGTCGTCTTCACTTGGAGAAAGGCAGGAGTGCAGGAAAGGATGCTGCTTATGTGCTTTCTGCACGTTTGAGATGAAAGTTCCTGCTGTTCCTCTCTGCTCCATGCACGGAGAGAAGCGGATGGGGCAGATTGCCTTTTGCAGTAAGCTTAAGTGGATCCTGCTCAGCAACTGCCACAAAATTTATTCCCAGGAAAGGAAATAGAGGTCTAATGTAAGCAAGCACACCTGAGCTAGCTGAGTCTTCCTGGCACAGAGACACTGGCTGGGAAGATGTGGCAGGAGGGCTCCAGCAGGATGGATGCACCAGGTCGGTGTCTCGGCTCCCCAGTGGGTTTCCTCTCCAGGCGCAGTCCCTGATCATGATCAGGGGTTCAGGTGGAGAATGAACCCTCTGTATCTCAGATGAGGCTAAGCCTGAAAAAGCTGCAACCCAGCTAAGGGGATAAAGATGTCTTCCCTGTGCCAAAAAAAATTGTTGTAGCTGATGGCTATGCTGACCTGTCTGGTTTTTCCCTGCCCAGCTGCCTCGCACAGCATTGCAGCAGACACGGGGGCAAGCACCCACAAGGAGGATTGATGTCACCTCTCCTGAATTTTGTAAGTTTAAATTTTGGTCTCATGCTCAAAGGTCTGCTTCCACCCGAAAAGTTTCTGTTGCAAAACAGATTTTAAGCAGTGTTTGCAACAGGGGTGCAGCAGCTGGCAGCCTCGGAAGCAGAGATGCTGCTGTATTGAGAAATGGGTCTCCAGCTTTATGCCTGATTGGGAAACTTGAAAAAAAAACCATAAAAGGGATTATGTCGCTGTTTTTCAAGCCAAAAATGTGAGCAGTAATTCAGACATGAGGAAAGCTGTCATTGCCTGTGTCAGCTTAAGGAAACTGGCCAGAGAAAGGAAACGCTGTGGGCTAAGGTAACCCAGGGAAGAGCCTTTGAGTGACTCTCGGGCATCTGCCAGGTCAAAAAAAGCCACCAACTGACTTCCAGAGGCCTTGGATGGGGTCCAGAGTTAGAGCAGTGTCTGATCCCTAAGCTTTTGGGTGGTTGAGGAGGGCTTTGTGATTTAGGATGGCCTTTGCAATTTAAAGTGTTGGCATCGAGTGGTAAATGTAGTTTAGCCAGATGATGCATTTCCTATTTCAGTTTCTTATTTCAATTACAAACCCTGGCTCAATACCACCATTACTAAACTGAAGCCTTTAAAATTCAAAGCAAAAAAGTTTCCGAAAGTGAATGAATTGATCTGTCACTCACACAGACTGAGTGTCCAACTCATCAGTCCGAAGTCAAAAGGAAGAATAACCTGTACCTCTGAATCTGTATCTCCAAATGCATGATAACAACAACTGCCTAATTCTCTTTAATGAGCAGCCACAGAAAATAAGGCTTGATTTTTGATGAGAAGTCAATGGGAGTTATTTGGATTGTACTGAAGGAAAATAGGATTGAGAAGACAGAAACATGAGGTTTGTGAGACAGAGCTGGTACATAAATTCATATTGGATTTGTGCTTCTTTCTGTTTAAGAAATGTGGCCCTTACCATGCCACTGGTTTTTAAGCAAAGCTCTCCATTGATTTCAGAAGGGTATCCTGCCCAAAAATCAATGGCAGGATATGCCCCTATGTAGTTACCTACTCTGATTTGGTTATTGACTTTTAATAACTTCACAGATACTAACAAGGCAAAATGCCAGGACAGTGTTGCTGAAAATTTAAGTCAGGAATTCCCTGGGAAAGCTCATGCGGGACTGCCTAAATACCTCATTTTCCAGCAACCACCCCCCGAAATGCAAATTGTCCTGCTCTCAGGGTGAACATGTACATTTTTTTTCCCCGAGTGATCACCTATCCATCAGAAAATTGGGAGTGGGAGGAGTGCAGGGCAGGCTGATTCTGCAAAGCTGCCTGCTAAAGCCCTGATTACTGTTATCAAGCAAAGAAGCAGTCCAGTTTAAGCTGCTAAGGTTTCTGACGAGCAACAGGTTATAATGAAGGAAGGCAGAGGAACGCGCGAATGAGCGACTACAGACTCTGGTAAAGAGCGGATTACACTGAAGGTACGTTCCAGGGAAGAGACTGCACATTTCAGAGCAAGGCAGCAAATGGGCTTAAAAATAATCTGAATTTTTTTTTTTTCCCATCCCAATCCAACAAAGATAGAGAATGTAAGATGCTTGTGCAGGGCAGGTCAGCACATCAAACAGGCTCTGCTCGCACTGCTGGGAGCAGTGAGGGAAGGATCCTGCCTGCCTGGGGTTAGTCAATGAGGCTAAAATGTGCGCTCTTAATAAGCTGGTCCTGGTGGCACGTGGGTGTTTGGCTGTGTATCTGCCCAGCATCTCCCCCAAGCACATGATAGTTCCCTCCTCCTTGGCCTCCCTGCATTTTCTGGTTGCAGTGGATGTTGTCTCAGCAGTCCTCTGGTCATTTCAAGTCCCTGAAGAAGCCAAAGGAAGATGTTTTGGATACCCTTCTCCCTTTCAGGATTTGCTGTGAGGAAAAGCTAAAGCTGAGATTTGTAACACAGTGTCTGCTTGGTGGTGTAACTGCCCGTGGGAGGGCTCTTTCCCTGGAATAAGTGCACGGCTGCTTCCCCTGCAGCAGTTGAATAAGCCACCTTGACTCTACTGTAAGACAAAATTGGATGCATGAGTATGGGATGGGATTGCCACAATTGAAGTCCAAATCCCATTTTAGCTGGAGATGTCCTTTCTAACAGCTGCGATCTAGGAATCAGTTTTGTTTATGGCAAAGAGAAAAGCCTCGAAATAGTTCAAAATCCAGGAGAGAAGCTGATTTTTGCTCTTCTTACACCATGAGGGTGATTGTAGCAACATCAAGATACACCCTTTACTAGCCAGAGATAAGGCAGTGCCCTTTGCTGTCTGAAGATTGTGCAGGGCTTGTGTTCTTGTCAAACAGAGGAGGGATGCAGCATTCCTCTTTCCACCGAGCCTTTGAGCAGGCACTGATACATTTATAAATGACATGTGATAAGCTCTAAAAATGCCACTTTGAAATTGAACCCAGAGAAGTGTGAACCGTCTCAAACAAAAGTGATTCACCTTGGTCACTTGACAAGTGCAGAAGGAATTTCTGAGGACAGGAAAGAAAACTGAGGCAACACCAACCTGGCAGGCTCCCCAAAAGCTCTGGTGGAGGTGGAGCTCTCCTGGTCCCCACTGTCCCTGCAGAGCCCTTGCTCCTGCCTTGGCTGTTTCCCTCGCTAATGGGGAGGACCTCTGAGCAGGTAGCAGAGCTCAGGATTCGGCAGCAGAGTCCAGGGCAAGGCAGGGATCTGACAGCCAACCCTGCAGCCGTGACTTGCTCGACTCTGCCAGGTATTGATCCCCCACACTGGGCATCCCTGTGCTGCACACTCCTCGCTTGTCTCAGGGAGTGGGTGAGAAGTGCCCTGCACACAAACTGCCAGAGGCACATTGAAAGCAGCTTCCTTGTGAATTGGACAAAGTTTCAGCTCTGCTGTGACTCGGGTTATTGCTGGTATTGAGTAGGGGCTGTCGCAGCCTCAAGAACCGGTGTTTATAATACACTCCATGCACGGCGTCACCCTTCTGGAAAGAGGCTCATCAGAACATGGCATGTCAGTTGTCACTTCACTGGGAATAGGTGAGACCCTATTATCAGTACACTGTCTACAGACTTCTGCTGCATCAGAAAACAGCTCGTCGGTGCAGTGTGTACAAAGGTGTCACTGGTTTCAGTTGAACTCCACACGGGTTGTTCATGTGCTGGGGAGCTGCATGATGAGCACAAAACGTAGGAGCAGCGGGTGAGAGAGCAGCCTGTGGCTTTGCTGGGAGCATCTTTTGTACGTGGTGGGACAGGCAGCAAAGAGTGGAGGGGAATGGGGTAATTTCCTAAAGGCCAGGATCTGATTTGCCTCTTTTGTGCCATATCGGGGTGGCCAAACCTGGACAAGCAACTCTGTGCAGGCTGAGGGTAGCCAGAGATATCCCAATATGCTGCTCCGTGGGGTCGTGGTGATGCTACTGAGAGCAGGGTTTGACCTTTGCCTTGCAAGGAGAAACACAGTCTGAGGTCTGAGACTTGCTGGACCATTGCTGCTGCTGACCCTACCAGCAACAGCTCAGTCCAGTGCTGGAACCAAATTCCTCACTCCAAGAGTAGCAGCCTGGAGTCTGCGGAAGGCATCACTTTGTGTAGCTAAGTCCTCCTGAATTCTGCATCCCACCCTCTGCAGATGTTCTCCTTCCCGTCTCCTCCGCTTCTCCCCCAGCACCACTCTGCTAATTTCTCGAGTGGGATACACTAATCCCATATTTCTCTGATAGTTACTTCCTTCAAAGCTGTCTTGGAAACCCAGGTGCCAGCCCCCCCTTCTCCTTCCCCGGCCAGGGAAAAGAGATGGCGAACGGCTTTCTCTTGATTGTGTCGATGGGAGATGATTTTCAAGGTGAAATTTCTAGTTCAGTTGAGTCACTTTCATTCAAGGCGATGAGCAAAATGTCACCCCCACACTGAACCACACTCAATGTGCTGTTCTCCTATTGCATTTAAATTTACTCCACTTTTCCTTTCTGACACCTGTTTAAATCAATATCTTCCTCTCCAGGTCGTGGGCAGAATGTGCCTGGTCTCTCCGCACAGCGCTTCTCAAATCCACTAAAATCAACACAATAATTGAAATATTTTCAAGCTGATTACACCGCTGCCTGAGGCTAGGCTGGTTGCTAAGGGTAAGCTCCCTGGTTGCTAGGGGGAGTAAATCATCTTGCATTATTTGATTTTTGTTATAGATATGAAACCGCTACTCCCTCGATTAAATGTCTCTCAGTCTAACACCTATGGGACCTGGGGAAAGAGAAAAGAAAAGCAGCAACCTTGACCCTGTCAAATAAATATCTCTAACTTTTCCTGTCCTCCGGCTTCCAAACCAAACCTGTCTACTGAATTTTTTTTATTTATTTTTTTATTTTGTTTTTTTTTTTTAACCTGACTTTAAATAACAAAGCTGTGGGGACAAGCAGATGAAGAGAGGAAGAACTGTCTGTTCCATTAGAGGATCTCTCAGCTTGGCTAAACACTCTCTATTTACTCCAAACACAGCATGATGGGGAGCTACAAGGATCTAATAGCCTTGAAGATGTAGAATTGCACCAATTACAGTTCCTATTCAGCCCACGGCTCAAGAGACATCAGCTGAAATCACAGGGCCAAATCCTGCTACTAGGTCTGCACAGTGCAAATCTGGGGCATCTCTGTGGCAGAGAAGGATTTCTCCAAATTTTCTGTGGTTGCACAGGAGCAGAGTCCCCTTGGACACCACAGAGGTGAGGCGTCCAGGAGTCTGAATGTGTGCAGGTGCTTTGCTGGTGGAGCAGGAGCTCCCAATGCATTATTAATAGGAAAGCAGTGTGTGGGGCATATCCCTGTGCCACGGACATTTTAAAGAGCTTGCTTTTGTTATTCTCTTAGCGCAACCAGCTACTGGGTGAGGGTATTATCATTGTAGGGTCTCCTCCAAAATTGCGCAGAAGTTAATATGACTCAGTAAATCTGTAACAATCCACTGGCAGGGCCAGAGGTACAAGAGCCTCTTCTGCCATTTGGGCTGGAAACAACCAGCAGCTCAGGGTGTTCCTGAAGCACAAGGTTATGGAGGGGAGCTGATGTGTTATAAAGTCTTTTTCCACCCCTCAAATCTCCTGTTAATCCTCACAACTGCACTTGACCTCCCCAGCACTGCCCAAAATCCTCCCTCTTAGGTGAGAAAACTGAGGTACAAAAATTGTAGTGAAGCAATTCGCCTCAGGTTGTGCAACTAGTCCAAGTCCCATCCTGAGACCTTTTCTCCCCAGTTGCTGTGGCATTACCTGGAGAGGCACATGCTGTGGATAACCTCGTTGCAGCAGGCCATATCCTTTCCTCCCTGAACCTATTTCTCGAATGGCAGGTGTAATCCACAATGGACAGGAAAAATAGCAATGTAAATATTGTCAACTCTTTAGTGACAACTTTATGAAACAGCAATATCTTCTCCTCCATGTCACCTGGTCCCTCAGCTGGAAACAGGGATGCAGATGTCACAGAGTAAGAGATGTCAAGAACTTCAAAAGCTGTTGAGGAAACAGGTATAAGGAGAGAGGCATTAAGGTGCTGCATGCAGACCCTGGCAGATGAGAAGCTGGAGATGAACAGCATTATTAGCACAAATGAGCCAGACCAGGCCAGGCTCAGCCCAACCTCAGCCCAGCCTAGCCTGTGTTCAACATGTTCCACTCTGCTGCTCCCTCTGAGCTATGCCAGTCACAATGTTGCTTTTTGGGGTTATTGGTAAACACGTGGAAACACGCAGGGTACAGAGGAGAGGGGCCATCAGGAAAGCCTCGTAAACCTGGAGGACACACCTCTTCCAGCCTGGCTTTCTGTTCATGTCCTTGTTTCCCAAAGTTTGCAGGCAGGATCCCTCTGTGGGGCACCTGCACCTGTGCCACACGTTCAGTGGGAAATGCCTGCAGCATTAAGGGCATCACAATCTAAATGATTAATTGTTTAATATATTGCAAGCTGGTTACCCCTCCTGGATGTGCCGTGTAACAAATGGAGCCGGCAGAGATCTCACAGTAGCGAGCTCCTTGTTTGATTTTAAGCCAGCCAGTGCCGATGGTTTGAGCTCACAACTACAGCCCGATGCTGCCACCACCTCCTCGGGCAGCAGCCTCACTGGTCTTGGGCTTGGTGTGAGACTTGGAAGTGCTGTTGAAGGATGGGAGCCAACCAGTCCTTCAAATACAGGTGTGTAACAGGGGTCAGGGCAGATGCTTAATTAAAGCTTTTATTTATTTTTATCAGATGTGTGAAGACTTGAAGTAAAGCCCTAAGTATTTAACTCAGTGGAAATGCTCTGCACCTGACATATAAAAAACATACTTTGGGGATGTGATGTGGGGTTTCACTTACATATCTAACTTGCTTAAAATCCATATTAAGTATAATTTCTATTTCAATATCATACAGGTCACACTCTATGTTAAGGTTCCATTTATAAATAGTTTATAAAGATTAATAGATGTTTTAATCAATAACTAATCAATAGTTTAGTGACAGGGAAGCCCAGCAGTGGGAATTGCCCCAAGCATTGCAGGCATTTTGCTCTGGTTTGGTGACGTTTGACCCTTGTTCTGGACTGGGACCAAGGACCAGTGCTGTCGATAGTGGTGGGATGAAGCACTTCTCCCATCACTGGTGGTAGTGCCCTGTGATCACAGAAGGTCTGGGTTGGGCTCTGAGTAACCCACACTGCTGCCAGGGATCTCACTGTGGAAGACAGCCCCAATTCTTGCCCCCTAATCTCCTGAGAGGGAGCCAGCTCGGCTGCAGTACAGGGTCCAGCAACCCTGTGGTCTCTGTGGGCCAAGTGGTCCTTTCTGAGGACCTCATCACCCACTGGAATTTCTGGGAGAGGTCTGTATTCCGTACATGAGGAATGTATTTTGTTGAAACATAGTTATGATTTTTTAAAAGATTCTTCTCAGAAACAGTTCTGTAATTTTTTAATACATCTTTTTTGTCATACACTTTAAGACTAGTGTTCACATGGGCATTAGAAGGAAAATGTAATTATCTCTTAAAAGAATACAGTCAATTTAAAGGAAGACAAATATTAATGTTATATAAATTGATTGGTCAGAGGTTTCCAAAGCAGAGAGGTACATCCCTATTCCCCCTGAATATCAGGAGGAGCTGTGTGTCTAATTCCCCTATGAATCAAACTCCTTGTATAAAGCTTCCAGAACAGACCCTGTAATTGAATATTAAGTGACTTTTTCATGAGTTCTTCTTTATGTACAATGATCCTGGTAATTCAACTGGTAATGCTCAAATGACAAAACAACCCCCTAGCAACTTGACCACTCTAGAAACCCAAGTGAAGCCATTTAGCAAAGCCCAGAGCCAATGTCTTTGCCTCCAAAACCATCTCTGCACGTGAATTTTTGAAGAACTTTTCCATTTTAATGGCCAGAAATATCTGCCTGCTAAACTTTAACTACAACTGTACCCAAAGCCCGTCTGTCTAGCAGCAGGTGGGCTAGTGAGAGTCACAGTCCTGCTGGGATACAGCCAGCTGTTCCCAGGAATGAATCTCAAGTAAATTAACAAACACCACACAAACCTGTCAATTGAATCATTCTTGATTACTGTAAATGCTGGGCTACCCATTAAGGAGCTTCCCCCTCCGTGCAGAGGGAGTTTCTTTATGTACTGAGTGTGTAACTGGGGTGATGACACCCCATCCTCTGGATGGAGGGTCCCTTAGGACCCACGGGGGCAGCCAACTTGGACAATGAGTTTGAAGTGGTGGAGACATCCAAGGTGGTTTCCTCACATCACTGAAGGTTCTGTGGGCTTTCAAAGGGGTCATGAGCCACTTGGGTATAGGTCAAAGCTTCTGTTGTCCAGTACCATGTGCATATCCCCTTTTTTCCTTTTGGAGGTTTTTTTTTGTGTGGCCGCCAAGTGGATCAAAATCCAGGACATTCCTACATGCACCAGCCATTTTCCACTTGGCAGGAGGACACTGAGGGGAGAACATCACCTCTGTGGAGATGAGAAAGCTGCAAACGCATTGTGTTGAAGGCAGGAGAGCTTCTGATACCAGATAACAGCAGTTTAGAGAGGCGTGTAGACATCATGTAATAATTGGGGCACTGGGTGAGAAGCAGAAGGTATTGGCTCAACATCTGTCCTTCCTATATTTGTTTTTGTACTTGAGCTTTGATGGTGCATTCAAGCCTACTGTGTGAAATTATGGACCTCCTCTCATGGGTGGAATGGCAGCCAAATCCCTGGCTGCCAGCAAAGCCATGGCAAAATTCAGTTGAGGTTGTAGCGCAGCGTTGCCTTGATCTCATGCAGCAGAGCACATCGGGGTAAACCAAGATCCTCCCTGTGGAGGAAACATCCTGTTCCATGCAGCACAGCAGATGCCTGAGCAGAGTGGGGAGCCCATGCAGGGCTGGGGGCCACCCCTCACCTCCCCTCTGCAGGACCAGCTTTGCAGGATGGTTGTTGCCACATTGGTGGCAAAGAGTGAAGGCATCAGTGGAACGTGCCTGTGATATGTGCAAAGCTCTTGGTGCCTGTCCCCAGACAGTCTCCAAGCCTAATCCTTTTCTGGGTCTCCACGGGGAGTTCTGATGCTGGTGCTGGTTCATTCAGCTTTGGGCAGTCTGGGAATATGAGCTTGTCACATCCCTAATTGACAATTGAACCTCAGTTTGATTCCATGCAAGTCACCAGGCTTAGCTCTGTCTTTTTGCTTGTGTGAGAACACATTCCAAACCATATTGATGTCAGAACCAAAACAGCCCCACTGACTTCAGGGAGAGCAGGATCCATCCCAGGATGGAGGATTTTGCTTGAGAGGGTGTGTGGGAGAGGGAGCGTGGCTGTTACCTCATCAGTGGTAAATCTTTGTTGATCTGGATATTAGCACTGTGTTTCCCCAGCTGTGTCAGTTTATGTGTTTGTGTATACAGACTCAATTTATGTCATTTTGTAAGCAGGTAAGTGTTTGTGCCAGACTCCGTGTGAATTTTGTGAGAAGTGTGCTTACATGTTTGGATAGATTTAATAACAGCATGCATGTGTACATGTTTATATTTAGACAGGCTCTTGGGAAAGGCTTAGCACACAGGGAACAGCATCGGGATGCCCTGGCTGGGGAGAGTTTCTGGAGGCTTCCAGCTTGGTGTGGGTTGCAACTGGATCTGCTCCTGCCTACATGTGTGACATTCCTGACCCTGTGTCCCAGCCTTCTTGAGTGGCTGGTGATGGTCCCCATGCACAGAGGGAGAGGATTTTTGTGTATGGTTTTGGCACTGGAAGTGAGACACGTGCATATGCCATTTAATTGCAATGGGTGTCTTGGGAAGGTGTATTTCCAAGATTTCCAGTGGGCAGATACAGAAGGACAGTGTTTATGGACAGCAACCCTTTGTATCCTCCAAAATTCAGGATAGCGTGGACAATATGGCCATAAGTGCACAGATGAGTGTGTACTACTGATCCATACAGCACCAACACGTGTGTGATTTTTATGCTGTTCCTGACTTGTTCCTGCAGCGTAAAGCATGTCCCAGGTGCAGGGTGCTTCCCCACACATCCCAGTTTAACTGGTGCACAGGGCACTTCCCAGCACATCCCAGAACAGCCAAGGCACTACTGACGGAGTCAAGCAAAACTCTGTCTCGCCAAAAGGTTATCCACATCAGTGTGCCATACACTGAGGCCCTTTTGGAGATGGAGACAGCAGAGGAACTGGCTGTTTAATGCCACACGTGGTTTCACACCCTGCACCTTGCAGCAGGTGCGTTGCACTCACAGACACATTTCCAGGACGTATCAGTCTGTATGTGAAATACCTGTGCTCACTTCATGTCTTTTTGCACGTGGTGGTCCAGCAGGTTTGTAAACGGGGCCTGTCATGGGATGGCCTCGAGGTGGGGTTCTCTGAGGGGCTGTCAGGGTGTTTTTTGGGGCAGAGGTCTCAGCCCTCACTGTGCAGTTGCTGGGGACACAGGCGTTGCACTCCCATGCCCGAGCCCCGCCACCCTCTCGCTTGGCCAACGCCCTGACTTCTGTCCTGCCGTTTGACATCTGTGACTTTTAAGGCGACACATCCCCAGCACTGAGCCCTGCTCGGCCCCGCCACCCCGGGCTGCCATCCAGCAGCATCTGCCAGCCCCGGCTCCATCACCACCGCAGCCACCGCCGCTGGCACCCCCATCCCGCCGGCTCCCCGCCGCCCGCCGGTCCTCCGTGCTGGCGGGCAGTGAGTGGGATCAATAAGACACCTCCGACTCCTCTATTTACAAACTAGCTGCCTTCAGCAGCCAGGCTGTTTAAGCACTTCATTCCCATTCAGGAGGGCCATCTGCTGCCTTTTGCTGTAAGTCTCTCTGAAAACCTCAGCCTTGACAAGCTCGAGATATGTCAGCGCAGTTATCAGCGGAAAGCAACATCTGCCGTGCCTGACACCCACTATTGTAGGCCATTTAATCTGTCCCCCTCCTCCCTTTAACTGCAGACAACAGCTCCCTATATTATATTTTCCCACTCAATTAGCACTATCATCCTGCTGAAATAGAGGCCAATTTACCTTTAATGACATCATTGTTAGGAGAGTGGCAGCCCTGGCCGGTGGCTGGCGGGAGGCAGCCCGTCTCCCCGGCTCGCGGGCGCTCGGGCAGCCTATCCGCGCTGCCTTCACCCCGACCGCAGACATTGTTTCCGACAGTTCGCAGAGGCAGTGTGGCGGAAAATTGAGTCCAGATTCATTAGTTTTTTTTTTTTTTTTTTCCCTGCTCCCCCCCCCCCCCCCTTTTTTTTTTTTCCGTCGTGCACTGCTCAAGTCAGTTAAATTGATACATTTCCTAACAAAATTGAAGTGCTTTGTGCTGCCAGCGGAAAGCCTGGTGACCCTGCGCGGCCCACCGAGCAGCCAAAACGAGTTGATGGATCCATTAGGCCGCGCAGAATGCCTTCCCCCTCTGCCTCCGCTCCTGAGTGACACTGTAAATCTGAACCAATTTCAGTCCCTAATCATCATTACAAACCCCTCCACTGTTCATTTATTACTCTACAATTCTAATACAGCACACGACTGGGTCAGTGCACGGGGAGCCGGCACGGCTGCGGAGACAGGCTTAAAGAGACCATAATCCTTCCCATGTTTTATCAGGGAAGCAAACCTGACTTGGACCTCCCCAGTTCCCACATACTGTCCCCTGCCTCTGCCCAGCAATCAGATGGATCAGATGATGTCTGCCTGGCCCGGTGATGGGAGCACAGGCTCCAGAGCAGGGAGGGGAAACACACATCTGAAGGATGCAGGAATCACGGCATGCCCCGTGAACCCCACAAGGGCTGGGGTGCTGCTGGAAGACTGACACAGCTGCTCTGACTCCTCAGTATGGGATGGACAGGTGTCCAAAGGGTGCTGCAACCCTGCAGGCACACAAAGGAGGTATTTGGGTACTGGAAGCTTGTGCAAAGAGGGTATTTGGGTAGATGAGGAGTTGGCATATACCTGAGAAGGACCATGAGGATGGGGGATGTTGAGAACTGGGGGTTTATTGAGGTCCTACATCGGTTTCGATTCAATAAAGGATATCTTTTTGGAGCTGAAAAGCCTCAGTGGATGTCACTGCAGGGATGGCTCCTCCAGGCAGATGTCGGTAGAAAGGCTGGTGGGACCCAGGTGATGGCAGCTCACAGCTGCTTCCCACACAGCCATCCCTGCTCCAAGCAGTGCCATCACACTTCTGCTGGCTTGGCGATATCTCACCCTGGCTGTTGGCTTCCAGCATGGAGAGTGGATGCTGGCTGAGTGCTTGACCTGTTAAAGTGTGTTTGTGTGTCTGGGTCTAACGTATTTCAACAGGATGCAGAAGAATTTATTTAGTTGATTTGATGTGGCTGATTTTTTTCCCCCCTCCCTTTTTAGCAACATGCCTATTAACATCCCGGTAGGTGCAGAAGCAATCAAAGGATTTAAACACATACATAGCAAATAATCATATTAGTGGTATGATCAGACATGACTTAATGGCATTGGGATTGCTTTGGGTGAGATCAGCAGTGGTTGGGGCACTTCTTGCTGAAGCAGGATGGCCTGCATGTCGGGACAGGCTGGTCCTGTGTGGGAAATGGGCTGGAGAACCAGGATAAAAGTGAGTGAGCAGGGTGCAGGCACCCAGAGTCCCAATCGGAGGCTGACCAGGAGGGTAAAGAACTAAGAAACTTATGGCTGAAATGTCTCTTCCTATGTGGGCTTTACCTGGGGGATGGGGGTACTGTGGAGAGTTGTCCTTGTTTAACGAGTCAAAGGAGCAAGAACAATAGTCTTACAAAGGACTGATGGTCAAACCCCTCTTTGCAACCTGCTCCTTCAATGAAAGACTGGGTAGCAAGTCTGCACCTCATGGGAAAGACTGATGCCTTTGTTGGGATGCCAAAACCTGAGTTTGTGACCATGGATCTGCCTGGATGATCAGGAGGATGTCAGCCTCCAGAAAGTGTCAGTTTTTCTGCCAGTGACAACCAAAGTGGGGCTTTTTCTACAGCTCATGTGCCAGACATGCGTTTCACTTCCTGCTACAGGGTCCCAGTCTCGAGGTCAGCCTTGTCTGGCAGGGAGATGTGACAGCTGCTGAACCACGCCTGGGCCAACCAGCAACCCCTGTCAGCCCCAGCCTCAGCTGCCTCTCACTCTCACAGCAAAACTTCCCAAAGTTTTCTCTGCCCACAGCCCTCATTAAGAGCAGCAGCAGAGATTGTCATAAAAATGAAACAGTGTTAAAAAATACATATTTGAAAGACCAGTCCTGAAGCCAAAGGAGGTGGGGTTTCCTGTGGGGATTTGGCCAGGGTGAACAACTCTTTGCTTCAAAAATAGTCTTGTTGACCTTCAACTCCTGTGACCATCCCTGGGCAGGATCAGCTCATTTCTGAGCTGGAGAGAAGAGCAGCTCCTCGGCACCACCCCAATGAACGTGGTTTTTAGGAAGATCACTATTTGAGTCCTTACAGTTCAATCTGTGGTTGAATCTCCCTGTCCCCATCATCCCCATGTACTATATTTCTGTGGAGCTGAGCCAGTGCTGGCCCTGTGATGCACATTCCCATATGTCAGTGTGTTGGCCCTTTGTGTTTCCTCCCTTTACAGCTCAACCAATGCCTCTCAATCCACACTGTTGTTAATGCCCATACTTAAGGCAGTCTGGATTAGTTTCTCAAGTAGCATTTTGCAAGGGTCAATGTCAAATGCTTTGCTGAAGTCTAGATGCATTGCATCTTTTGTAAGACTTTTCATCCACTAATTTTGCAATTTGATCCAAAAAAAAAAAAAGCTATCAAGTTGGTCTGGCATGACTTGTTCTTTATAAAGCAATGTTGTTTATTGCTCGTGATTGGGTTATCCTCTAGGTGCTTTCAGACATGCACCAAACAGCCTATTAATGCCTTCTGTGACACTCTGGGTTTGACAAAACCCAGCCGAACCTGCTGCTCGCACAACTGGGTTCAAGCACAGCTCGCTGGCAGCTGCTGGGACATATGTTCACTGTGCACACCAAGGGCCTGATTCATCTCTCACAGCAGTGTAAGGCAGGAGTAAGTCAGCTCAGCGGCAGGCTGGAGAATCCAGAGGCAGGTTTGGTGCAGCAGATGTTGTGCTGCTGTTGCAGGCAGTATTCCTGAGCTTGCTTTTGCCTGCTGTTTCCCACCATGACCCACAGGATCAGATGTAAGGGTTTCTCTTGGGGCAGCGGGGTGGGAATCACCGGCTACATAATCGGTGTTTTATGCCACTCAACTGTACGGTTCAAACCTTTGGGTGAGTGATTCAAATTCTATGTAAAGGCATTTGGGCTGTGTCCAAATCAGTCCTGGTAGAGTGCCTGCTACAGAAAACACGAGGATAAATACTTCACAGGAGTGTGTTAGCATTTCTGTCTGTTTTGATCATGAAAATATAGCCCTGGTGCTTCCTATACCATAGCCTGGTGCACGGTCCAGACCTCCTTCCTCTTCTGAGGTATTTTCATTCAATTCCAAGGCCCCTCCTCTGATTATGATGATGATGCACTGTGCTGTGCTGACGTTATCCCAGGGACTCCCCAGATAGAGGCACTGGATTGTGTCTTGGCATTGCCAAGACTGAGGGCACCCTCCCCTCCCTCATTTCAGTGGAGCAAAGATCAAGACCATGATGCTGAAAGAGCCAAAGAGGTACCGCACGCTCTGCGTTGCATTAGCTGTGCTTCCACTGCCTACGGAGCTCTGCTGCTGTATAAATAATGGAGCTGACACAGCACCTTCTGGGATATGTTTTCTACAGTTTCATAAGACCTTCAGTAGCTGTGCGATGGTGCCTCGGCACAGCCAGCCTCCCCGTGATCTATAACGCTGACAGCTCAGGAGGCTTTTGAGGGATACGGCATACAAGAGTGAATTTCCAAAGTATTGCATGGGCTTGGGGTTGTATTGCTCCCTGCTGACTCCCCAGGCTCGTGCAGTGCTGCAATACTCTGAAAATTAACTCCTTTATGGCACGACGCTCAAATCGCGCGGCCCAGGGGAGGACGGGATGGATCCAGCCCGGTGGGACTGGTTGCAGCACATGCTGCTGGTACAGCCTGCTGGCCAAGCAGCCTTGCTCCAGCTGATGGTCCAGGTCTGGCACAGCCCTCTGAAGCCCGCTACGGCTCACAGCTAAGCCAAGGAAAAGATTAATGGGACTTGTTGTAATCTCTTCCGGCCTCCCAAGAGATTAAAATAGTTTGTTTCACTGTTGGAGCATAATCTTGAGAAGGGAAGAATTAGTCTAAGGAGGATCATGGTGAAGGGTCCTTAACAGTGTGATTTAGAAAGTTCATCTGACCCAGACTGCTGATGATCCTAGTCTGGTTGAAAATACACTGTGAACCAAACTACTTATTCCTCTTTCCCCCTTGTGCCTGGGACTTTGGATGGATTTCATGGAAATGAAAGGCAAATAAAACCCATCCATGGGCATAAGGAATCTGTAAAAATGGAGACACCTCTGCAAAGCTCAGAAACAGATGACTTTTCTGTGCATTTTCCCTCAAACCTGCATTTTCTCCTCAGAGAGAAGGGTCCACTGGGTTCAAGCCCAGCTCATCCAGAAAGGCTGAGAACCTTTCAAAGACACCACGAATTTCTGGAAAGGAAAATCTTTTACCTTTATGGACACTAGCACATCCAAGTGTTGCATGACAATGGCAAGCAATAACCAGCGTCTCGCCTTATAAAACAGATGTGAGGGAATATTATTATGACCTTCATTCATCATTAACAGTGATTATCATGCGTTAGCCCCAAAATGGTCTCTAAAGGTCATCCTTTTCCCAGTGGAAGTCCTGGTCTGTTGTTTTTGGGAGCGCTGTTTTGCTGTGGGCTGTTGCAACACCCTGATCTTGAAGCAGCTGTGGATGGAGCTCTCAATGGGTGTCAGGAGAAACGCTGTGGGTGATGGAGGGTGCCTGCACCGTGAGCACCGGGATCTCCTTTGGAGCAAGAGTCTGTGAGTGCAGAGCCCAAGAGGGAGCTGCAGAGTGTTTAACATGACCAAATTAACCCCTGTGGACAGGCAAACACTTGTTTACGGAGCAGAGGAAAGCAGAGATGGAAATTTATGGTGTCACTAAAAGAACTTCTCACCTGGAGTACAGAGAAGAGGAAAGAGATAGCAATATTTCCCACTGAAAGGAGGGAGAAAAGCTCTTAACAAATCAATACCCTTATTTAGTCAATAAACCCACAAAACAACCCCTCCAGGGGATAAACATGGAGAAAATTCGCAGCTTGCAAACAGGCAGGCTCCAATTCCGGCCTTTGACAAGGCGGTCGCAGTAAATGTGCTGGTCTCTCTTGGTCGCAGGGAGTTCAGCACGGGGCTGGTCCTTTGGGAGCACACGGGGCTGGGGGAGCCTGCAGGCTGAAGCTGCGCACCTGGGAGCCACGGTGAAGAGGTGAAGGGTCTCAGGAGCGCCCCGTGATGAGGATGAGCACATTAACTCGGGTTAACATCTCCTCCCGGCATGGTGCATCGAGCACCACTGGCTTCGGCACTCTTATCCTGGGGAATGGAAAGGAGGAGCAGCATCTAGGCAGGGATGCTGCAGGTAAGCTGGGAACATGCCTGGGGCAAAACTCAGCAGGAAATGCATGGAGCTGCTCTCAGCAGGGGCTCAGCAACACCTCTGGCAGAAAGGCAGAGGCATCTTACCTTATAGAGATATTTACAGGGCTGCAAGCCTCCAGCAGCCAACAGCTGGAGTCAGAAACTCATGACACAGCCCTATGACGTGCAAGATGTTAAGAAATTAATTTAAAATGGTTTCTTTCTTTTCTTTTCCCCCTAAATATATGTATTTATTTTTGCTTAGCCTGCAGGCTTTATGTCTTCAAGTTTTCCTCCGTAACCATGAACTAGAAATTTGCTTGGAAGAAATCCAAATTGTTCCCTTATTCACAAGATTTCAAGAGCTGGAGCTTTGGGAAAAACCATCCCTGCTCGTGGTAGACTCCCAGGAGCCACCACACCAGAAGCACAGCTGAGCAGCACCATGGCATGGACTCCCAGGGCCTTGCAAAAAAAAAAAATCCTCCACCCTTCAGCAGCATGAAGCACTGGATACCAGTTATCCAAAACAAGTGAAATGAAGGTGTTTGTTGGATTTTTGTTCAATCACAAATGAGCCTTTGAACCCTCTGAATTAATTTTCTATCCATGGGATGGATAAGACCGTGTGACAGCATCCTGGCTCTGCTGGCCATGTGTCTCTCCTTTCTACCAAGGACATGAAGCTGAAATATTGGGCCAGAATTTATGGGCAGTATTTTGGGTGGAGAATTGGAGGAATTCAAACAAAGCCAATGGCTTTCCATAGTGGTACCCAAGACCTCCCCGACCTAATGAAGCAGAGAATTATTCCCTTGTGGGTCTATGATTTTTTCCACAACACAGTTGTAGACTGTTGTGTGTGTTAAAAGGGAGACATCCTCAGTCAGGGCTCACCACTGAACTGTGAGATGCTCAGATTTATTCCATCCAACTCCTGGCCCAATATATGTGTTTCATGTTGTATTTATTTTTTCTTCTTCTCCTTTTCCCTCTGATACTCTGTTCACTACCCAGAGCATCCGTCGAGAAACAAAGCACTCATTAGTACAGGATAGCATCTGTCCTCTTGTGTTTTAGAGAAAGCTCATAGTTGAAATGGAGCCAGAGGTTGAGTTATACGCAATACCTGACCATTAGAGTTCAAAGCTGGCTCCTAATTTTGTTTTGGAGCTGGACACTCACAGCTAGGAAAGCTCCTGCCTGATCTAATACTCTGATAAAATGCATGAGTCGCAGTGTATATTAGTACTTCCTATTCTGGATACTTCCAGAGATTGGAAAGTGTTTGGAGTTGCTTGGGTAAGGGTTAGCAAACCTGAATTTGGAAACAGGGGGAGCCAGGCCTGAATGCAGGAAAATTTGCACTGAAACCTGTCTGTCTGCTTTGGGTATCTGGGTTTGCACCATGAAGCTGCCAAGAAAAATCACCAAGAACTGCCGTAGAGTCTTCCTGCCTTTGGAGAAGAGGTTCAGAAATTCAGGCAGGGAAAAGTCATTTAGTAAGTGTGCAAGAGACTGCTACTTGGTGTAGAAGTGAGGAACACCTTTGTATCTGGGCTCTCTCAGGAAAGAAACATGTCTCCAAAATGAGTGTCTGGCCCTGGTCACCTGGCTCCAAAACCTGGTCAGACCTCAGATACAGGGGTCAGACTGCAAACTCAGGTCTGCTGGTAAATCCAGAGCACTTCTATCAAAATGTTGAGTTTTACACCAGCATAGCTAGGATTGCACCCAGGCCCCTACCAGTTAATGCTATAGTAATTGGATGCAAATGTGCTGGGGTAGGCGAGGTGTGGGGAGTTCAGGAAGATAAAGGCACCTCAAATATGCTCTATAGTCAATCTGTGTTTCCTGAAAGAGAGACATCTGTATCTCTAAATTTAGAAACTATACTCTCTTTCCAGCAGGTAATAAACCAGCAAGCGCTGTACATATTTTTTTCTATTTTGAATTCTGTTAACTGACAATTTAACCTAAAATCCCTCGTATTTTCTACTTGTTCAGCTGTAAATAGAGACTGACAGTTTATTTTCAAACATCCTGGTTTAAAAAAAACAACAACAAAACAAACAAACAAAAAAAAACAACCGCACCATCACAACACAACCCACCATTTGAAATAAATACTTATGGGTCCATGACAGACTGCAGACGTGCAGTCAATGCTCCGCAGCAATCTCTTGGAGCTGTCACACTCCTTGATCGGTCTTTTACAAACACAAACACTGTTGATTTCTTATCAAATGTAAAACCTCCGCAGCTCTTTCGTAAATGGTTACCGCGAGCATGAAATCGACATTGTGAATCACATGTGACACTGCCTTGTCTGCCTTGTAATTGAGCCGCGCGGGGAAGGCGCCGGGGCCGCGGCAGCCGCACGCACACCCCGCTCCCCGCATCCCGCCAGGAGGAGGGTGAGCCTGGGCTGGATGGGTGCTGGGGGTTTGCTTCTTTATCCAGTGCAGTTAAGGCTCTGTCCCTCCCGGTTTCAGTCTCTGTGGGGTCAGGGTGGATGAGGTGGATGAGGATTCTTTACCAGGGAGGGTTTGGGGTGGAAGGCTGGGTGGGGAAGGGGTTTGGGTGCTGCCTGTGCTGTCCCAAGAATGACAGAGGGAAAAGGGAGACTCACATGTTAGCAGGATTTCTTGCTGCCTGGACACCCCAAATGCCATCTGGAAACCAAGAGTCTGTTGGGGTGTCACCACCAGATGAAGCCTGTGGGTCCCAGTCCCAGGGGTGGACCTGCTGATGGGGTGGGACCCTTCCTCCAACAACACCTGGGGTCTCTCTCCAATTCTGACCATGCAGTGGGGTCAGCATGGCATGTCCTGGCTGCTTAGTGCCCCCTCAGATTGAACAGACAGAGCCCTCATCCTCTCCCTTCCCTATTCCTGCTATTTTTTGAGTATAACCCAAATGAGTAATTCCCTGGGCTGAAGACCCCTGGGTGTCCCACTAGGACCTGGCTTTAGTCCTCACTCTCCCACATTCAATACATGAGGTAGATCTGTTCTCTGAGCATCCCCAGTTTTGGATCCTTCTGGACAACCCTAAAATATTCTCCTCTTTGCACAAACACATTACCTAGCTTGGATTGGTACAATCGGGGTGACCCATTAAAATAAAACACAGAAATACAACAGAATTATGAAACATTTACATGGAAACATTTCCTGCATCTCTATCTATAAATAAAACTGTGTCCTATTAACCAGGAGGTGGAAGATGAGTAGAAATACAGTGGTCTATCTATTTATATAATGATATAATCTATCTAAATAAAACTAATCTATTTTTCATGCCATCTATTTCTCCAATCTAAAATATACTCGTTACCATGGAGCAATGATGTCACTAAAATGAATGACACCCATAAATGCAGACGAGCTGTAGTTATTCTGATGATCCAGGACTTCTCTCTTTGCTCATTTGCTTAATTTTACACATGTGAGGAGTAGCTTGGAGCTAAATAGTATCACACCAGCAGCAAGCCAAGCAATGTTCCCGCTGACTGCAGACTGAGGGCTTTGCTCCGTGATGGATCACACTCCATGTGATTTTGTGGGCACGTGTGTGCCGTGGAGGTGCCTGTGCACATCCACCAAGAGAAGTGCAAACTGACTGCCTTTCACAATTCATTGCCAGCGTTTGCTCAGCTCGGGGTAATTGCTGGTTTATTTATCAGTGCTCTGGAGCAGCACAGGGTTGGGCGCTGTGTGTGTGTTCTCCATTGCGAGAAGTTTAACTTAATGCAATGTTGCATTTAATTTATGGAATGCAGCCCGTTGCTATGGTATTGAGCACATAAAAAAACAATCAATAAATAAGCGAAATTGGTGTCAATGGGAATTTTGTACAAAGATGTGCAGTAGAGTATGACTCTTCATTTAGAAAGGCAAAGATACAATTTATTTCATGCTTTCTGGATGTAGTTTAACCTCCCCCTCTTTGGAGAGGTGCATTTCCTGACCAAGAGTTATGTCTGTTTTGATTTTACTCAAGAATAATAAAAAATGTTTTCCTTTTGGTGGATTTATTGAGACCTTTGGCATTCCAAGATAGGATTTTCATATTCAAGACTGGAACTTACGGCCTGGAGCATCCAAAGGAAATGAAGTTGTGTATCAGTATGACACAAGCATTTGTGGGAAAGTCCTTCGAAATGCAAATAGTGATTATTTGGTGAGCCAGGCAGGCTGAAATAAATAGAAAATCTCCAGTACACAGCATCCACATACAGGATTGAAAAAAAAAAATCCATCTCTTCAAAAATATCAGTGTTGTGTCCTGTTGGTGTGGCCTGTGGTGGGAGGGGTTGACCACAAGGTCACTTCTCCTCCACAAGGTCTTCCTAAAATAGATGTTTATTCAGCAACGTTGCATAGGATTTCATCTTTGCAAAAATTAGAGGATAAATCTAAGCATGAAAAGGAAATCTCTCCAAAAAACTCTAACTCCTGTTGGTTTGTTTTTAGTTTTCAATATCATCAATCATGCAATTTGAACACGGGCTCAAGTTAAAAATGGAGTTCTGTAAATTGCAGTGGGAAGTGGCCATACAGCTATGGCCATATGAGCTGCCAAAATGCTGCTGTATTCTGGTCTGGAGGGAGACAGCACTACAGGAAGAATGAATAAATGGGCCAGGTCTTACATATAGACCTTTTAAGTAGAACCAGAGCCACAGAAATCCCCCTCATTATCTGATTTCACCAGTTCTTATCTTGTAGCCAGCAGCCTCACCTCTTTTAATGAATTATACAAGTGGGAAAAGCCTTTGCACATCTCTTTCCTTTGCCATAGAGCTGCAGGAGAATTTGGGCAGGTGATTCCCAGGTGGTGAATGTGCAATGTCCCTGAGGAGACCAGGAGGGTGGAGCTGGTGGAAGCAGCACAAACCCAAGGTACTAAGCTGTGTCATGCTATCAAAATAATCTGTACACTTGGCAGCCAGGTCCTGGCACCTGCAGGCCAACAAGATGGGATTTGCCACTGAGTTCCATATTTACATTTTCCTGCAGCCTTTATGGCTGCCATCCTTTTGGTTCTTCATCCTCCCCTTCCTCCCTCTGTGGAGGCTGAAGCTGTGACAGGTGCATTTGTTGGCTTGATTCAGAGTCCACTGGTGCCAGCAGAAAACCTCCCCTGGACTTTAACAGATTTTGGGATGGACTCCTGGCACCTGGCTCAGATGTCATCCAAGGGACAGCCCCCGTTCTGCTGACCCATATTCACCCCTACGTATTTCCCATTTGGGAAAGCCCTGGGAGCTCCTGGGTATGACTGATTTCAGAAGACTGGCTTCTTGAAAGCTGCTGAGGATGGCAATGGGCTCAGATGCAGCTTCCCCATCCTCCAAGGGTCTCCTGTCTGCTCCCCATGCCCAGGCACCTCTTTAGGGACGTGGGATGGAGGTGGCAGTCCAGGATCACCCACCCTGTGGGAGAGTAGAGCTCACCAACAAGCCCCTGGCCAGCCCTGGCTCTCCCTGAATTAGACAGGAGGGGAAAAAAAATCAAAACTTTAAGGTATATGAACTGTGAAATTAAATCGAAATACTCAAATAAAGAATCACATAACAACATAAGCAAAGATGTTTACCAGGGCTTGAAGTTAAATACAGATTTTTTCATAAACCCTAACACCAAATGCAATAAAGTTCTCTGGAATGTTAAATATAATTTACAAGGGAAAAAAAAATGTGCCCTGCTGCCATAAAGCATCTTGTACAGTGTCCCTTTCCAGGGATCAGTCCAGGAGCAGGAGGAAACCTGCACTGCTATCCCTTGCTCAGGATTTCCCTGTCCAAAGTGATCACGAACACACTCGGTGAGCGAGCAGCCCTTCCTCCATCAGCCAACAAACGGGAGCCAAGTAATCTGTGCCGCAGCTCCAGCGAAGGGGCTGCCTGGGGTGGGAGCGCCGGCTCGGGCTGTTCGCCGGCACGGGGTCCCAGCTGCCCCAGAACGGGGTCCCAGGCAGGCAGGGGCACGGCCCAGTGCCTTTCATCGCCCATCTGGACCTCGCAGTGCCTGCACCAAAGCTGGGGAGTTCAGTCCGGGGAAAATCACGGTCTCACAGGACACTTATTCCTTGACTACTGCCCTTCTCGCTCCCCTGGTGTATCCGACATTAACGCCCCGAACTGACAGCACAAAGGCGGCATCTGGATAGCATAGCCTGTGGCTCTGGAGTCACGGCTGGTGGACTTGTGGTGTATCCAGATATATTCATTAAAACACTAATCAAGCAGAAGCTCATTTGTGGAATTGTCTTTGAATTTAAAAGGGAAAAAAAAAGATGGTTGGGCTACAAAACCACTGCAGTCCAGAAGCGCTCTTTCCATAAAAGACTTTCGACAGCCCAGGCCAGTTAATGTCAGCACCACTCCTGGATGCCCACACAGGTTTGCCAGGTCCTGTCAAAATGCCAGGAAGTGACAAACCAGGCATGGTGGTGGCAACTAGGGATGAAAAGTTCCTCGATGAGCTGTGAGCTGCTCCCACACATCTATGCACAGAGGCAGGTCTGTGTTTACATGGGCAGATTCTCTCCTGCAGGCGTGTTGGCATGTGGCAGTTCTTTATGGAAGGAATAGAAATATGCATTTTATATAAAATAAAAAATCACACACAGAAGCTATTTCGCTGTCATGCCCCTCTCTTGTGATGGTGTGAAAGGTTTTATCTCTTCCTCCTTGTCATCGAAACTCCGAGGCTGTGAAATGTTCCCAAAACTGAATGTCCCTCTACAAGTATAATCTTGAGTGGAGTTTTAAAATTTCTAAATGCAAGAAACGGTTTGTTACATGTTCCCAGTGTCCACAGCAGCTTTAGTAAATGCCACCGATTTCTGGAAGCAGAACCAGCACATACCAGTCTCTGTTCTCTTCAGGATACAGGCAACAAAGAGGAAGGGATGATGCTTGCATGGGATCCAGGCCCCAAACTTCGTATTTTTTGTCATGGACTGGTGGCAGTTTAGTTTTTGGATCTGGACCAAGGAGAGGTCCTCCTCCAAGGGAGAGGACGTAAAGGTGAATTGCTGGAGATGAACTTTAATGCTCAAGGGAATTTTTGCCTCTACAGACAGGTCTCTGGGTCTTGGTCCTACTGCAACTGGGGCAAAGAACTCCACCTTGACTTCAGGAGGGTCTGTGGGCTGCCTGGGAGCTGAGCAAGTAGCAGAGGGATCCTAGCAGCTGGAGAGGATCAGCAGTGGGGTCTAAGGCTTGGGGGCAACCAGACTTAACCAAGAAAAATCCAGCCTGTGTGAAAAAAACCCAGAAGTCAAAACGCAAATCCCCCCAACCTTACAGGACAGAAAGTGCCCTCAAGACTAGCTCACCACTAGCAACTTGGTTTGACAAGGAAATATATATGTGCTAAACTAAACTAATTTTCAGGCCCTTGGAGGAAACAAAATGACTGTTGCTATCATGGTGTAGCGTGAAAGCCTGGGTCATGGGGGGACGGGAGACAATCCTTTGTTCCAGCAGTCCCAGGTGCATCATGTACTGGGCAGAACTTTAGCTTACAATTTGGGATTAAAGTAAATCCTAGTATTTTTCTGCATGCCTGCCCGCTCCCTGGCTCCCAGAGACTGCTGGGTAACTGCCTATTATCCCGTGGTTCCACTTCAGTGCCCTCCCCAATAAAACTTTTCATATCCTTATAAACGAACTAGATTGCCGTGTTATAAACATTTACACTGTGCTAACAGATCATCTCCGCACATCAGAATTGGCTAAATTCCCTTTTCCAGATGAATATATTGAAGGAGATTAGAGATATGATAGCTTTTCAGATTGCTGAACCCAGAGAAATTAGTTTAGTGAGCATTTACAGAGGCTAAATTGGAACCATTAAATAGTGGATTAAATTGATGGTACTTTCATTGTCTGTCCTTCGGTACTGCTGTAAAATCAATTAGCCGTCACTATTCCATTCTCCATATAGTGAGATTGTCAGCCTGGCTAGGAGCTGCAGAGCCTCACAGCAGTAGCAAGCAGTGTGAAAATACACCTATTAGGTGATGTGGCATGAAATAACATCATAGGGCAGAATGTCCCAGTGAGATTTATCCCAGCCTTATCTCTACTTTAACAGAGAGGGGACAGACAATAGACTCTGGTGACACTCTTATCCCCCGAACATGTGCACCGGGATGCTCTCTGGACTGACAATTATTACATTGCCTCTCGACTATCCTGAATTTTGCATCGGAAATCCCTTCTTTGCCCCCCTCTTAAACTGGCAGTGTCCCAAATTAAGAGTGGAGGATTTGAGCAGAGTAGGTTTCCATCTGATTTGGGGGGAAAAAAAAAAAAAAAGATACCAACTTTTTCTCCTGCTTGATTTTGTTACAGCAGCTCTAAGTCCTGTTAGCTGGCTGATTTATTAGCACAGCTCCAGCCTGTCAGCCTGTTTTGCAGGACAGCACAGCTTTGCCACAGCCAAAGAAACTGAGGCACAGGCACAAGTGCCTTACCACCTCCCTGAGACATCAGAGGCTTGACACAGTGCAGAGCACTGCTGATGAGGACAACACCAAGTACTTGCCAGCCCTTTTCATCTACAGTTTATTCTGTTGCATTCTTTCTTATATGGGAGAAAAAAACCCAGAAAAAGATAAATAACTTGCTCCCAGGTCATGGGGCGAGTTGGAGCAGTGAAGTCTCTTCATCCTCAACCACTGACCTCCCACCACCACTCTCTCAGGAAGAGAGTGAAATCCTGGAGCTCTGTTTGCATCCACTGCATGCAACTTCCTCCTAATGGGGAAAATGGAAATATTCTCCAAATTTGTGCTATTAAACTCTTCTCTTACACTGTGAAATTAAAAGTAATGAAGAAAACAAGTCCCCTAAATTCAAGATTTAACCTTTTGACCTTTTTCCTGCCATTTTTCCTTCCAGGAGGGGTCTCAGCCCTGGTTTGAAAAGCTGTCATCCCCATTGTCCACTGTGGGGTGAACGGGAGGAGATTTTCCATCCCCAGAGAGCCTTCCTTTCAATATTTAAGTTTTCTATTGAACATAGAAATGGAAAAAGCCCCCTGCATTTCCAATAAAACTGCATCCAGTTCCAATTTCTTGCATTGACGTGACAAAGTTTTTAAATCTCTTATCAACGTCTTAGTTATGCTTCATGAAGGAACTATCTGGAGCTGCTGGCCTTCGTATTAAATGTTTGCTAGGTTGGTAATATGGTCACTCTGCCTTCTCTTCCTAATAACTCTCCTCTTTGCAGGGGTGAGATGGGATCCCAAATGCTCCTCACTTACTCCAGTGTCCTAAACTCGGCGGATGTTCAAATTTCCCCTTGTCCTCAGCAGGATGTGGGGTGAAGTGGTGATTTCAGTGCAGTTGTATTTTATGCAGTGCTCCTCTGCCTGATCCAAGCCTTTCTCTCTCCTGGCTGAAGTGAATATAGAGCAGCATCCCCACTGAGGTCTGTAAAACACTGTGCACACTTGCTGCAAGTGCTTTTTACCCAAATCTCCATCTCCTGAGTCCAGAAGAATGTCCTCTTGTGGACACCATGAAGGGAATACGGGCTAATACCCCCACATGTTCTCAGCTCATGGAAGTAGGGGGAGATGTGGAGGTGACAGTAATGGTTCAGCCCAACACTTTAGCCCTGGATTTGGCCATGTTTACAGACACCCTTCACTACTCCCCTAATCAGGTCTCACTCCCCTCCAGCCCAGCCAGCAATCAGCCCTTCGTTATCACTGGAATCTCATTGCTAATTGAGGTCTGAGAGCCTTTATTTCCTGGACATCTCATGCATGGTGAGGGCACCACCTTTTGCAAATAAATCATGTCATCATCTGTTTGGCATCACTCTTCGTTGCAGAGGGCTGGGGAGCACAATAAAAACACCTGTTTTCTCAGAACCATCCTTAAAGCTTCCCCAACTCCACCCTCCACCACTTGGCCCTCCACAACTACCCCGAGGTTCCTGGCAGCTCCCTGTAGACAAAGTCAGGCTATGGGTAGCTTCTACGTGGAACAGTGATTTCCCTACCTAAATCCATTTATAGCCAGAGTAATTTTTGTTTCAATGTGCTGTTCCTCCTTTTCTCGTAATTCCTACAACCCACTCTCTGTAGGAAACATCTCGCCTCTTCTAAAATATTGCTTCTCTTGACTTTTCAGGGATTCCTGTCTGCAACTGCTGTGGGGTCAGATTGAGGGAGTGTAGGTCAGCTTCAGGATGATGCAACATGTGCTGGTGCAAATCACAAGTTTCCATTTTCTCACAGTCCACACTTCCCTGCCAGAGAGGGAAGAACTGATGTGACCTTGAGAAAGTCACGCTGCCCAGCTGAGCCTCACTGTCCTGTGTACTGGGACTCTGATCAGGTACACCAGAGGCTCTCTCCTGCATGGAAACAATTTCTTTTTCTCTTCTTCCTCTGAAGTTAAGCCTTTGCTTCTCCTACATTTCCCTATTGCATGAACATCTTCTAAGATCCTCTGTCTTAGTTCCTGTTATTTCTTATACATCTCAAAATTTCCACTCCAGGGCTTTGTCACTCCCTTGTGTCCTCCCAGCCCAGCTGCATCACTGTCCTGCTTCAGCCTTGCCTGTGATGCTCACAACAAAGCAGATGGAGCAGAGCAACAACTTTACCTTGGAAAAATATAGTTTGGCAAAGTACTTCCTTAAAGTTGCTCAGCCTGTTGGCCATAGTCCTCAATGCCTTGCTGTGGATCCCATAGCAGGTTGTAGCAAGTCCCACAAATTCAACTCTTGCTGCTGATGGAAGATGCTGTTCCTAAATCAACAGGGAACTTCAGCAGTCAGCCTGTGAGATAGATCTAACTGCTTCTGCCACTGCCCCATTTATCTTCATTTCCATTTTTGCATTGATGGGTATCATACACCACAAAGAGCCAGCCCAGCCGTGAAATGACACCGGACTGGCAACCTCATAATTATCCAGGCTCACGTATCAATTCTCTTCAATCCCTTTGTGACACTCCATTGCTTCCTCATAACTTCCTCATCTGACAGATCAGCACTGTGCACCCGAACCGCCTGAGAGCCCCCGGGTAATAGCCTCGGGGACAAAGTTAGCCCTGGCAGAAGTGGGCAAAGATGCTTCTTGGCTTCAGTGAGAGTTTTGCTCACTTTGTGCCAAGCCTGAAAACTGTCCAGCCCCTCTTCCATGCACACAAAGACCTCACCTCCATTATCTGCTGGAGGGGTCTGATCCCTGGGTTCGAGGTGCAGCACTGCAAGGACTCAACCTGCTCCAGCTGCTTGTCCAGCCAGCCTCAGGGATGGTTTGTGCTGATTCTATCTTTTTCCTCTCCTTGGGATGCACTTTAAAGTTCCCTTGCAACCCAGAGCAAATGTACCACAGATTTGGACACAACATGAAGATGTCAGAGGGGGAAGGCTGGGAAACACTGGTTATAAATTTCTTTCCACACATAGCCTGGCTGTTTCTCCCAGAACATCTCCCCTGTTTTGAGGCACAGCAATTGCAGGATGAGCCACCACTGTGGGAGCACTGGTGTGAGTTCTGCAAGAGGGCTGGGGGACTTGCCCCTTTCTGTTCAAACTGCAAACCTCGGACCAAAAACCCCCTTAGAGATGCTCCCCCCCACACAGGCCATGGACAGGTACCTTCCACGAGCTGGAGGAGAAGGGATGTTGGGTAGAAATCTGGCAGCAAAGCCTTGGAGAATGGGGGACTTTTTTTCCTTCTGCCACTTGCATCCCAGGGATGGGTGGGTGAGGAAACCTCGCTGGCTCCCCCAGTGCTGGCAGAGCCAGGCAGGCAAGCTGGGCAGTGGGCGTTGTGCTGCCCGAGCCCCTGCTGCTCGAGGCAACTGCCTTCCTCATCCACATCCTGGGCCCCTTCTGCCCATCACACAGGCACAGCGTGTGTCCCGGCGAGGGGGACGGGCAGGCCCTGCCGTCAGGGACAGAGGGTGGCTGGAGCAAAGCTGCGCTCAGCCGAGTGCGAGGCTGCTCGAGTCAGGGAAAGCCTCACCACTGGTTTTTAATTTGCTTTGGATCGAGGCCATTATCATTAGAATAATCTCAAGCAGGTGATAGGCAGGAGTAAATTAATTCTGAATAAAAGCGTTTTTGGGGGGGTGGGCGCCAAGGAAAGGCAGGGGTGGGCATCGGGTACTGCCCTCACGGGTTGGTCAGAGAGGATGTTTGGTGCCAAAGTGGACTTGGACTTGCCTTGGGAGGAGTGTATTTCATCTCCGAAATTTCCTCTACATTTTTTGTCTGCTAGAGATCCTCAGATCTGAAATGCACGAGCCGGTGTTTAACAACGAATGCAGAGGGCGGTGGGAGCAGGGTTATTTATGCGATTTTATTTTTAATTCGCCTTGTCCACTGAAATCATGTGCATGAAAACAATCGAAAATAAATTATCTCCCATCTCCAGAAAGAATCTTTCACTGTTGTTCCTGGAGCCACCCGGACACATGAACAATTAATCCTCGACTCCAGACGCAAGTGACTCAACCAATAAAACAGCTGTCAGCTGCCGGTCCTGGGGAGGTGCTGCCTAATATCCCAGGAGAGGATAATTATTCTTATCTGATTTGGCTCTGGAATGAAATCATAAAAAGCCTCGTCCCATTCTGTAAATTCAGTTCTTCTTAGCAGGTTAAGCAGAGCCCAAATGACTAACATTTCTGTCAGCACTGACTCTGGCTAAGGGCTAATATACCATGAAGAATAACCCAATAATAAATCTTATTATAGGGAAGGAAGGGGGAAAATGGAACCTCAGAGATGACCTAAGAGGGTGTGAGGCAGTTTCAGTGGCTGGCAGAAGTGGTTTCAGATTGTCATTCATCGCAAAATTTCTGAGTAACTTTATTACAAATTCTCAATAATATTGACTCAAACCTGAATGTTTTGTGTGGAACTGTTTCTGGAGCCAGGACTTATTTTCTTGTTCTTTGGGTGTTTTCTTTTGTTATGAGTGATACCTCTTGGTGTGCAATGAGTAGATATGGTAAAAATATCCCCTCAGCGCAGAGAGAGATGCTTCTTTGAAAGCATGGCAGTGATTTGGGAACACTGAAGCCTCAACAGGCCTTCAGTGCTCCCTGGGATGAAAAATCCCCTTGAGCTTGGAGGAGGATAAAACCCACACTGTGTCCACATCTCCCTGATTTTGAGGTGGCAGGTAGACACAGGTCCTTGAATCTTCCTGTGCCTGGGATGTCTCTAGCACACCCCATCCAAGCTTTTCAGCCCCATTCCTGAGCCCCACTGCAGGGACATCCCAGTGCAAGACCAGAGGTGGGTCACCCAGTGTCTCATGGTGGTGTAGAAACTGGGGATGGAGGCTGAGCTGAGTAAGAGCTTCAAAACCAAACCTTTGTGTCTCTCCCTTGGATGAACAGAGGCTCAGCTGCTGAAGTCAATGTCTGGGAAGAACCTGCTTTTTGGGAATGGTGAGCTCTCCCTCATCATGGAAAGATTTACTGCCTGGGTGGAAAGTGCTTGGCTGGGGGGATGGGACACGGTGTTGAGTTTAAAGTTCAGGATGACCTTTGTTGTTGCCTTTCATACCACTGATCAAGAGGCTCCTGGAAATAATGACCGTGCAACTCTATCTGATATCCCTGGGTCTCTGTTTCCAGAGGTCCCCCCAGCAGGCAGTTTCCCAGGCAGGCAGGTTGGATGCCTTCTGAAGTGCTGTGGGATGGCAGCAGGGTGTGGGGACAGCAGGGGAGGGAGCTCAGGGAGTGCACAGGGGTCTGGAGTTCGGGAAACTGCCAAGAGGTCTGGCGAGGAGGAGCTCTGCAGAAGATTGATGTCAGAGTTCTGGTGCCACCAACGTGTTTCTCCCACGCCTGGGAAGGACGTTAAGGAAGAGCAGGGATTTGGTGGCCAGGACAAGCTGGAAGAGAGGAATCTCAGACCTCAGCAAGGAAACTCTGGTCACAGCCATGTGAATCATGTGCACTTTTGTCTTTGGTTTGTTGCTCCATCCTGAGGAACCACCAGTGGCTGGCACTTGGGGACTGCAGGGACAAAAACTGAGAAGAGAGTGGTAAGGAGATGCCCTCTAGTGCCAGAGGGACCTGGGACTCATCTCAGCTTTCCAGGGCTGCCCAGGGCTGCCTCACCATGACACTGCCATTGCAAAGCATGTGATTCTCCCGGGCCTCCCTGGAGGGGCAGCCAGATACTATTTCAAGGAGAGGCAAAGCCAGAGCTGGGGGTACCAGCGGGTCAGTAATGTCATGGTGCCTCTGGGCTGTGGAGGAGATGTAAGGAAGGGTACAGGGTTGCAACCACACTGGGGAGAGTGGTGTGTGTCCAAGGCAACAGGGGATGCAGTGAGGGTTTTTCATGAACCAGCATGAGCCCAACAGCATGGGCCATTCCAGCGTGAAGCAGGGCAGCCATGCTGATGAACAGCAAGTATTTAGAGCAAGAGGGACAGAGACCACAGGTGTCACCCAGATGGGAGATCACCTTCCATCCCTCCTGGTCAGAGACATCTCCTTTGATGGCTCTTTCCTCTTTGGAGCTGCCTATGACCATTGCCCAGGGAGAAAGGGTGCAGCAAAAGGCAATATAAATACCACATATCACCGCTTGTGTCCAGAGCCAAACAAGTCAGGCAAACCAAATCTCTGAAAAGGTGGACAAATATTTGCTGAGAAAGGTTCTTCCAGGCCTTGCTCAGGTTCAGGCTGATGGCTGAATTGTAGATATAATCCAGAGAGACAAGGCCTGGAATCTGGTTTATTTAAAAGAGAAATTTATTTGTTTATTGAAAAAATTTTAGGACTACAAGAAAGTGCTATAATCTCTCAGAAACTGAGACAAATCCAGGATGGAAACATAGTATATAAATTTCTATAAATGTATAAATCTACTACAATCTGGCTACAATTAAATACTACTGCACTAATAAAGCTTTATATGTTTCATTTTCATCCTTAGAAACCCTTTGAAATTCTGTCTCTGGAATAACTTTGATTTATGTTTCATTGTCCTTTCCAGTAATCATATCTCCATCTGGTGGGAGTGAAGGACTTGTAAGGCTGACCTGGCCAGACCAGCAAAAAGGCACATGGGAACAACACACGTGGGAACAACAGTTTCACTCAGAGGTGAGCTTTAGTATTTACTATATGAAGATCTAAAGAGAGAAAGACAACTGGTGATACCACTCTGGGACAAGAAATTAAAACACTCAGAGATAGAAAAAAAAAAAAAGAAAAAAAAAAGAGGAGTGAACAGTGACCACATCAGGGATCTGGTCTCCTTCAGAGGGAAGCAGAGGGTGGTCCAGCAGTGTGGTAAAATCAAAGATCCCCTGGAAACACAACGTTAGAAGGCAACATTGGCATGCTCTGGGCCAATGGAGGGAGTGGGTGGCCAAGGATGGGGAAGGCTCAGACAGCCCTGCCAAGATGGGGATGGACTGCCTGGATGTGCAGTTCGAGACAAAGAAACAAGGCCAGAGAAGGTGATGGACCAAGAGCAGACACACAGGGAGCAGGACAGCAAAAACTGCCTCCACTGTGAGTTTCAACACAAGGCAAATACCTTTTTCAGCTGAATACATAACCTGATGAGCATGTATAGCTGGTGCTTGGAAAGATACTCCAACTTTTCCTCTTTGCAAAGGGAGACATTTGTATGTACATTGATTAAATTTACCCATGAGAGACCTTGGTCCTGTGTAGCTTTGAAAGCATTCAGACCTGATTGCCTTATTAAGTCCAATGCTCATTTTTAAGCCACTATCTGTAGAAGACATCGTGCTCCAAATTGTACCTGGCTTAGCTTTTATCTCAGGTGCCTGCTTACCATAAAAGCTTGGAAAGGCAGTACAGTACCTTCTTCCAATAAAAAAATTAAAAGCTGAGATTTCTCTGGCCAAGGGAAGCAATCAGTCAGTGATATTGAAAGATCCGTCATCAAAGTATGAGGCAAGGAATGAATAGACTTCTAAATCAGTCAAACATTTTAAACATCCCTTTTGTAATTGACAATTTTGTAATATTTATTCACAACAGATCTGATTGCTGGATTCCCACTGGCTCCCCTCAGGAGGGTTTGCGTGAAATCAGTTTGAAATGGTGTGTCAATTTTTTTCTGAAGTCACCATCTGGCTGATAGACTTGAGTCTGTTCTAATACACTGACCCAGTGAATCGCTGCTAAACAATTCCCAGGGGTCTCCACTCCTCTCGCAGGCAATCCGGGAGAACGCTGCCAGGAGAGAGTGGGACAGACAGGCACATTTTAATGTGTTATGTTGAAGGATTGTAAAAGAATTTGATTTATGTAAAGAAACAGAAATCTTAGGATGGTCTCATTCACTCTTGCACTCTGGTGCTGGTTTCAAATGTGAGGGGAGGTTCATGACCAGTATTAATGGCATGAAATTACCTGAAATTGTGCTGAGGGGGGGAAGAAGAACCCAACAAATAAAACCCCACAAAAAGCCCCTTTCCCTGATCAGCAGCAAGGAACTCAAACATTTGATAGCAGCAACCCCCATAACCCAGCTGGCAAAAATAAATATTGGATCAAATGCATCACACATCTATTTTAAATATGTGGCAGTATACACATGACACTGAGGTCCTGCAAAATCATCTCCATTCCATATCGCCAAAAATCCCTGGGATGAAATATGGTCAAACTGTCCATGCTTAAATACAGGGTTTAACTTACAGGGCGAAATGAGGCCTCAGCATATGTGTTTTGTATGTTCTCCTACACACCAGTGATAGTTCATATGGCACACACTGATAATTAGATGCTTCCTCTCATCATCCCTCAGCAAAGCACTGCTGCCACCCTTGTGAATTATATTTTCCACTGTGCAAGAGACTCTTTGTCACTGTTCCCCAGCCCCAGAGCATGTGCACACACTGCTGTCACAGATACAGCATGGCATGTGTACCCCCACACGTGTGTTTGTGTACATATCCCCACATACCCACAAGCCTGGCATAATTCTAGGATGACTAATATTTTTTGACAGGCGAGTAAATCATCATTACAGCATTTGTTTTTTTCCATTACCGTCAATCATTATTGTATGTCTGATCAAGTAGAATTTGTCTTTGGCTGCTTAAAATGTTCCTGATCGTTTTTCAAGGCTAAATATCATCTCTAGATAAATGACACTTACTGTAATAATGTGCATGTGAGAAAGCTGATCCAAACCCCACTGAAATCACATGAAGGGTATTGGCTCAAGCAACATTGATTTAAGTCCTAAAGGATCATTTGTTTCTCAATAGAACCCCAGTAAGAGACTGAACATGGAGAATGTTTTATAGGGTTTGATTAATTCCCTCTTTGACAAATGAAGTAAGGCTACTGATCAAGGTAGGAGAAGAAGTGGATATCTAAAGCCTGTGAAAACGTCCAGAATACCACAAGCTTGTGAAACACACAGGGAAGTTCTCTGCAAATCAAGTCAATTTTTAAATGCATTTGCTTCAGCTGTGCTGAGGTCCATTCTGCAGGCTCATCCACTGGGAACTCTAAGAATGCAGGTGTTTGGGAAGATGTGCAAGAACAGCAGGAATAAAGGTTCAATTGAGACCAGGAAAAAACTGAAGTGGTCATCCAGACCCATAGACCAAGGTAACAGGAATAGGGAAACAAGTGTAGACTGGGTCAGGACATCTCCAGAATATCTTGTCTTACTGCCACTTCGAAGGACCTTGCCTGGGGTCATACTTGGATGCTCTCAGACATCTCAATGTCTCTTCATCCACCAGCCATCAGGGGCTTCACTCATCAGAGGATGGAAAACTCCCCCCAAAATACATCCCACCATTAAAACTATGCAGGAAATCAAAGCTTGCCAGGACAGGATGGCAAGTGCTTTCTGCAGGCATTGTAATTAACAGTAAGAGTAATTAAACTTTTAACACCGGCTAAGCTCAATATCTAAGATCTGGGGGTTAATGTAGCAGTTTTCAAAAGGACAGGAAAATAAAGTAGTAATAAAATAAAATGAATGTTGCAAGGACCCCGAGGCGTGCTCGTCCTCTGCACATTTCAGTGACGAACGTGTCCTGTTCCTTCAGCTGCAGGAAGACCCCAGTGCTCCCTGCCTGCTGGTTAATTATTTTGTTTCCACGGGGCTGTGCAGTTTTAGTCATTGTGTGGATCACAGACCACCGGCAGCCTGGAGGACGAGGAGACAAGCTCTGAAGCAGCTGCAGAAAAAAAAAGTGTTTGCATCCCACCTTCTCTCCCCATTTCTGGGCTTGCAAACCAGGGAGAAACAGATGGGAGGGAAATAAAATTGACAGATGAACATTCAAAGTTTATCCTCATTTTTAGTGGGTCATAGTGGAGACCATTGTGGCAATGCTGTGCACGACCTTAGTGGGATTTTTTTTCCTTCATCTTCCAAGAAATTTTGGTGGTTCTTGTGTTATAAAAAGGGATGAGAAGCAGAAGTGTCCTGTGAGGCTTGGGCAGGTTTGGGGGTGATTGACCCTTTCCAAGCCTGTGAGACTGGTGTGGTGGAGCCCTGTGCAGGGTCCTGGGTGCTGCTGGACAGGAGCAGGGGCAGGAGCACCCATGCTGGGATGCCTCCCTCTCTGCACCTCAAGTGCCAATGGGTTTAAGAGGTCATCCCTTCCTGGCTGCCTCCTCCTGTCCCCTGTCACCTCTCCCTGTGACAAGGTGCCCTGGCCAGTGTTGGTAATACTTGGTGCAAACCAATGCAAGAAAGGGATATGTGCCTGTCTAATCTTTGTCACGTTTAGGTCACTTTGCCTGTTGTTTTGCCAGTTTTTCCCAGGTTGGATCTAAAGAGAAAATCATTTTTCTCAGGAATAGGCTTTTTGCCCTTGAAGGATTCTGCTGTTGCCTCCTTACGTCTCTTAATTGTATAACCCTAAGGTATGCCTCAGATTTACACAGCCTAAAATCAGCCTTATTTGACTATATTTGTCCTTATTCCAATTAATTGTGCATCAACTAATTGTGTAACATGGCTATTTGCATGTCAGCCCAGGGTCCTCATGCTGTTCTTTGCACTGTAATTGCTCTGGCTAAGTGAATACCAGGAATATTCCTGAGCCTTCAGCCATTAATCAAGGTCTGTTGAAAGGAATATTAGCACCCTGGGAAATAAAAAAAAAAAAAAAAGATGCAAAATATCAATGAGGTTTTTTTAAATTAAAATACAAGATGAGTATGAAGGCCAAGGAAGATCTCAAGCTTACAAAGCCAAGTACTCTGGAGACTGGGAGGGTTGGGAGCTGCTTACAGACAAATGAAGGGACAATGGTTGGGCTTTCTTTTCTTGGTGTCCATTTTGGGGGTGTTTGGGTAATGCTTCTGAGCAAACAGTGACAGATTTCTAACCATGTACAGAAGCAGGGACCTCAGATGTTGGTGGGAAGGTCTTTTTAGGGTTGGATGTCTTGAGGAAGCAAAGTAGGGG
The DNA here is from genome assembly GCF_001604755.1 of Lepidothrix coronata. Lineage (NCBI taxonomy): Eukaryota > Metazoa > Chordata > Aves > Passeriformes > Pipridae > Lepidothrix > Lepidothrix coronata. The sequence goes on along the minus strand of NW_016690221.1, from coordinate 2,235,273 downwards.
GCTGTTTAGGACAACTCCACAAAGTGGAGAAATAGTTGGCAAATCTAGATGTGGAAAGGAGAGGTGCTGCTGCAGGGCAAGAAGCTGGGGTGGGAGAATAGACCCTGCCACTGTGGGGAGTGTGGTGGGATTTGTCCACTCTGGGGCAGCAGGCTGGTACCTGTGCAGGGACATCCCGGTGAGCAATTCCCTCCTGGGCTGGAGAAATTGCTCCCTGAACTCTTCACTTGCTGCCCTGGTTGAAGAAGACACCCACAGGATTGAGACTCCCACCAAAGCTCTCCAGCTAACCAGCGCTGAGACAAATCCAGGCCTGTGATCGCTCCTCAGAAATATTTTGGGAGAAACGAGAGAGATGACCCATGACCTGCTTCCAACCACCCATGTATGTTCCCAGAGCAGCAGGGGCACCTGGTGATGAACGGTCCCTTCCCTTTGGGGAAGGATGGTTTTTTATTGTCAACACTGCTTGCCCTGGTGATGTATATAAGGTTGCTGTGGGAGAAACCAACTGAAGGCTGCAGTGATGGAAAAGACCGTTAATATCCTTGATGAACTATTGCTAACTTAGTCAATGAGTCAGTGACAGACTCGGGGCTGTAACTCAACTGCTCTTTGATCCCAGACCAGCAACTGGTCCATTGCATTTTGCTGTCCCACGTTGCACAGCTTAGGTGTCTCAGAAAAAAGAATCATGTTTAGGAGAGCATCAAGGATGCCAATCAAGGATTACCAAGGATAATCAGGATCCTCAAGGCTGTAATCAGGATCCTCTTGCCCATTCACATGAAGAAGGCTGGCAAGGTGTGGAGCGTGCTGGCTTTTGGCCGTGTTTCAACACCTTTCCCAAGCTGGCAGGGAGGCCTGCAAATGCCTGTGTGTCCCGTGCTAGGCTTGTTTAACCTGGACTCCTCAGGGAATCAGGGCTCTCCCTACTCAGCTGTTTCCCATCCCTCATGCTGCTGGATGGGCTGCAGCTCCAGTTTCTGCCGCTCTCTCTGCCGCCAAGGATAAAGTGAAAGCAAAGCTGGCCCTGGGCCGCTGTTTGCAAATAGAGATGAAGACAAACAGATGAGTTCAAGCTGCTGGAAGGAAAACAACCCTGTCAGCTCCTCTGCTTAATGGTGGGAACCTGGAAGTGTAAACAAAACCCTGGGCAGGTCCTCCTCATTCCCACCGGCCCTTTGAGTCCACGGGTGTTTTTCAGTTTTTACCTCCTAGAACCAATCAATTTCGTGCCAGCCTGTAACTTTTTACTGATGTTGTGGCTGTTTCAGTTAAAGGCAACCAGGTGCTGTATCCTTTTCCCCCACCTAGTGCTGGGACCTCTTCCACTCCTGTTCTCCCAGAACGAGAGGGGTCCCTGGATGCTTTTTCATCACCGGGTCTGCAACCATCCTGAAATCGTAGGTCTGATGGGCATGGACAAGGAAAATGCACAGGGAGAGTTTCATCATCCTCCTGTTTCATGACTGAGCTCCCAACACCTTTTGCTCTCTGCCACGAGATCACCCATTCCTTTTAAAGCTCAGAGAAAGGCAACATTACTCCAAAACCTTGTGAGGTTTCTGAGTAGCAAGCAAGAGGGCAAGCAGGTACGAGCCCATCACAGCACACCCTCCTCAAGCCCCAGCACCACCTCCCCATTAACATTTTTCCCTGTGTGTCGAGTCAGAAAAGCAAATGCAGTATCTCAATCTCAATTCTTTTTTTTTTATTTTTTGCTTCCTGACAGTCCCTTAATTAGCATGAGATTTCACAAAATCCTCCAAGGCAGCCATCCATCTGTTTTGCTGACTTTCAGTAACAATATTTATCATTGCAGAAGTGTCAAAACAATAAAACCAGATGACATTTATGCAAAGGGTTCCTAACTACTTTAAAAAAGGCCCAAACCTTGAAAGCCTCCTGTAGTATACTGCTGGGAATTGTTTGCAGACACAAAGGTGAGAGTAATTCCTTCTGTACCTACATAAATATTTTAAATAAGCCATCAAGGATCTTCCAAGAGAGGTACAAGGATGGCATGTGCTTCTCTTTACCAAATTTGTTCAAAGAGGTAAGATGAGAACAAAAGGTATCTCACACTCTGATGCCTTTTAGTTTCACTCCCCAAAATACTATTTTTTGTGAATACATTTCACATTTCAAAAGAGTTCTATATAAATTAGTTCATGCCAGTGACTATTCTTAAGAAATTTAACCTGATCTGCCATGCATTAAGAAGGGGGAATTAGAAAAAAAATCTGCTTATTTAACTCTGAGGTATTTAAGCCAATATATAAATGAGAATTAATAAATCTGCATTTCCTATTGTCAGCACTAGTTGATTACAGCACTGTGGAGCCCTATCAAAGGGTGCATACAGCACACTAAGTTCTGTAGTGTGTTTAAATTATCCATAATAAATGGACCTAACAAATTCCAGTGTAGGTGCATTTTCCCCTTGTCAGAGTTGCTCTGCCTGGGAGCACTCAGAGTTACGCTCTGGCTTAACAGATCCCTGTGCAGCAGGAGAGGATGAGCCCCTGTAACCCTGGTTTTGATGGCTTTTTGCAGGGAAAGGGGCTTTGTTCAGCTGAGCGATACCCTCAACTCGATCCTTAACTGAGTGCTGCTCCTCCTCTATCTGATCTCTGGCAAGGTGAGGTTTTAAAGCCATTTTGTGCTCACAGCACAGTTTCTGGAGATTTTCCTCCTGCAGCTCTTCCACTCTTGGTGTTGAAGGATTTGCAGGGGCCAACACCAAGATGGAGTAGGAGGTTGGGGTGAGGTGTTGCAGCATGGATAGGCACCACTGCCCAGTTTGGGCTTGTACAGGAGCATCCCAGTGAAGGGCGAGAAAAGACATGGGGTAGATCTGCTCCTGGAGGAACTTCCCAGGCAGCTGCTCCAGAACAAGCCAGTGCTTTCTTCCTCAAGCCAAGGATGGGGAGCTGGGCTGAGCTCCACGCTGATTGCAGGCATCTGTCTTTTCCTGACAGCTCTGCCTGTTAGTGCAGCGAGTCTGCTGTTTAATTTACCTGACTTGTTAACAGCTCCCTGTTTTGAAGTTGTAGGAAGTAGCTGATTTCACGTTTACAGTCGAAGCATTGAATTCCCATCGGGTGGCTAAAATTCACAAATAATCTGGTAATTTGTCCGCTGTCTTGGGACCCCGTGGGGATGCTTCTCAGTGTATATCACAGTGTATATCACCATGTTTTGGTGAAAAGACTGATGAGCAAAAAGGAGCATGGAACTGGCTGGCCATGTGCCCAGAAGGAGCTGTCAAAACCGAAAGGCTCGAGGCAACCCCTGCCAAAGAAAGCAGGGATGGGAGTTTTGCACAGCCTCCCCTTGCAGAGGGGTTGCAGAGGAGGATGGCAGGGGGTTCACTGCCTTTGGGGACTGGCTGCTTGCATGGAAGCACATCCCGTTGCTGCTGGTGATGACCAGTGGGAATCAGAACATGGAGATGGGATGAGTGGGTTTGCCTTGACATATTGCAGCTTTGGCCCCCCAAAATTGCTTGGGGATCAGTTCAGTCCATACAACACAGGGAGGGAGAGAGCCAGTGCAGAGCTGAGCTCAACTCTCCATGATGCACATTTCTTGGAGGGGAAATTTGCTCTCAGGAGCACCACTGCAGACAGATATCACACCCAATAGCTGCAAGTGGAACAGTCTCTTATCATTAATGGCTTACCCCACATCATTCAACATATCAATAACTGGCAGCCCCAGGAACTGAGGGAGAGGAAAACACCATGTGTGCAGCCTGGGGCATTCCAAGACTGCATGAGGGTGGATTTTGACAGTCAAACCCTCACTGATCACGCTCACAACCCCTTGCATGACCCATCAAGGATCATGCGAGGAGCCCTGGGAAGAGGCAGACCCAAGTCCCTTCCTCACCTGCTACAGCAAGGGGAGAGTGAGCAACATCCAAGCTCAGTCTCTGACTCTGTGCATCTTCTGGAGTGCAGACCACTGTGTTCCTGCTCAAAGGAAAGTGCTGCAGCTCTCCTGGAAATCAGGTGTGCTGAATTTCTAAACGAGTTTGGAGTTAGGGAAGGCAGACTGCAGATATCCCAGCAGAGCAGCAGGTAATCAGTAGGCTGTCCTCTACGGGGAAGGTGTTAAACCCTTCTTGGAGTGCTGACAAAAGAGTTACAGCCCATATGCTTATTGCCAGAAAAATAATAAAAAGAGTATTGGTTTAACCAAGTCTAACAGCCATCAGAAGGTTTAGACATGTGCTCTCACCTGGAGAGTGGTGTGCAGAGGAGGGAGGAATATTTCACCCCCACCTTGCCATCAAATGATCAAAGCTAAACAAACAACAGCCACTGGCCCAAACTCCCAAAAGGAGGTGGATGTGGTTGTAAAACTGAATGTGGGGAAATCCCTTCTGAAAATCCTGATGGCCTGTGAGGTCCCTCTCAGGAGATGTCTGTTTCTATCTTCCTCCAGTGGTGCTTCTGATGCATCTCCATCCCTGGCTACCCCCTGCTGTGGGCAAGTCCCTGCCCTGGGATGCTGTCGTGGAGCTGGTGATGGTGCAGGGCTTGCTCTGATGGCTGTCCAACCCTGCTGCCCTCTGGCAACACCAGCCCCACTTTGTTAGGTTATCCTGGGGCTTTGGGGGCAGTGGTCAGGGTTGGGTGCAAACAGGTGGAAAATTTTGCTATTTGGACACACTTGTCCAGTGAAATCTGGACATGATGAGATGGGAAGACCCATCTTAAACTGAAGATTATTAGATTTAAGTGGCATCTTTAACCAAAAAAATAAAAAGAATATTGTCAACAAGCCAATAAGTGCTTGAAATCAGAGCTGAGGGAAGGAAAACAAAACTGAGAAGGGGCCCAGGCAATGCTGCTCAGCCAGGCTGGCAGCACAGGGCAGCCAGTGCTGGGGCTTGGCTGCGTCGTGTTCTCGTTTGCATTAACTAATGCTGCTTGGCATCATGTAATGTGTTATTGTTTTTATTGTTCTTGTTGTAAATACACCTAGAGGCATCTTATAAATAGAATTAATTATAGTTGTTTAATTCATTAGTTAAGTACACAGCTCACTCTGTTTGCTGCAGAGGCGTGGATGGCTGCAGTCAGGGCATGCACGTACAAATCAATGTATGGTCACGTCCACTGTGCCTGGGCCTGTGGCACCAGCTCCCCAGACCCTCTGGTCTCATGTTTCCAGCTTCACTCCTAATACTGACCTTTTTCTCAAAAGCTCATGGCAAAATTAAATCGTTGCAAGAAAAGTTTGGGAAGATTGATCTACAAGAGGGCAGCACAACGGGAGGAGAAGGACAAAAAATTGGGGTGAAAAAGCACTTGGAACATTTTCAGGGTTGTGGGGTCCGGGGTGGGTCGGTCTGTCTATCCTGGGATGACAGGAGGTGAGAAGCCAAGGATGCTCCTGAACAGGAGCGGTGGTGGGTGGAGTGTGTCACACTGTCCTGGCTCCATCTGAGCTCAGCAAGGCCAGTTTGGCAAGGGAAATACTCTATGTCAGGGCAGCTGGAGACCCCAGGAGGAGGAGTATGGGTGCTGAGGCATTTTTCAGAGAAGGGAATCAGGGGAAAAGGGATATCAATGCAAACGTGCACAGAGGGACCCATGGCAGACAACTGGAGGGGAGGGAACATGTGTGGGGATGAGAATGCATCCCCTCCCATCACAGCAACCCTGTGAAAATTCCATAAGCAGGAAGCAGATGAGTTTCCCAGTGCAGGGGCAATGCATGCAGCAGTGTTTGAGTGAGGATATTCATGTCAGCCTTTGTCCTGCCTCTCCTCCAGTCTAGGCTGGGGGCAAACCCAGACCCTGGGAAAACTGAAGAGAGAGAGAGAGAGAGAGAGAAGGGGCTTTCAACCAGGCCACGTTCTGCTTTGTGACTTTTGCCTGTTCAGCCTGGCAGTGATAGGAACCAGTTCCATGCTTCTCTTGTGCCCAGGAGACTTTCTTCCTCCCCTTTACCTATCATGGCTCCCAGCTGAGCTTTATGAGCTTGCCCTGCCCCAGCTCAGAGCTGTCTTGCTTGCAGGAGCAGAGCTGTTTTTCTCCAAACCACAACACAACTGAAAAAACACAGCAGGTCAATACATCACAGGGAACACACTTGAAAGGGGAGAGGCATAAAACTCATGTCATTGATGCAGGGCAAACCCCGCTCCCCTGATGCTCAGGACATTCCCAGGGCCAGGAACTTTCCTGATCTGAGGATGCTAATGGAAGCTCAGACATTTTCTAAAGCATGGAGAGAGGTGAAGGAAAAACCCATGCAGAGCAATGGTTATGACCACTGGACTCAGGAGGAGTCGGGGTCCGGTGTTGGCTCTGATACTGCTTCACTGGGTGAAAAGCACTGCATGTCCCCAAGGGCTGCAGCATTCCCATCATTCCCACCAGGAGCAGAGACAGTGGTGGTGGGCAAAAAGTCCGAGCCAGGACCTGAGCACCTTGAAAACAGGCAGCAAGAAGTTCCTCTCTCTGGCACAACAGCCGGGTGGTGGAGATTTAAACTCCAGCAGGAAGGACTTCAAGACCATTTTTGGTCACCGGGCATCAATATCATCTGGAAGGAGCTGAGATGTTGAAGATGTGGGTCATGTAACTCAGGCAGGAACAGCATGCCCAGGACCAGAGTAGTTGCCTAAAGCATCTCATCTCTCACCCACACCAAGGCATCTTTGAAAGGTGTTGTTGCATCCATCTGCAGGCAATGGCCTTTCATTAGCACAGAATTGAGAAGCATTCACAACAAGATAGAAAAAGAATAATAATCAAAGAAAAACCCAGCGAAGCCCCATGTGATAATAAAGGCTGACTCTAACTAACAGTTGTTATTCAGACATTGTTAATGATATTATAAGCACTACCATGTGCTAGGCAAGCTGTGACACGCGCCCCGGTGGACATATGGATAATAAGATCACACGCCTGTTTCAATCAAAGCCATAAGTACGAACTTGATCGGAATCGGAAGAAAGCCCAAGCTAGTGGTAGCTGGGGGATGTGCTTTGGGGAAACAAGCTCCTACAGTTAAGAAAACAAATAAAAAGGGGAATCATAGCCAGTGATTCCAGAGCAGCCTTACTGTGTGTGAGACAGACAGCCCAGCCCAAGTGCACCCAGCACGTCTCAGCATCCCGGGGACAGAGCCTGGCCCTGAGAATCCACAGTGAGGGGCTTCCAGCTCCAGGGCATCGCTGCCCCCTCAAGAGCTGAACGCACCCAGAACCAACTCCAGCAGGAATTTTCCTCTGTGCTGGCACTATAGACTGTTGCCCTAGATCAGGAGGAAGACTCTTGCCAGATCTGCTAAGGATGGAGGTGGTTAAGATGCTTTACCTTGATTCACCTCCTCCATACAGACAACTGCACAGTGCACTGCTGTGCAGAGACACGGCTCCCTCCAGCCCACACCTGAGCACAGCCACTCAAGTCCCAGGCAGCTCACTGTCATTAGAAACACTGAACATAATCACCAAATTTAATGCCTTTATCATTGCTCAATGGATCAGTGAACAGAGGAGCTAAAAGAAAGACAATTAGAAGCGTCAGTCTATGTTAAATTTTTTTCCATTGCCTTGCTTTTGTCTAAAGAGTTATTCATTTGCTAATTGTGAAATGTAATTTTGTTTGGAGGCTTTTGTTATATTTGTTTTGTCGTGTGGCTAATGCAGTTATTTGCAGCACACAGCCTCTTTTCTCCTGCTCAGCCTGTTTAATGGAATTCTTTGGCAGCTTTGATTTAAAACCATTTTGGTTTAGTGACCAGGCCATTTCTGGAAGGAGGAATCAGATTGTTTCCTGGATTTCTGAGTCATATTTTGCTCAGCAAGACTCACTGCTTTAAATGAATGTTTTCATGGAGGCTTTTAATCTGGCCTTTTTGGCTCCAGTGGAGACAAATCTCAGCAAGAAACAGTGCCCTCCTCCCATACCCTCATCTGGGGCTGGAGGACAGAGGGGCCCAGACCCAAACCCTCCTCCCACACTTTTTATGAGAAAACCCCAAGAGGTTTGTGCCTTTCCTTCCTTGCACACACACAGAGTCTTACTAATGGCTGCAAAATCTTAGACCATCACAGACCTTTCCCTCCCACAAATACCCCATGAGAGCCACTGCCACCTCAGCCTCGCTGATGCTCTTGGCAATGGCTGTGCACCAGGCAGACTCACAGGATCTGTTTTTGGTACGTCATAAACCACACCTGAAAGTTGTTTTTTCCACTCTAAGTGTTTAACTGGAAGGCCTCCTACAGCTCCAGAGCCCTGCTGAGCTGGATGGCAGTGCAGGGAGTGAGTAAATTGCCCTTTTAGCACGTTTTCTCTGACAAGAGGATTTTCAGTACCAACCTTCCCTCCACGTGAAATCCAGAGAGAAGGAAAACTGATTTAAAACCAATCACTAACACTTACCCACAGCCCCTTATTTGAGCATCCCTCCCCATCTAAGCTTCGTCTTAGACTATTGAATCAATCCTGTCTCCACTGTCGCTTTCCTAAGTAACAAACCCAATCAGATGATGGCACGGTCTCCTCTAATTGACTGAGCTGCACAAGTGTATCCACGTTGCAGGATGTGGGCATCAGCCATGCTACATGGGGGGAGACAAAGTGTGTGAAGATATTGATAAACCCCAGGCCGAGGGAGGGAAGAAACAGGACTCGACCTGGGCCTCAAGGTTCAGCACTCACAAGGCTGGGGACCTCAACAGGAGGAATGTAGCTTGTCAGGGGCACCAAGGTTCAGGCGTGTGAAAGTTGGATGTCTCCTTCATGCCAAAGGCAAGGATAGTTTGTGGAGAGATGATCCATCAGAGCATGATTCAACCCATGTGGATTTAATACCACATGCAGGATAGGTCTTCTTGCATTGTGGATGCATCTGTTTCACTGAAAACTTTGGGATTCATCTAGTTTTAAAAGGTTTTTTTCCCCACAAAGACACAGTTTTCATAATTTGCTGCTGAATGAAATTTCCGACCCAATTTCACTGAGCTCACTGAAAACACCTCCATCCTCCCTCTGTCCCCCTTTGGTGCACACCCATCTCTCCCCAGGGTTTGCACTCCATATCCCTATATATGGGATTTGGATATGTTTCCATTTGTCAAACCAGAGGTGACAAACCAGAGAGACATTTCCACACCAGGCCCATCCTGCCCCAGTGTAGTCACTGGGGCATCCCCCTCACCACTCATGCAGGTGACGTGGAGATCAGTAATTTTTCTGCCCACCTCAGGGGTGGTGAGACCTGCAGTGTCCACAGTCAACAGCTAATATATGGGATGGAGCATTTCACCAGCAAGTGCTGGTGGTCTCTCCTGCTTTGCCATGGGAATTATGGTTCAAAGCAGATTTACCCTGCGGGGGGCTGAGCAAGGGGCTTTAACCCTTGGGGAGTTGTCTCCTTCAGAAGTGAGAGATACTTGCTGATCTGCTAGGAGTGGTACCTAATGCCCTTAAGAGGCAGTGCCAGCGGCCTAGGCTACTGCCAGGGACAAAATACTCCCCAGTTGGCCCTTCATAAACTTTTCCCTTTCTTCAGAATCGTGTGCATCTCTGCCAGTCTCACCCTGTCACTGCAACTTGGATGGAGCTCATCGCAGTGACACCCTGGTAAAGAAAAACCCCAACTCCACCAGGACCCAAAAGCTTCAAACCAAGCCTGGCTCTGTGGAGCCCTTCAGAACCAAGCCCTATTGCCCAGTTGGGCTGTCTGCCCACGTGTCTTTGGAGGGGGAGCAGCACCGGGGTGATTTAAAATCTCAACTCCACGAGGCACTGCCGGAGAAGTGAAATCACCAACTCGTGTGGCTGGGCTGGGAACAGGTGTGTGAAAATCAGCACCCAGGCACCCGCTCGAACAACGTTGTTTTTTCCTTGCGTGCCATAAATCAGAGTGCTAATCTTTCACTGTCCGGCGAGATCTCTCACTGGGAGGGTGATACATTGCCCTCCAGCCCCTGACAGCTGCTGGGAAATCACTCACAGCCCGAGACAAACCTCTAAATCTGACATTATAGAGTGTTGAAAGGAAGAATGTCTGTTTTTATAACCTACCTCAGTTATAATAAATATTTAAAATCCACATTAACATCCTCTTATAGTTACAATCTGCCCTCTATGGAACAGTGTCCAACTTAGATTTAATTAGCAACTGAACCTTTCCAGTCCAAGCTCCTATTTAGGCTGAAGATCCAAATCTCCAGTGAAATGCCTCTGTTTTCTTAAACTACCTGCACTGTAATAAATATTCGCCATGTCGCCAGGCAGCTCTGTTGGAGACAGTGCTCTTTTTGTCTTCTCAAAGCCTAACATTTAATTTAAATGATAGGGTCTTTCCAGACTCCAGGGGGAATTTCTTTCCTGCTCTCCATAAACTTCTCCATACTTCACCTCCAAGGCACCAGGAGGGCACAGAAATGGAAACACCTTGATGCAGGTATGGCACTGGAATGATGAAAATAAAATCTGGGCATAACTGTTCTGGCTTTTGGCCATGGACACGTGCTAAAAACATGGAGCAGAGACCTCCCCTTTTGTGGAGACTTTGGAAGCTATACCTTAAATTCCTGCAGTTGACTTCTCTTGGAGAGAAGGAACTAAAAATATCTGTCCAGAAGTCTTTCTATGTTCACTCTTTTCCTACCTGCTTTTGCAGGTTGTCTTGTTTCCTAGTTTATTATTTTATGCCAATTGTTTTCCAGACAGCAGCGTTCAACTTGCTTCTCCCCTCTGTCCTGACTAGTGTTTCATTAAGGTTTTTCTCAAAAATATCACAGGAATAAACACAGGCAGAAGTGTTAAAAACAATGTTTCCTCCATCTCCCTTAAAAAAAAATTCTACACCTGTTTCTTTTGAATTATGGTGGTTTCCTCCCTGTCCTGCCTATTTGCTGCTGCTGTATGACTGTGACAGCCCATGACAGAGGAAGGAGGAGTGTTACATCCAGAAATCAGCCTAACCCACATGCCTACAGCCTCCTAGCTCCAGAGGTGCCCTGGAGGTGCTCCACCAGCCCATCTGGATGCCCTCCTGAGAGCAGCAGTGGCTGGGCCCCGGGAACAAGGCTGGGGGAGAGGTTAGCTAAAAACCCTGGAGGTGTCAACCACCCTGCCAGCACCCTGCTTGGGGGTTGTGGTTAATAGGAGAGGGGTCAGGAGGCTGCAGGCAGGACAGGGAAGCAGGACAGCTGTGGTCTGCACACATGCTTCCCCTCGCTTTCGTATTTGGGCGCCCTGCATCCATCCCAGCTGCCGCTTGAATCAATAGCAGCGTATCAATCAAGGCATCCCAGAGGAAACCCGCTGCTCACGTAGAAATAAACAGACATTTTCCTTCTGCATGTCACAGAAAGCTGCAGACATCTCCTGGCATTGTCTGAACTGAGGGTAAATGGGATGCTGCAAACCGAAGTGTATATTATGTGCATTGGATATAAATAAATATGCAGACACAGCTTGGCCTGTGTTAAACAGACAGACATGGGCTTCTGTTTCATTTCCAACTCTCCAGATGATGGCAGACACCCAAAAGGGTGTGCAGCTTTTAAAAGAGCATCTTCCAATCCCTAATATTTTGCCTCTTGCATATGCCCTGCACTGGGAGCATAATCCACGTGCCTCCAGCAAATGCAACCATTGTGAAAGCTAAACCATGGGCACCCTGGAGGCACTTGCACCAGGCAGGTTTCATGGCCTGATTGGGAGTTTTTCATCTCTGCTCTTGCAAAGTGAATTGGGTTTCCCTTTTCCTTTCTAGTTTGTTTTTGGTTGTATCAAAGGAAAGCTTTTGGGAAGGGCACACGGCAGACCCTCAGGAGCCAGTTTGGTGAGTCTCAGCTCTGGCTGGGGGCTCATTAGCCATTGCTGAGTCATTGCTGTCCTGCCAGCCTCCAAGGGTGGCAGGAGTTGAAAGCATGGCTGGTCAGCTCTCACACACCATCCCAAGCAAAAGCAGAGCTGGCTTCAAATATTTCCTCACGCCAAACCACTCCTGCCCTGGTATCTGTTTGCATAAGCCGCCCGCTGTGGATCTTGCTTGGGTTTGTAGAGACAGCGTCACCCCCCCTGGGAAACAGCCAGTGTGTTTTACCAGGAAACCTGCTGTTTTACAAAGGGTTTACAACCAGTGGCTCCTTCCTCTGAGAAAAGTTACATTCTCGGGCATTCAAGGTTTGTTTTTTTTTTTTTTGATTATGCGGGAAGTGGTGTGAATGGAAGTCACAGAGTCCTCAAGGGAGAGAGGTAACATGAATCCCCAGCAGCTTTCTTAACCTTTGGTTTTGCAGATGTTTTTGGTTTTGCAGATGTTTTTAGTTTTGCACAAGGAGCTCCCAGGAAGCCTCAGATGCAGAGCACGTGGGAAGAAAGATGCTGAGACCCTCACAATTCACTCAATGTCTGCACTGTGCTGGGATGGCAAAGACGTTAGGGCTTTCCTCCTCTGCCCTTCCGAAGGACCACAGAAGGGATGTTCAGCAATTCTGGGCTGAGCACGGAAAGAGGTCTGGAGGAAGCTGCTCTGAAGGCTGCAGATTTACTCTACTGGAAGAGAAGGGTTTTCCAGCTCCTCCTAGACACCAAACTACTATTTCATACAAAACTGGTGTCTGAGGACATATACCTCAGGATAATCCCAGTCCTCCCTGGCCAGTGCCAGCAAGCAAGCAGAGAGCAGCAGCCTCCCACAGAAGTAGCACAGCGTGGTGTGTAGACCTTCATCACACACATGCTGTTGGGTGGGTGGGAAAACAAACTCCTCCTGGAGAGGGTAAGGAAGGCTGAAGGACCACATCCAGGCACCCTCAGCTCCAATTAAACAGCTGGGCTGAGCATTTGTCGTGCCCAGCTCAGAGAATCTCATGGATGGTGACTTGGAGCCACATGTCAGATGTGCCTATCACTGACCACTGGATGAGCTTTTAGGTGAAGCTTAAGTACTCAGGCTGTGTTTAAATTTCTTTAGGATGACAGATGTGAACAGTTAGACCCCTTAAAGAATTAAGTTCTTCAACCTCCCATCTACCTTCTTGCCTATCTTTCTGCTCCTGCAGTTGTTATAATGCAGAAAGATGGTCTAGATCAACTCATGTTTTTTTCTACCCCCAGCCATCACCTGTGGAAGCTCAAGGAGGAGCTGAAACAACAAAGAGAAGGAAAATCAGCTTTCCTGGCAGAAGCACTGCTCTAGATTCCTAAGAGCCAGTGCACTGCTCAGTCTGACACAAGATCCTTGGTCCCCAAGTATGAATGTGTCTGGGGAGTCTGTCTGGAGGCTGAGGCCAAAACACCAGGTGACAATGGGCGATCAGGTGACAAAAGCAGGCAGAGACGAGGTGTAGCTTTGAAACTACTACAAGCTGCTTGCCAGCTTTATGTCTGAAAGCCTCTTATGGACAGTCGGCGCTGGCTCATTGTGAACACTGGTGCTCAGTTCCTTTATACACAGCTATTCCCCATGGATTGCATCAGCCGAGCTGCTCGCCAGCAGGACGGGGCTGTGTACCGTCATTAATCAACGTCATGCTCTGGGAGAAATGCTGAGTTCATTCTCATGTGTCTCCTCAGACCTCTGGGGACTGAGTTGTCTCTAGCTGAGGCCGGTAGTCACCTGGAACAGTTTTCCAGCCCCCCTAAGCAGCAGGAGTGTCCATTAACTACCACGGATCGGTGGGGACGGTTTGTAAACTCCGGATACACACGGAGGGGCCCGGGCGCTTATTGGCTGGTGCTTTCCGCTCTCAGAAATGGGTCATTTAAACAGAAAACTGTAAAGTGTTCATGCCTCTGAATGCAGAGAAACTATCAAAACAAGCTCCCGTCTCCGTGCCACAGACCCGGCATTCAAACAGAAACTCAGGGCATGTTCTACGGGAACAATCCAAGTGCTCCCAGCAGATTCCTTTCCCTTTTTCTGATGTTTTACACAATAAACATTTCAACTCTCTGGCCCGAGAGCAGGCCTACCCCAATTACCAGGACAGCTTGTTTTGTTTGGAGTAAAAGTTAAGGGTCCCATCCTGCATCCCTGGAGCCAGTGAGAAAACTCTCCCTGCTCCCAGTAGGCCTGAATCCAAGAGAGCCCTACGGTACATTAGAGACACCACTGTTACCGGGAGGGCATTTTTGCCTTTATGTATGGAAACAAAACCAGTTCAAACAAGTTCTGCCGTGGCTCCACCTACACAGAGGTGGAGACATCATGACTCCCAATGAGATGCAAGACAGAAGCTGGGATCACCAAACGGTGCTGCTGTAGGCTGATCTGTGACAGCAGGCCACCACGGTGTCAGCTGACTGACCTTTTGTCCATGTCACTTGGACATCTGCAAGCCAGAGGGCAACACCGGAGTCCCTAAGGCCTTGGAAATTTCAGCTCTTCAGGGCTACATCTCAGGAAGCTGGAGAGCGGAGGAGTCAGAAGCAGATTGGAAACTTTTAAGGTTTATGAATTAATGAACACTGGGAGAAAAAGAGATATTTGATTTAGTAAATAAAATCTGAATATAACCAGTAATTGTTACATTGTGTGGGCATTATACAAAGTTGGGTTGTTTAGCCCAGCGTGGTGGGTGAGGTACATCTGAGTTCAATGACATGGAGAAGTGAGCTGCAGAAGCATCAGAGAACAAGGCAGCAGTAGTCTTAGAAAGTCAGGATGCTCATCCAGGAGTAGGCAGCTCAGGGAAAGGAGGTTGTGGAGGGACTTGAACGATGACATAGGAGTCCAGAAATTAAACACCCCTTGGTGAATGATCATCCAACCCTCCTGGGGCACATAGTAATAGAGAAGATATTTTTGAAGGGCCACAGTGCCAGAGTGAAAAAGTCTCAGAGGGCTTGGAAAGAGGAAATAGGCATCTATAGCTGCCCTGGACTCAGATGTGCCATTTGAGAAGGTAGAGTGAGAGCTCTCCTGTGAATAACCTCTGGGTCATTCAAACTCCAGGTCTATGCAAACTCCATCTCTGCCTTGTCTGAAGGCTCCAGTGAAGCCCATCAGCTCACTCATTTACCTTGTTAAATGCCATCTGTGCGTTATCAACCGCGTGTCACATCCAGTTATTCCTACCAGCTCCATCACCATGCTCAGCAAAGGTACGTCTCTATCTGAATATTCACGAGCAAGGTGAAGTCCGTCTGCCCACACTACCAATATGTAGCTTGTCAAGGTGTCTTCTGTAATAGTACATGTTGATGATGAGGCTGATTTTTATTTTCTGAAATATGTGGAATTACCCCAAAGCAATCTGATATACCTTGTTAGGGTCTTCAGAAGGCAGAACCAAGATGATCAGTATCAAAAGAGAGTAGATAGGTCTATGCTGTCAGTGTGTCTCAGTGCAGAGAGACTTCAGGATTTTCCTCTTGCCCTTTCAGCTCTTAGAAGATCCCAAAACTACACAAAATGTACCCCTTGCAAGATCCCACCTAGGCAGAAAGAGAGCCCGGTGGTTATAATGTGGAAATAATCTATCATAGAGCATCTCTCTGATCCTGTTCTGGTTTTGGATTTGCACCTGGGTGGGCAAATAAATGTCATGAAGACATGATGCATCTAAAAATTGACAGATATCTTCACAACTTGCTGGGTGCTTGGAACTGAGCATCCTCCCTGGCACCTCTCTTCCAGCACTGTGCCAGATGATGGTGTGTTGATAAGCTCTGGCTCTGCAGCCTCAGAGGTCACAGGCAAGCAGGAAAAGGGCAGGGAATGATGGCTTGGACACATCCTGAAGCCTGCCTGCCTGGGCGGGGCAGATCCAGCGGCTCCACACCCTTCCATGCTATTGACACTGGCAAAGCAAAGGGTCCAATGGCTGCACTCCCCTGTACATGTGCTGTCAGTCTTTCTGTCCACCCAGATCTATCTGCCTTTGTGCACCTTTCCTTGCAAGCAGCAATTTCTGACAGCTAATATTTCACAGAAACCAGAGCCAGCTCTCTCCCTCCCTCCTTTTTTTTTTTTCTCTCTTCTGTTTATGAAGCTGAGGGTAAGTGTTTAATTAGTTGCCTAATTGCCTGGGTAATTGGTAGACATACTCAGCTCTCCAAGTAATCAGTCTGAACAGGCCTTGAAAATATCTGGCCCAATATTCATTAGTGCAGTTAAATCGTTAAACAGTTACTGTGTTTGGTTCCCGACAAAGCCCCGCCAAGGGCTGCCTTGGCTGCACGGCCGCTCTCTCGGCGCGGGGGACACACCGGGGAGCCCCCGTGCCCCACAAAAACTGCTCCAGCCACACAGCTGCCAGAGGGGCTGGGAAGGGGGCTGGGGCTGGTGGAAGGGAAAAACTCCAACAAATGCAAAGGGCAGTGAAATCTGGAGATCTATCCCCTATGCAGGGGGCACTGGCAATGGCACAAGACACCTCCTTTTCTCCGTTTGACCTCTTGCTCCGGCCTGCCCTTCCCCATGTGCTTGGCACTGTTCCCCCCTGTGAGCAGGAGGCTGCCCCTCTCCCTCCCTTGGCCGTCACAGGTTTGGAAGCTGGTTTTGCAATTAGCCCGAGCATCAATGTGAATGTCTCAGCTTGCTGCCCTGACCAGAGTAACTTATTAAAAGGGTCGTGCTCTGCCTGAGTGCAAAGTCACCGTTCTGCCAAGGGCTGACAACACACTGCCTGCCCATCCGTCCATCTGTCCATCCCACCTCCCTCCCTGTGGAGGGGGTTGGCACTGGTAAGGAGCTGAAGCCTCAAAGGAGGTCTCCAAAAGGCTCCTCTTCTCCACAGTCATGCTTTAATCAGGGTCTAACAGCAACTTCAGCTTATAGGAAATTCCAAATGCAAATTCCTACATGACCATCGTAGAGGCCGCACTGCAGTAAGGAGGAAGGCATCAGCACATCTGGCCTTGGGAGGCAAAAGATTTGAGATCTGAGCAAAGCATGAGGAGGAACCGGTTTCCCTCTACCTACTGCCTTGATCCCTGTAGTGGATTTTTTGGACAGCATAAAGTCCACAGCAGATGTGATTAAAAGCAAGTGAGATGCAGTTGCAGCACAGGGTAGCTGGACAGGACTGCTGGCCAGGGAGCTGCTCAGTGCACTCCCAAATGGTTCCTAAATATGTGAAATAGCTGAGACCCTAAATACTATGCCCAGCTCAGCAGGTGGTCAGACACGATATATGACCTCAAAGTTATTTCTAGCAACGATTCAAGGAAAATGCATATGTTAGGAATTGGACCCTCGTTAAAAGGCTGCTTGGCTGCAGATCCTGGTGCAATTAAGTGCAGAGGGGACGGGAGCTGGCGCTGCTTTCCCAGTCGAACCTCTCCAGCCAACACACTCCCTCCTTCCCTCAGTGCTGCCAGAAGTCTGTGTCCAGCAGCTCCACGTGCTTCATTTTCCACTGAGCTGGATCATTCCCCTGGCCTGTGCTACTTTGAGTTCACCTGCTTAGGGTGTGAGCCCATGAGTTTATTGCTCCTTACCAACTCCTGACACTTCCCAAAAACCCTCCATAGGACAACTCAAAAAGGGGAGTGAGGTCCTGGGCAACGGCAGAGGGGGAGATGACAACATCCAGGCGTGTAAATTCCTAATCAGATCTTGCACCTTGGGTTTTGCCAGGAGAACAGTTGGGTTCCTGGCAGGCAGGACACTGACCTGAAAACAAGGACAGGACATGCTCCGCCAGACCCCAGGGCAGCTGGGTGGCCCTGCACTGGCACTCCCAAATACCAGCCTCCCTGCACAGAAGGCAGGGTGGGATTTAGGGCAGAGCAAGAGAGGAATTGGAGGAAGGCACAGATAAGACCCAGCAATGGAAAAGGGAAAGCAAGAGAAAGGTGAAGGTAAAGAAAGAAGAATTTGGGAGTGAGCTTTGACCCAGGGATGAAGAGAAAATTGGAGATGGTGAGTTAAAAGGCAAAGGATGTTGAAGAGATCAGAGAAGCTTTTTGTCCCTTTGCAGGAGATATTGACAACTAGGGGAGAAAACTTGCGATGGTAATATAAGGTTTTAGGGGAAGGCGAAACACTGATGTGCAGGAAAGCCAGAAGTGCAGGTACAGCAGGGTGGCATGGATGCTACCTGACCCCAAGGCCCTGAGAGAGCTGGCAGGGAGCACCTTGGTGTGGCTGTACCTGTCAGAGCAACCAGCCCACCAGGCAGGGGGCTCGGTGTGCAGAGGTATCTTCCTCCTGTGCTCTTCCTCCTTTGTGCATGTATCCTTTGGGATTTTCAGGAGAACATCCCATCTCTTTTGGGATGGAAGACAGTTTCTAGAGACTTCCTCTGCTAGGAATGGGGATGAGTGCCTGCCCAAGGAAGGGAGTACCAGGCAGGCCCCAATGAGTCTCCTGGGTAAGAGGAAGAGCGTGCAGGGGGAGGAATGTCAGAAGTGACTTAGAAATAGGTCTCCATCCATTACGCTGCTGGGCGGTCCTTTCGAGTCACTGGCTGGCTTTGTTCTCACCAACATCTGTAAGAGATTACGGATGCCTTCCTCGCCAAGGACATGGATGGGATCTATAAATACCACGAGCCAGGGGTTGCTGCTGTCAGAGGAGAGCTCTGCCTGGGTGGCCTGGGGGCCAGCCACGCACAACAGGCCCCGGGAATGCAGGCTGTGTCCCTAGCCAGGCACCCCAGGGAAGTCTGGAAGGAGTAGCCAAAGGTGGTGACACCACAGGCAGGGTCTTCCCTGGGATGTGCTGATGCATGGCCTGAGACAGCTGGAAATGCAGCTGGGCAATGGGAGCACAGGACTAGGGGGTCCTCGCGATCCATTCCAGTGCAGATACCTGCTCCTAACTGGTCTCGAGCAGCTTATATTATTTTTCACCTAAAAATAAACTGACCCCTGCAAGTGGACAAGGGTTATCCAGCCATTTCTTTTTTTTTTCTGGCAAGGACCTGCAAAACTGAGATAATACCTGCCCAGACAGCATGGCAATGGGCACTATTTAAAGAACACAAACAGAGCAGAGCTGTTAATGCTGGATGCTCCCAACTTCCCTGTGTCAACACGGCTCCCCCAAGACCATCCCCTAATTCCTGACTCCACCCCAGGCTCTTGCTCTGAATGTCACGAGACTTTGTGCAGTTTACAAAACACTAAAGCTGGGCAGGAACTGAACTCTCCAGTGACTAATTGCTTGAGCATGTCTTTGTTCATGCAGCTTTTCCCACCAAAAACAGATCCTGATTTTATAAGCTGTTAGAAGCCTGAAGATCCAGCACTACACTAACATGTTGTTAGCCACAATTATCCCCTTTCTGACAAAGGATTCCTGATTAAGGCTGTTGCATATTCATCCGTAGACTGCAGCCAAGCCTGGCTTTGTTTTTCAAGGTCGAGGATTGCATTTCTTTGGATTCAATTCCCAACCTAGGCGGGAGAGGAGGAGGCAGCTGAGGTTACTGAAAGCGCTGAATCCTCCTGGTATTGCTCGGAACACTCACCAGACGTGTGCCAGACATGCCAGGCGAACCATCCACCCTCCCAGCCTTTGTGGGCTTGGCTAGGTGAGCTGGGCAGCCTCAAAACTGACCCTGGTTGCAGGCATGAGGTCAAAGAGTGGGGAATCCCTAAGCGTCCCTAGTGCAAAGGTGGGTGCTGGGCTTCAATCCAAGACACACTTCCAGCAGGCTTCATGAGCTCCTCTTTGGGGGACCTGTCCCATTTGCTACCATGGAAGAAGGGAAAAAGGGGGCACTTAGTCAGGATGGAGTATTTCGCAAAGGAACTTCAGCTGCTCTCCCCTGCCGATTCCTTCACTTAGAAAAGAAAAAAAGAAGGAAAAAAAAAAAGAAAGAAAAGGAAAAAATAATTACTTCTCAGCCTCTAACCTTTCCAGCAAGTGACTTTGTAATAAATAATCCACATGTCTCTCCAGTGCAATCCATCAGCAGGAGTGCCTAATTACTTTAGACTCACTTTGAAAACCCTTCCAGTGACACTTTCAGATAAATAAAAAATTAACATGGAACTAAAGCAGTAACCCAGAGAAAGTTTCCCCACTTCTCTCAGTTCTCTCTAAGTCTGGGCTGATGCCTCGAAGGCTCCATGCCCAGAGTTGTTTTCCCCTGTTATGCTGAAAGGTGAGCGTGGGTTGCAGTTTATAGTACAGGGAAATCAGCCATGGAGTGTCCATGGGGACACCCTACTCCAGACATGCAGATGATTGGAGAAATATCTGGAGACAGAGTCAGTGCAGCTGCTGTGTATGAAGAATTCTTTTTCTCTGAATCCCTTTCCTTTGGAATTTTCTACTATTTGTTACTAAGAGTGCATTTTGAAGGCAAGGAAGCTCCAGTTTTTTCCTTCTTGGAGTTGTTCACTGATCCCAAGTTGTGCTGTCTTCTGCGTTTCCCCTTTCTCTCTCATTCCCAAGATTATGGCTGTAAGAAGGCACTCAAAGACTTACCTAAAGTCTGGCTGGGATGACTTGCCCCCCTTGTACCTCACCCCACCAAGGCTGAGGGGCACCTGCTGTGTGATTTCTGCAGTGACAGATGCCCCAAGCCCTGTGGTCCTGCTCAGCATTCTGGGCACACTGCAGCACAAAGGCTGCAACAGAGGAGACTGTGGTTACTTGAGAAATTATTTCTGTAATGGGCCTGTCCTCTAGCAGAGACAGGAGAAATTCCCAGTCTTCCTTTCCTGTTTCCAGCTGCTGCATCTCCATCAGTTGTGGTGTGGAGGGATGAACACAAATGCAGTGTTCTTTGCTGGATTGCAGCATCCAGCCATGTTCCAAATGGAGCTGGACATCAACAGGCAGCACTTTGGGAGTAGAATAATACTGAGTAAGCCAGTGACACACTCATGTTAAGGATGGTGTGCACAGAAGACAGCAAGAGCCCTGTCTCCAGAGCAACCCTTGGCATCTCCTGCCATGCAGGGATGTGCTTTAATGGAGCTATAACCAAAGCAAATGGGGTCTTGCTGTAGGACTATTGGAATAGGGATCATTAGATAGATGATAGAACAAGGGGAAATGGCCTTAAGTTGTGCCAGGGGAGGTTCTGGTTGGATATTAGCAAAAAAATTCTTAACTGAAAGAGTGGTTAACCTCAAAACACTGAGCCTGAGTTTCATTTTGTAAGGACCAAATGCACCTTGTGTCTTTGGCAGCTGAAGGTTGGAGCCTTCTAAGAAGACTTTTTCCACCTCTTCTTCCTCATCTTCACACCCCACTTCTGCATTCCCGTCTTTATCTTCTCTCATCTCTGTGCTTAGAGCCTTGGGCAATACCCAACAAGCATTCAGAAACTAAAAAACAAGCAAACCAAAAGAAACAAAATTAAATATCTGAGAAAAGCGGGCCCAGAACCAATAAGTTCTGATTTCACTGTAGGTTACTGCAGCCGAGTCAGTGGTGTGTCAGGGGAGGAAGATGCTTAAAAAACCTCCACAGGAGAATTAATTAAACGAATTTCACTCTGCCAATTGTTTGTTATTTTTGCTGACCTCACCAAGTGGATTAATATTTAATTAGCCTTTAGGAGAAGTGGAAAGCACTTATTAACCTGTTATGTCAATCTGTCAGGCCTGGGGTCTCAGGACAGGCGCTGTTACCGTGAAACAATAGAAATATCAAGGTCTGTTTCTCTCTGTCTCAGCTGTTTTCCCTGTTGGAAAGTGGCTTTTTGGGGGGAACAAAGGGAGGAGACCCACTATGTCTAACTGAGGGGTGTCTAAAAGTGAGTATCACAAATCTAGATGTCTTTTAGAGGCCAGAGCAAAAGCTAAGGAAGCCATATGTGCTGTCCCAGGTGCAGGTGGGAAGCACATATGGATATATTATCCCCTTGGAGGTATTTTAGAACTCAGGCTGGATCTCATCTGGTGTGATGCTAGTGACTAGGGAAGGATTTGGGCTTTCCTTCATTTTTCTTGCTTAAAAAACTGCTTCCTTTATGTTGTGTTTACAGTTATCATAGTTTAAGACGTGCTAAACTTGGTGTTGACATATCCTCATCAGTGGGGACACGCAGTGGGGCCCTGCAAGACACACAGGTCCCGGGTGAGTCTCCATTAAAGAAAAGCTCTAAAACAGAAAGCAGAATGAACACAGATGGCAGAACAAGAAGCCCATCCCCACCGGCAGCAAAGAGCAGAAGGTCCCCGTCCGGCATCTGAGCTCACGTAAAGCTGGTGAGTCTCACCCTGGGATAACGACCACGTCTGCTTGTCACGGGCCTGGGTCTGGCCCAAAAGAAATAAAACCTCAAGCACAATTAAACCCTTAGGAAACATCTCCAACAAAACAGTTAGATGAATGTTGTGTACAGGTTAGTGAGGCTGGGAGGAGCTTGGAAGGGGATAATGGTTGAAGTGCTGAAATGGATGAATATCTTTGGTGGAAGTTCTCCCAGATGCTGGGCACAGCCACTAGTTGACATCTTAACTTACTGGTCAGAGAGGAGCCAAAGTGCCTTCTCCAAACCTCCCCATATCCTGATGGCCCTGAGCATCACACGTAGCTTTGACTTTGGTTTAGTAAATGAAAACTAAACATCATTTTAAAATAACCCGCTAGGTCTCTCCTGGAGTGTTCAAAACCTCATCAGAAAACCCAAGCAGCATCCACACCCTGGATTTGCTGTCTAGAGAGGACACCAGAGAGATGCCAACCACCACAAGAGTCAACCTGCCATAAGAGTTAGGAAGCTTCAGAAGACAGCAAAAATGACAAACCTTTTTCAGGAAAATATGGGGCTGTTGCAGGGCGTGGGCTCCTGAGTCCCTTTGAATCTCTGTATGAAGAGGCAAAACGAACAAGCGGAGCCAGGAGTGCCCAGAGGTGAGCCCCAAGCCTGTCACACTGGTTGCCAAGGGGTCATGCTCCTCTCCTTGCATTCTGTGCCAGCTCTTGCATGCTCTGTCCAAGCCTGACCACATCCTGCCTCATCCCACAGGGCAAGGACACTGCCTGCAACGCCGTCCTGCCTGGACCGTGTGCCCTTACTGCCGCTCTGTGACAGGCCATATCATTTATTATTATTATTTTTTCAAAATTAAAATCCTCCTGAGCTTTATTAAATAGGGATGCTGATAGGTAATTAAATCGCAACTTAATTAAATCTGCCTGCTCAATCCAACCACGGCGTGCTGGCTACTCTGCAATCCCTGTGAGAGGTGCTGTCGGTGGAGAACGGCAACGCGAATTAAACAGCATCACGCTTGGCACTGCCACCTCCCTGCCAGGCACAGCCGGGAAGGGGACCAGTGGGTTCTCCACACATACAGCAACCCATTGCAGTGGGAGGAGCTGGGGACCCACAGGGGACCTGACCTGACTTTGTAAGAGCTTTTTTGGGTAGAGGCTGACTCCCTCCAGCGTGGCAGGACCAACCCAAGGAGCTGGAGGCAGGTTGGAGGGTTTATGGAGCTGCTTTGTTGTAACGTGATAGTGTTGAGCATGAAATGGTGGTCAGGTAGGGAAGGGCTTTCCTCTCACTGGTCTGCAGCACCTCTGTGGGGTGATGGCCACAGTGAAAGTCTGGGATTGCAGGGAGCTTGCAAAAACAGGAATTTCGATGGGGGAAGAGCTCTGTCTGGGACACCATTCCCCTGGGCTGGTTGTTCCTTCTGCACTCTGGGATGGAGCAAAAGGTGCTGTAGGATGCTGTGCATGCTGATGTTGAGCCTGGCAGATGCTCAGTCCAAGGGTCAGAGGACAAAAAAATCCGCTGGAGGGTGTTCCTGTGGTCTCCTGCTCTTTCTGGTGGGTTTTGCAGACACATGCCTGCGCTATGAATGCCAGCCCCAGCCCTGGCTCTGCTCCTCAGACTTTGCTGCCTTCCCATCTCTCTGGCTCAGCTGCTCCAAAAAAGGGGCCAAAGGCAATGACATGGAAAAATAACCAGGCAATCTTGCTAAATCATCAGTCTGCTCGTCCCAAGGAAAACAGATCTTGGAAAGAATTCATCTTTTTAATTTTCCCCCTTTTTCATTTCAACACAGGCTCAGCTCGCTGCCTTTTCCAAACCTCAGATGCTGTGGCTGCCTTTGCCCAGCCCTGGCAGGCAGCAGCGAGGGACAAGCAGCCCAAGGACAGACACTCTTGATTGCCACACGATGGGCTCCCCTCTGAGGAGACACCACCTCCCCTAACAGCAGAGTCCCCATGGCTACAGAGCTGAGAAAGGACCTTGCTCTCCATGCCCCCTTGTTACCACACACCCTCCTTTGCCAGATCTGGCCCTGTGTCCACCTCAGTTAAGCCCTGTTATACCACACTGGTTATTCCTTCACCCTGCCCACAGGGCAAAACAGCCACTGCTGCACACACAGGATTTTTTTCTCTCATGCAACTATGGCCTTCTCAGAGTCCCAGCAAGACCCTGGAGCTCTCCTTTGGCAATGGAGCCCCACAGTGTAAGCACCATGCTTTTCAGGAGGTCTCACAGTCACTGGAGATTCCCCAAATTTGCAGGATACAGGTACTTTAATATGCTCCAGGTCCCTCTGCAATCCCCAGGAGGTAATAGAAGAAAACCTAAAAAAAACAAATAGAGTCCAAAGGGCAGCAGCAAAACCCCAAAAAGATGGACAAGAGATGGGACAAGCTACAGGGAGCCTATTCAAGGGTTACTTTCACATAGTAATCTTGGGAGATCAAATTCCTAATCTGCTTTCCCCTCAGAGACAGAGGAGTGAAAGTCCTACCGGGATTAATGTTTAATGCTTGAGTTGGCAGGTGATGCTCTGTGTCGGGACGCTTGGATTCCCTGCTCTGCAGCTGAGAGACTGGTACATGAGCTCAACCAGCATCCACCCCGGATATTGGGGATGACCCTACTCTCAGGCAAAGGTCAAGGAGAGGTTGCCAAGTTCAGGATTCCCCACATCATTACAAAGCGTTGTGCACTGAGGTTGCAATAACAGATGAGTTGTCCTGTCTCTATCTGCCGGGGCATGTGAAACTTCAAACCTCCTAATTATTTTAGAGCCACTGAGGTGAACCTCTGGAACACAGCATTGGGCAGGGCAGCTGTGGGAAAAGGCAGCTCATTCCCACTGCTAGGCTTGCACTTCTGCTCCTGGTGGGGGCACATGTGGCAGGGAACTGCTCTGCTGGAAGTCCACACATGGCAGCCTCAGCTCCTGTGTTCCCCACTGGGAAGAGGCAGGGATCGAAGGAGAAATGAGTTCAGCTGCAGAGGGACACAGGAGGACACAGCCTGCGAGACAAGAAAAGACCCTAATGAAGATAAAGACACAGGCAGACCCCAGGACACACAGACAGGCAGCTGTAAACCCTGACTAACTCTCTGAAACAAAGTTCATGTTAACAATGCCACCCGTGGAGAAGGCTTTATTTTCTCTATCAGTAGACTTTCTCACTAGGGACTACACAGCCTTAATTCTGAGGGTCTGCTTTGAAGGCCAGGCATCCACAGAATGATGTCAGGTTTCCAAAAATATTTTACATAGGTTCCCAAACCCTTTGAGGCAATGATTCACCTTCAAGTAATGAATGTCCAGCAGGTTCTCAGTAGAAGTTTTAACAGCAGTTAGATGTGACCTGATTTTAGCTTCTCCAGGAAAACAATGGGAAGTATCAGGAAGTCTTTTCTGAGCAGGTGTCCTACTGTGTGCTCTGAAGCTCTGGGAGACACTGATGATGAAGTTCTTCTTTCTCTTGAGAATAGATGTGTGCAGAGTAGCTCAAACCTCTAAGCAGTAAGACAGAGAGGTTAGTTAATAGGTAGTAGATGTTTGTTGAACTTCACAGCCAAAAGCCTTCTTGAAAATAGGTTGCCCAAGTCACACTTTTGGAGTAAGAAAATTTTGCTCTGTATCTAAATGTCACCATTGTCCTGTCACATGAGAGCGAATCTATTAAATCCTGACCCAAGTGTCTGTATAATTAGGGTTTAGGTCTAGAAAAGAATTTACATTCTGCAGTGCAGCCTTTCTCTTCTTTGACAGATTGTTTTGTATTCTTTCATGTGTCCCAGGTGGTGCTGGGACATGTCAGACCACAGGGCAGCTTGAAGTTATGGGACAAACTGTAGGTAATTTGGCAGGAGAACATTAAAAAGCAAGAGGAGGAAACTATAAATTCAGAGTGTAACCACCATAAAGTATTCTCTTAATTCCCAGCCAACCTCTTAAAAGCACAGATAGCTCTTCCCCCTGCCCACAGGATGCCTTTCCCTCCCTGTAGGGTGTCGTATTATGGCTCAGACAACAGAATACCACGGGAACGGTGACCCTGATGGGTTTCACATGTGTTGCAAGGCCTGGTGGAGACTCTGCCCTTTCACATCCTGGACTTCTCTTCTGTGCAGTATCAAAGGTTTGTTAACTCATGGCCCTGCTTCATTTCTCCCTCTCTGTTGAAGGGCTTCATCTCATCCCTTGTCTTCTCACTGGAGAAGACGAGCCGTCTGCCTTTCAAAGTGGGAGCAAACCATAACCCTGAGCTCTAAAATGGCTGTAAATCCCATGGCAACATCCACGAACATTTATGAGGCTCCTTTCTGAGAAAATAACACAGACAAGTCATCAAAACCTTTTGTTTTCTCTTTTTTGTGTCTTCCCAGGGTTATGGACCCTGGAGAACCTGCATGTGAGGCTGAGTGAGATCTGCTTCCCAGCAAGTCCTGACTGGCAAAGTGTCCCACTTTGCCTTTCCTCTGCCACATGGAATTGTTCCTTCTGCTTAACCAGACCTGCATTTCTTGCACCTAAAAAGCACTGAAGTGCCTAAATCACATTTTCAAGAAGCAGGCTTTTATGAACCCAAATCTCATAGATTTTCCTTCCAAATTTTACCCTGACAATGCCCTTTTCTCCCAGCTAGACCAGCATCTTCTCATTTGCACTTCCTCTCCATTTAACCCCTTTCTGGTTATCTTTTAACCAAAGATCATTGCCTGATTCTCATTCTTGGTCATGGTTTGAGGTCCAGTGTTTGCTCTGCAAGGAGGAACAGGAAACAATCAGACCTCTTCCATCCCCAGTTAGCTGCTCATTTCCCTGTCCCACGCTGAGCCAAACCAGTAAACCAGTGCTCTCCTGTCTTG